>NC_080099.1:34301740-34656811 GCF_950005125.1 Chionomys nivalis
TTTCAGTTTAATAATTCACATGGGAATAATGATTTCCTATGCTTAATGAAAATTATTTCAGAAGCAAAAAAATCAGAAAACAATTAGAAAACAAGGTATATTTTAGAACTCCGGAGCTCTCTCCTTGATGACTTTGATGGCTGGCCAGCGATAGACCAGGTTTTGTTAAGTCTAGCCTGATATTCAATAATATCATGCAGTAAGTATGGCATTGGTAATGGAAAGAAAGGAATCAGATTCAGATGTAAGTTTTCTTATGTGTTGTGTTATTTGGAAAATTTCTAAAACTTTCCAAACAGACATCATGATAGTCAATGAATCTGTAGCTGATGTAGAAAATTACATTTGGTAGGTCTAAGAATGTTTGGAAGAAAATTTGAAAACAAATGGAATTTCTGAATTGCTGGTGAGCTCATTTTCAGTGTAGATTGATGATAATAAATGGTTGCTCAACAGAATCTCAAAAATAAAACATGAAAAACATGCACTGAATCTCCTGTTCTGCACCCCATCATCTGTCATGGAGGTGCTTGAAAGGAGATGGTGCTGTTTTGATATATTTTATAGTATTGAAGAGTTTCTTTCTCTGAAAACATTCTATTCACCTTGTGTTTAGGAGAATTAATTCTAATGGACTCTCAATTCTACAAACTTGGCATACATTTAGAATCAAAACAACATACCTCAACTCTTATTTTGTAATTGTATACAAGAATCATATTGTCCTAGCATAAATTCTATATACAGTAGATCATTCACTCGGTGTTTTTATTTTATAAGTGTTATTGTAAAAATTTATTGAAAATAAATAACAATGTAACACACCAAAATTATGCAGACCCTGCTTATATACAGTTAGAATTGACATTTGAAATGGAAGTTATGAAGCTTTGTATTGAATTTTACACTTCAAGAATCAAATATATTTTATCAGCTTATACACTCTCACAACAATAGGGCATGAGACCCACTGCAGTTGGAGTTACAGGTGGTTGTAAGCTGAGCAAGGTGGGTGCTGGACACTGAACATCAGACTGCTACAAGAATAGCACTTTTCAATGGCTGAGCCGACTTTCTAGCTCCTAGCTACCTGGTCTTTACTTGTATCTACTTTCTGGAAAACGAGGCTAAAAACAGCTTCTGCTTGCCTTACCAGGTTGTTGGGAGGATTGAGATAACTTATTTAAAGTGTTGCTCAGTGGAGTGTATGTCAGAAATAAACTCTCATGGTTGGCCTTGTCTTTGGGCTCACCTATTAGTGTAGGGCCCAACACTTTCATCTTCTGGTCATGAAGTAAGGGTTTTCACTAAGCTTATAGTAAGGTTACATTAGAATACATTTCAGAGCTCTTCAGGTACATTAAGCTGTTTAACCCAAGATTTGGTAGTTGAGGCCACAAACAATAATAACACTGGGCCATGAACTTATATATTTTGGGGTAAAGCATTAGAAAGCCAATGGTTAAATATTTAGTTTTTCTTTAGACTGGGCACCATGAAGACATAATCAAAATCTTTAACCAGTCACTTGCTATGTTCCAGCTCTTTCCTGTGGTTACTTTATTTTTGTTCTTTATCTCAAATGACCCTCAAGACTATCTTGAAAGGTAAAGATCTAGGACCCAGAAAGGTGAAATTACCTCTGTTATGCTCTTAAGTAGTGGAGTCTGAGCTCAAACCCATGTCTTACAGATTTTTAACAAAGCCTATTTTTTTTTTTAAAGAAAAAAGACTTTTCTGGAAAACACAAATTATTTATTTAACATATATGCAGCTCTGAGGAGTGATCTGTGTGGCTCTTTGGATGTTTACATTTTGAACAGTGTAGAGAGTCAGTTGTAAATCTTAGAAGAGATGTGCTAGCATTTAGTACATTTTCCAATTCTCTTCCCCTCTCTGTCAGAGAATTTGGTGTTGTTTGTTGATAAAAATTCCATTATTAAAGTATCAAAAGTAACCTGAAAGTGAATCCAAATTTGATCATCCAAGTAATCTCTCTAAATTATGGAGTTATTAGCCACGCTTTGAAAGTGATTTTACTCAAGACTGGGGTAATTTTTTTCTTTGTACTTTGGTTGTTCTGGGCTTAATAATAAACATTCCTTTAAGTTAGATATAAAAAGATTGAATTTTATTGCAGATGTGTAAGAAATAACTCACATGACATAGATCTCTTTGTGCAAGTGCTCTTTGCTGCCAAGTTTCCAAGTGGAAAGTAGGGCTGGAAGATAGCTTACTCAGTGGGCTGAAGAGCAAATACGTGTTTGTAATTTACAGCAAGGAGGAAGAGACAGGGGTATTCCTGGAATTTGCTGACCATCCAGTGGACTCAATGAGCCCTAGGCCGATGAGAGACCATGTTACAAATAAAATAAAATAAATAAAATGAGGACAGTACTGAGGAACAGAAGCCAAGGTTTTCATCTGGGCTGCATATGCACACACATACACACACACACGCACACATGTGCACACATATAAACTTGCACACATACACATACATAAATCTAAAACAAAATTATACTAATCAGTAAGTTCTTAAATTTTAAAGACTAAATGACCTTCTTTCTTTGGACTCTTTTTGTCTCTGTCATTCATGAAAGCAAACTGTCTAAAATGGTCGCAGGTCACCTGGACCATCACAGATTAAAGGAGAGACTCAGGCTGGAAGGGGAATTTTGATCTATTAGTGGGCACTCTTCTGACCCCAGTGAGGCTTCACTCTGAAATAATCTCCAGTGTTGTATCTAACACATGCTTTTACAGCTTTCTTTTGATAGCAGATGCTAAGAAAAAGGTATGATATGAATTATACTTTCTTGAACTGATATCCTTCTTGACATCTGATCTGCAATATGATTTTATTCTTTTTTTTTTTAAAAAAAAACAACAACACAGGGTTTCTCTTTGTAACAGCTTTGACTCTGTTGACCAGTCTAGCTTTGAATTCACAGAGATCCACCTGCCTCTGCCTCTCGAGTACTGGAATCAAAGGTGTTCATTCGCCATCACTTGTTATCTGAAAGCCCTGCCTAGTTATGTATATATGTATATATGTATATATATATATATAATATTAAGTAAGCAATGCTCAAAAGCTACGTAATATATTCGGAGGGTGCTTGTTCAAAGGAAAAGTTTCATACCCTGAAACCCTGAAAAAATGTAAATTACATTTAAATAAGTTTTTCACTTTTGTCTTTGATATTAACCTGATGAGTTAAATTGCTTTCAGAAGTTAAAATAGAGATCTAAAGGTTATAATAATATCAATGCAAAAATAGCCCAGAGAGAAGAAGAAATGGAAAGTTCATTTAAATAAATGAATGATTTGTGGAGATGTAATGGCTCTATTAATATTAATTATGCCATTTTCCTTCACTGCTCTCCAAACGGGGAATTTGCCAGCCTCCACTTCAGTGGCAGACACACTGAAGTGTAAATAGAGGTCAGCGACTGTCTCTCCTCATCTAGGTTTCCTAGGGCTCCCCCTTTGAAGAAGTTCTCTGTCATTGTTGCATGATGTGGAATAGGCTATCTTCTGCCTCTGTGACACGGTCACTAGGATGAGCAACTCAAAATTGGAAGTCCTTTATTTAGGCTCTTTGTTTTGCTGAGTTCCATTGTAACAGCCTGAGCTAGGGCAGAGGGCCTCCTTGCAGCAGCAGCATGCTGTAAACAAAGCTGTTTACCTAATGGAAGCTGGGAAGCAGGGAAGCAGAGGGAGGGGTTGGCTTCTCCATACCCCTTTTGGAGAATGTCCTGATGACCTATGACCTACTTTTTATTTTCCATTAAGTTCTTGCCTTCTCAAGGTTCCACAGCCTCTCACAAGCACCAAGAATTAGGCGTCTAGGTTTTAACGAAAGGGTCTTTGCAAGGATAGTCTCTGGCCATCTCAGTTTAGTAGGATACTCTGGAAGCAAAGAATTTTCTTCCAAGCATGGCTTTCCATTGATGTCTGGTTCCTGGCCTCCAACTGGTGTTTAAAGGGCTTAAGCTGCCTATTATCAAGTTCTGATATAATCCCCATGTCTGCACACTCCCTGTGAGAAGGCCAGAAGGAAACAAGAGGGCTCTCTCAGCCTCTGGAGTGGCTCCTTTCAGTCACCCCACAGCTTGATGGACTGATAGTATGTTTGGGACTAGCTGGGGCAGAGCTGCCTGCTTTAGTTAAAAGCCATTCCTCAGACTAGGTACTTTCCTTCATTTAGAAATGAATGGGAGTGGAGAGAATAATTTTATGTCTAAAAATCTATCCCATCAATGAAGGAGATGTCTTTTAACTCTGTACTTTGCTGTCTTCTACTTAAAGCAATTGCCATTTAATGAGGAAGAAAACATTTTGAAGGTTGTATTTATTTTTTTTAATGTTATGACTGCCCTAGTGTTTGGAAGATGATGTTTTTTGTGTGCAGCTTGAAATGTTTGGTATCAATTTGAGTCCTAAACAGATACATTTCATTAAATTCTCATGACTTTGGTTTTACCCCATTAAGTTCCATTATCAAAATTACCAGGCGATGTCTTAAAGGCTTAAAAGTTGTACCTCTAATAATTGCACAGGTCTCTTCCTTCTTAAATGTAAAATGCTATTACAAATGAATCATAGCACCAGTTTGCTGCCAATCTGAATCCCCACATCTGGGAATCGTCCCAAGATTACATACTTCCTGTCTGTAGGAGGTAGCATTCTCATTATGAGCATCAACAGCAACGATTTTGTACAGTCATAAAAAGAGGCACCCCAAGTGAGTCCATGTGATAAGACAAAAGAGAAGGGGTATGAATGTCTTGGCTCCTCAACATATGAAGATAATTAAGTTTCCCAACTAATTTCTTCTCTTCTTTTTATAACTATGCCTGGCCTAAAGTATAAATGAAAAAATAACAGAGAACCAAAAGTTCTGAAATATGGGAGGGAGGGCGTGTGGCGCCATATGGTAGCCCAAGCAAAATTCCCCACATATTTCAAAACCAAGCAGGACACATTCATATCCCTCACTAGTAACCATATGTGAACATCAAGAAGCAAATTGATCTAAAAAACTCGTCATTTTTTAAATAAAAAAACAAAAACCACAAGACTTTCAGAGAGGAACCACAGCGAGCTGCTTCCAGGTTTGATCTGAACTTTGCCAGGTGTGGTAGAACTCTTTAGAATGAATGGACTTTCTGGAAAAAGAAGGGAAGTTCTATAAAAGACAGCTTGTCACCAACAAGAGACATTGGATGTTTCTGGGAGTGGTGGGATGGGGGTGGGCAGGAATTGCTGGACCCTGGACCCCTCTTTAGACTTGACCTTTCGCTTCCTTCTCCCACCGTCTGTAATCGCTCATTTATTCTTGCTGACTCCCATCATAGCATCTCCTTTGACCTCTTACTTTGAAGTTATCCATTCATCTTATTTAAAACATACATGTGGCTCTAGGGCCAGGAAGCCTTGTGCCATATGCGGGATAATATACACAGTGCATAAATGAAAGGCATAAAATTTAATTGATAATTTAATATAATTCATAGGAAAGGAAATCCTGATCAAAATTTATTGGAAGTCAAAGCATGAAAGATTTTCTAGAGGTCTAGAAATGAACCTGTGAAGATGAGCAAGACAGAAATCACATGTCTCAGACATTCTTGTATTTGTTCTAGAGTCTGTTTTGCTTGATGGATTTTCAGTTATGAAACTGTACTGATTTGAATGCTTGGTGAAAGCTTTAAAATGCCACATTAACAAATAACTCCATTAACTCAACAAACATTTTTGTTTATTTAATAACTTAAGAAGCCAGTTTACTTTCAAGTGCTTTCATTATAGCACAATTGAACAGAATAAAAACCATTGGTTGCTGTATGTTGTTGCTATTATCTGCACTATTACCATGTCACGTAATCACTTTTGGAGTTTTTGTGTATCTATTTCACATTCTAAGGTTCTCACTTTTGGAGTTTTTTGTGTATCTATTTCACATTCTAAGGTTCTTATACTCAACTTCACAAATTAATATTGATTTCTTTGCACATTTGGATTATATAATGCAAAGTATTTTACTAAAACAATAATTGGATTGCTCCAATACATTATTTATTAAAAAGTCAGGGATCAGCTATTTGCTTCTACTTAGGTTATAATAGGTTAAATTTTAAAACATACCTGTACCCACAATATAGTATATGCACTTAGCTCCAAAAACAGTCATATATCAAATATCTTTCATTACTTTAAGCTGACTTCATTTAAAAGGGCACTTTTATGTCTGGTGGCTTATAAAATTAATCACTGCAATTTTAATCATCAAATGTTTGCTTTCTCTTACAAATTCCTTGTCTGTCAGTAGCTTTCAGCAGAAACTCCCAGCAATCCTGTTTTGCAAATCATTTGGGCTTACTAGTGTAACCTAATAACCCCACATGCTGGGGACACAGAATGAAGCCATCTGTGAAATGACATGAGCTCATGTGACTTGGGGTCATTGGTGTGTGGCCTAGGGTGCAGCAGCAGGACTTCCATCCCCTGTCTGTTTGGATGTTCCTTTTTGAAAATCAAAATATGCAACTGCCAAAAGTAGTTCAGCAGTTCACTGTGACATAGTTCATCTCAATTGATCTGAGGGTTCAGGAGATTCCCTTTTTTAAGTGGCTGGCCCTCATTTACATGTCAGTGCAAATCAGCGTAGCTCAGACCAGTGAACTAGACTTCCAAAGCTAAGTCTCTAGATCCCATCTACAATGTTATCGGGGTGGACTTGCCCTGTGGTGAAGATGCACTCGGGTGGAATAATGTCTCCTTTGCCTGCAGACAAGCACTCAAGTGTTGTCAGCTGTGCTGGAAGAGGGCATTAAAACATCTTCTACCTCAACAAATGGAGCAACGGATTCTGTTGCAAAATAAAGTTGCTCCTTCAGACTCTGATATGCTTTTTGATGAATTCAACCACTTCCCCCCCCCTTAAGATTATTTGCTGATAGTTTCTTTAGTATGACTTCAAAATTTTTCATGATCATTATATGATTTTAAAAGTTATGTGTGTTTTGCAAATTGATTTTATTTTTGGAAAAGCAATATGTAAGAGAGATAAGATTTTGTACATTGGTGAAGGGTTTGTAGCAATGAAATGATATACTAAATTATGCCTTTAAGTTATAGTTATAAATAATAGAATAATAATCACCATGAGCTCTAGATCATAAGGTAGGTTTACCTAAATGGATAATAATCCTGGTGACATGAATATTATGTATAAACTTCATGTAATTACAATATTTTGTCTGCCACTTTATCTTCAATTTTTCTCTTCAGAAAGTAATTTTTATTGCCAAGCTAAACCAAAAGAAATTTATCACATGCTTTTCTCAGGTCTTGGCCATGTATTGAGGACTCTGAAAGTTTGACAGGCACTGGCTCCTGGAGAGATCATACTTTCTAGTGTTGTGCCTAGTTCTGATAATTTTATGTAGGTATCACCATCTTGGTTGAAACTTAAGAAATATGTTTTGTTATTTTTAGATACAATATATTAGACAAGAAAAATATAAAATAAGGATATTATAAATGATACCCAACAAAAACTTCAGCTCCCAGGACCCCTTTATTTATCTGTCTGCCAAGCTTTAAGCTTACAACTCTGTGGTTGGTTTTATGTAATTAGTTTAATATGTCCTAAATTATTCTGACCCTCAGAGCTGTAAGTGTATATTTATGCAAGTGATGGACCACAATCCTAAGTCTTCCCCCATCGGGAATTCCAGACTTACTGTGAGTTATCTTTAGATTTATAAAATGAGTGTGTCTCCCATAAACAGCTTCATTGTTGAAGGAGGAAGTTAGCAACATTTCCCTAATTACAGAGTAGAAGATCCCATCATTGAGAATTGGTGAGCATCAGCTTAGAATGGGGATAATAAATCATATGATTTGAGTAAGTACTTGTCTTGGATAAAGCCTTTGTTTCTCACTCTCATACTATCGTTTGTGGATGTGTCACAAAAGTATTCTTTCAGTGTTAAACCCCTGTTCATTCTTCCATAAATTTGGAGCTTGTCAAAGCTTCTTCATTAGGTATCGGCATCTTTTGACCCAGTTTCACAAACCTGAAGCCCAGGAACCATACTGAAGTTCCAAGCATCTAAATATGCTTTAATTTATCTATGGCTCATTCTCTCACCATATCCCTGAGTCTAGGGACACTTTAAGTATAACTTTTAGTATCTTTATAATGCATTGGATTCTTTCCAATTCAACTTCTATAAAGCAAACAGTAGGTTTTTAAAAGCTATTAAAATGTTCCAACAATGTTTAATATATTTGTGATTAAGAAACAATCACACCTAGGGTGGCTGTATTTGCTTTGTGCAATCTGTTCCTTACCTTCTTTTCTGTGCATGTTTTGAGTCTTTCACATCTTTGATTAATTACTCTGGCTTTAATTGACTTTCCATAAAAAGCCTGAGCTCTTTTCACCTAAGAACCTTAACACCTGGATCTTCTTGAAACACTTTGCCCCCTACATTTTATATACTTCTCAGTCTAGAGTTAGTGTTACTTCTGCATTTACAGGCTCTAAGTACCTGCATATATGTGTGTACATATAGATGTATATATTTGTACATATGAATATGTGAAATATATATGAAAATCAACAATAGGAAGGAACATGGGCAAAGTCATAGAAGAACAAGGCACACACTTACACATGTCTGTCCCAATGGAGTTACATTAGAAGGAGATAATTCCCTCTGCAATATTTACTCACACTCATACATATATATGTGTGTGTTTGTGTGTATGTGTTTGTATCCTCTTAGTTTATTAAATTAAATTATAAATTTAATGATAAGTGTGACATTAAAATACATGCAAAATGTTTACATGACTATTAGCAAGTGAAGAAACATATCTGAGAGTTTTATGTAATGAAGGATTCCAAAAAAAAATAATGCTTGGGAAAAGACAAAACTATGGAGAAAAAAAGATCAATAATTTCCAGGGATTGGGAATATGGGAGGAATGAGTAATTGGAGCACAGAGGATTTTCAATCAGTAAGGCTACTCTGTAAGATGCTGTCATGGTGAATATGAGCGATTGTATATTTGCCTATGTCCATAGGATGCATATCGTCAAAAGCCCACGTAGTTAAAGACTTGGAGAGATTACACGGCAGTAGATACTACTCAGTTGTAAAAAATACAAGACCTCTGGTGGGGAGATGGTGATAATGCAAAGACTTTGCAGATGTTGAGTAGAAGGGATGTGAGTAATCTCCATATATTCTCTTCTATTTTGTTCTGTGTACCTAAGCTTTTCTGAAACACAAAGTATGTTAAAAATTGATATAAAAATTGTATAGAATTTTGTAAGGAGAAATATCTTTGGAGAAAAGATTTAATTATTTGATAATAATACTTTCAAATCTGACTCCAGTCTTTGTGTTTAGTTTACTTATCTACATAATGCATATATTATTGGGGATACAAATTCACATGAATTTGTACAACTGATTTGTAGTAATTCCCAACAACTGTTTCACCCAGTTCCCTGAGATTACATATATTAGTGCCTCTTTGGTATACAGTTTGTATGATAATTGTTGTTTGATCTAGAGGGTTCTGTAATTGCTGATAGGGTTAAGCAGGGGAAACTGACAAGAGTGGAATAGCTTAGTTTGGCTAAGTAAAGTGAGGCCATCACTGGGAAGAAATTTCTATTGCTTAAAGCACATAATTCATTGAAAGGATTTGTAATATGCTCTTGACCCACATTTTGAATTTCAGAGCATAAGTAAACCAGGACTACAATTCCCCAAAGATATAAAATGGAATAGACAATAGCTTTACTTATAAATAGGAAGGAAGTAATGAAAATTTAATCTAGGAGATTCTGCACCATGAGTGCTAAGTGGTGTCCAGCTGTGATGTGCATGCCTCTATGTTTGTCTGTGTTTTCAGCAAGTTGGTTCTGTCTCCAATTGATGGAAACTAAATGGGAGGTAGTGGAGGACAGAAGCAAAGGGGCTACTAGAAACCAGTGACAATATCAAATTGGCCACAGAAAAGTAAGCACTCATTTCCAAACTCCTTAGTCCTGAAAACTCAGAATACACCATCCTAAGACGTTACAGTCACTTGCCTTTCTAATTCTATCCTGGACATACTTTATTGCATGGTAGAAATGCTCATTTTCTGTCTGTAAAGGATGAAGTCACGAGGATGTTTTGATTTTGTTTTTAACCTAGTTGGCACTATTCTTTTGGTAGTATCAAGGTTTCCCGCTGAAGAGCTCTCCTCTCCTTGCCACAGTTAGACTTGTACTGAAAATTCAAATCCTGAGTATAAATACTGGCCTGAAACTGGTGGTTGCATGTACTAAACCCTGAGAGGACAAGTTCTAAGCACTAAAGGCTCTGTTCTCAGGAATGCCATCCTCCTCTGTCTCTTCTGAGGAAAAATTAGTTCTCTGAGTCTATGCAAAATCAAAAACCTGTAGATAAGGTTAAGAAGTGTTCATCTTCTGTTTTTAAGAAGACTCGTTCATAGCTTTGGAAACCTTTGCACACAGAATGAGATTATTTTTCTTATTTTAAAAATATTTTTTTTCTATTTTTGAGATTATAATATAATTATATCATTTCCCCCTTCTCTTTCTTCCATCCAAACCCTTACATGTACTGCGTTGCTCTCTTCCTAATTCCTGGCCTCTTTTTTAAAAAAATTGTTATTGTATATGTATGTGCATAGTATATATATATGTATATATGTATATATATGTATATATATGTAATTTGTTTACTCCTCACAGTGATGCTTCTATGTACATATTTTCAGGACTGAGCATTTTGTATCAGATAACCATTTGGTATGCTCTTTCCTGGGGAGGACTACTTCTCTCTTACTCTGGCTTGTTATCCCTTTCTTTCGCTGATTTATTCCTCTAAGTCCCTCTCCCTCTTATTCTCTGAATTTCTTAATTGTCAGTAGGTCTTTGTTACTCTGATACCCAAGCTACACAAATATACAACTAGGATAGAGAAGTACAGTCCAATCTCCCTCAAGAACATCAATGCTCTACAACACATGGGCACAGGAGAACACTTCCTACGTATAACCCCAGCAGCACAAACACTAAGGGCATCATTGAATAAATGGGACCTCCTGAGACTGAGAAGCTTCTGTAAAGCAAAGGACACTGTCACTAAGACAGAAAGGCAACCCACTGACTGGGAGAAGATCTTCACCAACCCCGCAACTGACAAAGGTCTGATCTCCAAAATATATAAAGAACTCAAGAAATTAGACCGTAAAAGGTTAATCAATCCAATTATAAAATGGGGCACTGAGCTGAACAGAGACTTTTCAACAGAAGAAGTTCAAATGGCCAAAAGACACTTAAGATCGTGCTCAACTTCCTTAGCAATCAGGGAAATGCAAATCAAGACAACATAAAGATACCATCTTACACCTGTCAGAATGGCTAAAATCAAAAACACCAATGATAGCCTCTGCTGGAGAGGTTGTGGAGAAAGGGGCACACTCATCCATTGCTGGTGGGAATGCAAACTTGTGCAACCACTTTGGAAAGCAGTGTGGTGGTTTCTCAGGAAAATCGGGTTCAACCTACCTCTCAACCCAGCAATACCACTATTGGGAATATACCCAAGAGATGCCCTAACATACAACAAAAGTATATGCTCAACTATGTTCATAGCAGCATTGTTTGTAATAGCCAGAACCTGGAAACAACCTAGATGCCCTTCAATGGAAGAATGGATGAAAAAAGTATGGAATATATACATATTAGAGTACTACTCAGCAGTAAAAAACAATGACTTCTTGAATTTTGCATACAAATGGACGGAAATTGAAAACACTATCCTGAGTGAGTTAAGCCAGACCCAAAAAGAGGAACATGGGATGTACTCACTCATATTTGGTTTCTAGCCATAAATAAAGGACATTGAGACTATAATTCGTGATTCTAGAGAAGCTAAATAAGAAGGTGAACCCAAAGAAAAACATATAAGCATCCTTCTGAATATTAACCTTCATCAGGCGATGAAAGGAGACAGAGACAGAGACCAACATTGGAGCACTGGACCGAAGTCTCACAATCCAAAGGAGGAGCAGAAGGAGAGAGAGCACGAGCAAGGAACTCAGGACCGCGAGGGGTGCACCCACACACTGAGGCAATGGGGATGTTCTATTGGGAACTCACCAAGGCCAGCTGGCCGGGGTCTGAAAAAGCATGGGACAAAACCGGACTCGCTGAACATAGCGGACAATGAGGACTACTGAGAACTGAAGAACAATGGCAATGGGTTTTTGATCCTATTGCACGTAATGGCTTTGTGGGAGCCTAGGTAGTTTGGATGCTCACCTTAATAGACCTGCATGGAGGTGGGTGGTCCTTGGACCTCCCACAGGGCAGGGAAACCTGATTGCTCTTTGGGCTGAGGAGGGAGGAAGACTTGATTGGGGGAGGGGGGGAAATGGGAGGTGGTAGCGGGGAAG
Organism: Chionomys nivalis; assembly: GCF_950005125.1. NCBI lineage: Eukaryota > Metazoa > Chordata > Mammalia > Rodentia > Cricetidae > Chionomys > Chionomys nivalis. The sequence continues at coordinate 34,314,246 of NC_080099.1, forward strand.
AGGCAGAAATCTTTAATAATTAAATAAATTAATTAATTAATAAAAAAATAAAAAAAGAACGTCAGTGCACAAATACTCAATAAAATACTAGCAAACCGAATCCAAGAATATATCGGAAAATTATCCACCATGACCAAGTAGGCTTCATCCCAGAGATTCAGGCATGGTTCAACATACAAAAATCTGCAATGTGGCACACCATATAAATAAACTGAAAAAAAAAGTGATCATCTCATTAGATGCTAATTAAGGTCTTAGAGAGAATATGGATACAAGGAACACACCTAAACATAATATAGGCAATATACATCAAGCCAACAGCTAACATCAAACCAAATGGAGAGACAGTCAAAGCAATAACACTGAAATCAGAAACAAGACAAGGATACCCACTCTCTCCATATTTATTAAATTTATATTTAGAGAAGTAAAACAACACAAGGAGATCAAGGGAATACTGATGGTATAATAATATACATAAGTGACCCCAAAAATTCTATCAGGTAACTACTACAAATGATAAATACTTTCAGTAAAGTAGCAGGATACAAGATTAGCTCAAAAAATAGTAGATTTCCTATATACAGATGATAAATGAACTGAGAAAGAAATCAGAGAAACATCATCCTTTGCAATAGTCACAAATAGCATAAAATATCTTGGGGTAACTCTAACCAAAAAAGTAAAAGATCTATATGACAAGAACTGTAAATCTTTCAAAAAAGAATTTGAAGAAGACATCAGAAAATAGAAATATCTCCCATGCTCTTATAATAAAGCTGGTTTGGCCAATGGCTTAGCAGAATAGAGCAAGGCAGAAATTCCAAGCAGATAGAGGAGCGAAGAAGGTGGAGTCAAAAAGAGATGCCCTGTAGTTGCCAGAGGAGAAAGATGCCTGCCCATATACCAGTAAACCATGAGCCTCATGGTAAAATATAAAATAATAGAAATGGATTGATTGAAGATGTAAGAGCTAGCTAGGTATATGATTAAGCTGTTGGGCAAACAATATAGTTTTTGTGTGAATATTTTGGGTCTGAGTGGTCAGAAACAAAGAAGCAGCCTCTGCCTAAAATATGGGGAAAAAAAACCCCCAGGATAACAAAAACAATCCTGTAAAATAAAGAAACTTCTGGAGGTTGCAACTATCCCTAACTTAAAACTCTACTGTGGAGGTACAGTAATGAAAATAGCTTGGCATTGGCACAAAAAGAGACAGGTAGACTAACGAAGTTGAATCAAAGATCCTGATATCAATCCACACACTTATAAACACCTGATTTTTGACAAAGAAGTTAACATTATACAATTGAAAAAAGAAAACATCTTCAACAAAATATATAACTGGATGTTGACTTGTAGAAAAATGCAAATAGATCCATATCTATTGCCATCCACAAAACTCAAGTCCAAATGGATCAAAGACCTCACCGTAAAACCAACCACACTGAACTTCATAGAAGAGAAAGTGGGAAATAGTATTGAACACATTGGCACAAGAGACCACTTCTTAAATATAATACCAGTAGCACAGACACTGAGAGCAATAATCAATTAATTAATTACTTAATGGTACCTGAAACTTAGAAGCTTTTGTAAAGCAAAGGACATGGTCAACAAGACAAAATGGCAGCCCACAGAATGAAAAAATACCTTCAGATTAGCAAAGAACTCCAGAAACTAGACATCAAAAGATCAAGTAATGCAATAAAGAAATGGGACGCTGATCGAAACAGAGAACTCTCAACAGAGGAATCTCAAATGGCCAAAAGACACTTAAAGAAATGCTCGTCTTAATCATCAGAGAAATGTAAATCAAAACAACTCTGAGATGGTAATCTTATACCTGCAAGAATGGCAAAGATCAAAAATATTCTGGAGAAAATGTGGAGCTAAGTGAACACTCCTCCATTGCTGGTGGGAGTGCAGTCTTGTAAAGTTGGTTTGGAAATCAGTATGGCAGTTTCTTAGAAAATTAGGGATCAATCTACCTCAAGACCCAGCAATACCACTCTTGCACATATATCTAAAAGATGCACACTCATACTACAAGGATGTTTGCTCAATTATATTCATTAAGACATTATTCATAATAGTCAAAACCTGGAAACAACCTAGATGCCACTTAACTAAAGAAGGGATAAAGAAAACATGGTACGTGTACACAAAGGAATGCTACTTGGTTGTAGAAAACAATGACATCTTGAAATTTTCAGGCAAATGGATAGAACTAGAGAAATCTATCCTGAGTGAGGTAACCCAGACCCAGAAAGGCAAATATAATATGTAGTCACTCAGAAGTAGATAATTGGCATAAAGTACAGGACAACCAGCCTTCAAGCCACAACCACGGGGAACCTAGGTAACAAAGAAAATCAAAAGACTTACATGAATCTGCCTAGGAAGGGGAAAAGAGACAAGATCTCCTGAATAAATTGGGAGCATGGAGGGACAGAAGGCAGGCAGAAGGGGAGACTGGAGAATGGAAGGAGAGTAGGGAAAAATATATAGCACATTCTATCCAAACAAAACGAGAAAGATTAAAAAAATATAAAAAAAAAGAAGTAGGACTGTTCTTTATAATTTTCTTGGCTTGTTGCCATGTGATAGAAAAGTATTTTTTTTAAACCTTTGCTATTGATGTGATTTTTTTTTATAAAATTCTAAGACCTTCAGCACATTTCCAATCAATAATTGATTGATTTTTGCATTACCTTAGCTTGAGGACCTGGCAGAGCTGTATGGGATCAGATGTGAGTTATGTATATGGGATGATTCCTAGTCCTGTTTGTATCTTGTAACTGAATAAATAATAAAAGTAAAAAAAAATAGAAGGGTTTAATCACAATCACTGAATTATCCCCCAATTAAGCCAAGTGCCTGGCCAGGATGATCTTGGTTAGTGGCCTCGATCAAGTCAGAGGTTTCACATTGTGTGTTATTCTGTTCTGTAAACTCCCATCTGGCTGTGGCCTGCACGCAACAAATGAAAACAGCACAAGAATACTGAGCAGCTCACTGGGACACGATACTTGAGTGGATGACCCAAGAGACGGATGAATCATTCCATGCTGATCTGAAGAACTCGAGAGTACATGACACTGTGTTTTGAAACTGTGGACTAGAACATCAGCCTCTGAATCCAACAGATTTGACTGTGATATCTGCCCTGTGATAACACAGTCTTAGAATCTTTAGGCTAGGATTCTGCTTGCACTTCACTGTCCCCATGTCCCCTTCCCTCTGGTGGCTGGGAAAAGAGTGCTGGCCCAGCTTCAGTGTCATTTACCATCTTACCATAACCTCGGCAAGTGTTAGTTGTCAACCTCTCTTTGGTCTTACTTCATCTATGTAACTCTCATTTAAAGTAACAGGTGGAATTTAACATACTTTCTTGATAACTTGGATAAAATACACATCCAGGGGAAATCATTGCCCATCAGTGCCATGTTAATCACCTTTTAAACATCCTCTTCTTTGTACTCTCTAAAGCTTTAAATAGGGAAGATTCAGATTATTCCAATGGTCTCAAGCTTCCCTCATGGCTGGCATATGTATTGACTGGGAATTTGTATCAGTAGCTAAGTGACCTCTCAACTTCAACACTTTTGGGGGCTACTGTCCTAGCAATTTGATATCTTAAGGCTCAAGACTAGTTTGTGTCAAGGGAAATATCGGGGTGCAAAATTTAAGGAGCCCTCACCCCTTTTATTCTTCAGTGCTCTATTCTTATCTGATTTCGTTTCTCTTTTTTTAACTTATTGGTTATTATGGCCTCAATTTTGTTTCTTCCAAACTCCTATGTTAAAATAATAATGCCTTACTCATACCTCAGAAAGTCAACATAGGGTCTTTGAAGATGCTAAGTTTTAAAGCAAACCATATGGTAGGCTTTAATTCACTATGATTGGTGACATCCTAATGAGGAAAGATACAAGTCATGGTCAGAGCCATGTGATACAGCGAGAATGCGGTTGTCTGCAAACATCAAGAGAGAGGCCTAGAGATCAGTCTTACTTGCTAACACTCAGCCTCTGACTTCTCTGACTCAGCCTCAGAGAAGTAAGAAAATGTTTCTGTTGGTTAAGCCATCCAGGTTGTGAAATTTTGTTGCTGCAGTCCAGTAAATTAATACAATTGTGTCAGGGTATGCTAGCCCTGACCATACCTTCGGAGGTACTCACATATATAAAACTTAGTTTATGTTATTTTCAGGCTATGTTCAGGCCCTGCTATTATTACCCATGGTAGAAAATATTGACTGAATGACCTTCTTGGATAGACTATGCTTTTTGTCTTTTAAAGCAAAGTCTGGTTAATTTTCATAATTTGTATTTCATGATCAGAATTGTCTTCTCAATCCTTTTAGGTTAAGCCACATTTTCATCTTCCTTCTTAACTACACATTCACATACACAAAATATGTATATCACATAAATTCAAAAACCAACAAAATATTTTAGAATGGACAACAGGGACTTTTTAAAGACAAAAATGACCCTCAACAGCCATTCAAAACACTTATGATTGTTGAAAGCCAAAGATGTATGATGAAATCAAAAGTCTCTAGTGATAGGAACTCTCGAAAAATTTCCCTTGGGCCACCAAACTCAAGAATCCATATTTATAAATATGAAGGGGTTAACCCAGATTATCTCTAGTCCTGTCATGGAAGCACGATAAAGGCAAAGAAAAGTAATTTAAAACCACATGTCCAACATTTGACTGATTATCTGTATTATTTGAACCTCTACTTTCTCACAATTGAATTGAAATTCCAACGTAAACTTGTTCTGATATAATAATGGTCTTAGCCACTCTTCTTCAGAGTTTGTATTTAACTTTTTAAATATGCCTACTAAGTCATTCTTTTTAAAACTCTTATTCTGTTGGGCAAGAAAATAGATGAGCAGAGATGGTCATGAACTAGAGAATAGAGCATGTAGACCATGTGAAGGGCATGTGACGTATGTGACAAGTCAGTCAGAAATGACTCCACCTAGTTTTTAGACCCTCTGATGTTCTGAAAAAACAAACATTATCCTTTTTTTTCTTTCTGAGACAAGGTTTCTCTTTGTATCTTTGGCTGTCCTGGAACTTATTCTATTGTCCAGGCTGGTCTCAGACTCAGAGATCTTCATGCCTCTGTCTCCCAAGTACTGGGATTAAAGGTGAGTGCCACCATCACCTGTCCTGCATCTTAACTTTAACATGGAATCTCCTTGGTTATCAAGCAATCTTTTTTAGAACTATACAAGGCAAATAAATTTATCTGTTAACATTCTACATTGTCTCACAGCTTCCTAGGAGGAGCTGTGCTAATATTCACTATCATTGGGTTTGTGATTTCCACTGTAGGAAATCTGTAATAGTGGTTTGTCAAAATATTTTTTTTCAGATCCCAGATGATAGATTATCCATGGTTCTTCATCCTTCTTATCAGTTTGGTTGTTTTGGGAGTCATAATATTTCATTTGAACATACATTTATTTTGATAAATATCTGTTAAATTGTTTAAAATAGTATTTGGCACATAGCAAGCAAAATTTAAATGTCAGTTATTATTTTTAAAATGTCTATAAGATATTTTCTGTAGGAATTGTAAATTAATGTCCTGACTTCTCTATCGTGTTATGTCAAAGAAAGATCACCCTTCATTTTCAAGAAATTCAAAAGCGTGTGAACACATCTTTAAAGTGTTCATTCTTATGTTATCCAGAAATAGCTGTATTTTATTTAAGGCTTTAGTGGGCAAAAATCCAAAGAGAACTTTACTAGTTTGAAAATTTATTTTTTTTTTAACCTACTTTCGCGTTTATATGAACAAACCTGCATAACTTCATTTCTTATCTCGGTCGCTCACAGCAGGACCGACTTGAGGGATTTTACCTTTGCATCTGAGAGCACAAATATATCCATCAATATTCTAGTCCCCAAAGGCATATAATCCTCATGAATAATCAAAACAATCACAGAAATGTTTAGAGGTTATAACTGAGCCATCCCTTTGCTACTGCTGTCAAGAAGTTTGTGTCGGAAAGTACAGAGCTTGATGACCACAGGCTAGCCCTTGGCCCACCTTTCCCGTCATGGACCCCAGAACTAAAGTGCTTTGCTTCCTACCTTCTCTTTACATCCATTCTGTTTTCCAGATTCCTCTTGTCTCCCTTGAACGTCAGAATCTTTTCCAGAGTTTTGTGCTATTTTCAAATCCTTTTTTCTCCAGGAAAGCTTTTCTGCTCCTTTAAAGTTGCCATCATTCTGTGTTAGTCTTACTGATTGCTTCCTTGAAGTTCTCAAATACTTTAAGCCTTCATTGCACATATTAGTTATGCAAGCTAATTGAGCTCCATTGTGAAATTTTCGTGTATTTCTATAGTATAGTTTGACCGCCGTCACCTGTTGTGCTAGTTCATTTGTATTTTAATAAATAAAGCTTGCCTGAAGTTCAGAGAGTACAACAGCCACAGTGATCAGCCTTATAGACCAGGCAGTAGTGACACACAACTTTAATCCCAGTAGCGAGACTAATTTGCCATAGAAACTGGGTTGCAGTGGGGACACACCTTTAATCCCAGCCCTACGGAGGAATATAAGATGGAAGGAGACAGTTCTCAAACACAGTCTCATTCTGAGGTCCCTGGAGGCAGGATTGCCATTTAGTACTGAGGTAGAGGCAAAAGCCAATGACTGGCTGTTTTGCTTTTCAGATCTTCAGGTCGAACCCCAATTTCTAACTCTGGGTTTTTGTTAATTGTGCTATAGTCACCCCACTATCTTCTCTTCCTCTTGTATTTTTGAATCTACTCACCAAGGCCTTATTATGCATAAACATATACCTTCGATAACTCTCTCCTGTGCCTTTAGGATGCTCTCTAGTTAGCAATGCATTATGAAGTAACATTCCCCACATAAATAAATCATCTCTGTGCTTTGATTTAACACTTGCTACCTGCTTAATTTTAGTAAAAAAGCTCTCCTAAAACCCTTAGCTGCATGGTTGCCTCCTAGGTTTTTTTTCTGTTACATCTGAGTTTCATGCAAAAACGTACTTAATCAGTGATTCTTATATCAAATTAATCTAATCAGTTTAACACGAAGTTTTCTTACTTGTGATCTCATAAAATGTCCTGTCTTTTTAGCTACATTCCCAGTGATACGTTGAATTCTTGATTAGGTAATAATGTGCCACAGATTTTTTTTTTTGGGGGGGGGGTGGGTTACAGGAAATTCAGATTGTGAAATTTACCATTGCCATTGTTTCTCATAGAAGGCTGTCATAGTTACTGTTATAGTGCTGTGATTAAAAACACAATGGCCCAGGAAATATATAAAACAAAGGATTTGTTTGGGGCTTACAGTTTCAGAGGGTTAGAGTCCATGATCCATAACCATCATAGCAGGGAGCATGGCAACAGTCATGGAGGTATGGTACTGAAGCAGTAGCTGAGATCTCACATCTTTGGGACACAGCTATGAGAGAGAGGTTGGGGTACAGATATATTTTGAAACCTTAAGGCCACCTTCAGGACACATCTTCTCCAATAAGGCCACACCTCCTAATCCCAAAACAGTTCCATCAATTGGGGACCAGGCATTAAAGCATATGAACCTACACGGAGCCATTATCATTCAAACCACCACAAAGACTATGTAAATCTTGATCTCCACTTTGCCTATGGACATTTGGGAAGACATTTCGGGAGCAAATTGATTGAAGACTGACTTTCAAATGCTATTGCCCTCTGAGGACTTACAGGGGAGTGATATCTAGACAAACAGCCCTAACGCCAGTGCTCATGTTGTGCTGAACTGACATGTACTCCCCTGCCTTGCCACGCATGTGCTCACACATTCCTGTTTGTCTGGTGTTGCACTTACCTATGTTTGTTGTCCCTGTGTGATTTTTAACAGTGATCCATTTACCATTTTAAAGTGTCCCAGTTTAGATATTAAATAGTCTCTCTGCTTTTGATGTCCTTGTACCTATTACAGTAGAATGTTAGTGTGATATTGGAAACCTATGAACTGAGTATTTGTAACTGAATCAAAATGAAGAGCAGACTTATTCCCTAGAGCTAAAACTTCTTTGATGCTGCACTTAGCGACATTTAATAGAATAACTTCCAAGCAGAGTGTGCCATTGTCTTTGTAAAGCATGCTTAATGACTCCACTAAGGTTATAGCCGTGTTATGTGAAGTGATCGGATGATTGGTATGTGTACAGACTGATGCTATTATGGGAATGGTACAATAATAACTTTTAGCCCAGGGAATCAAAAGTCTTTGGAAGCTTTAGCTAACAATGAAAAATTCCTCAATAAAATATCCTAGTGGAATGGGTCTCTTCAGAAATTTTCTGACTCCTTATAGACCCCCATTCAAGTAAAGCATCTAAGCATTCTGTTGTAGGAGGCCACTTGTTTGTTTCTCACTGGTCAGTCCCAAAATAATCACACAGAAACCATATTATTTGCAATACTGTTTAGCCAATAGCTAAAGTGTATTTCCAGCTAACTCATATCTTAAATTAACCCATCTTCATTAATCTGTGTATCACCATGAGACTGTGACTTACTGGGTAAAGTTCTGGTGTCTGTCTCTGGGGAGCTACATGGCCTATTCCTGACTTCACTTTCTTTCTCCCAGTATTCAGTTTAGTTTTACCCACCTAGCTAAGTTCTGCCTTATTATAGGCCAAAGCAGTTTCTTTATTCATTAACCAATACAAGCAACACATAGACAAAAGGACCTTCCATACCAGCATTCATTTTGAGGTGAACCCTGCAATTGACTTTGCTCTGATCATCTTGTTAATAACCAAGAACATTCAAGATTTAGTCCATTTTTTTTTCTGAGCTTCACATGACAACACTTTAATGTTAACTATTTATCCTTTCAATGCTCTTTTATTGCTTTATCTATCTCAGGACCCAATACCAAAACACTACAGAGGGTTGTCATATCTCACTCCTGATGATGTTATTTAAAGTAGCCAATATGAGTCTGTTTAGCATCCCTCCTGACTCCTTCACCTGAACACCATAGTAAATGCCCATCAATGCAAGAGTACAGCTCCCACTTCAAAAGCAATAAGAACATTTATTCTGGAGTGAAATATAAATGAACACGTGCTGGGAACATGGACTTATGGTACTCTAAATACCACCTTTCAATGTGTTAACAATTCCACAACTTTTCATAGTTTCAGAAAAACAACAAAAGTCATAAATACATTTGAGGGACATGAGTTTGGCAGGTTACAACAAAATAGGGAAGTATCTATTGTAGTCAGTTGCTATCTGATGGCATTCCTAGCATTTGGGTTGGAGCTCTGTGAGTAGATTTAGGTCAAACCAAGGGTGACCAAAAATAAGTTGACTTCCCATCTGATAACACTCTAGTACTCCACAGTCTCTGACGTTCTAGTCGGTTAATTACCCTCAAATAGGTATGGCATATTTTCTGTGGGATGTTTGGATCACAGTCTATGCTTGTTCCCTCTGCCTCCTTGAATGACCCAAGTGTTTCCCTACATGGCCCCTCTTTTTGTCATATTAATAGAGATAGAATTTAAAATTGATTCAGTAATCCTATAGCTTAAAGAATGTACACTAATATTTTCATGTTGATCATCAGAAAATTGCAGCACTTAGAAGCCAGATTTAAATTCTAGATTTCAGAATATTACTATGTTTCACATGAGCAAATCAGTTTTTTGATATTATGAATTCCTTTCTTTTAACATAAATTAAATATTATTAGTAGGTTGGTAAAACATGATTATTAGGACTTTAAAATGGCAAGTTTATGGAAGGGTTTCGAAGTATTTTTATGCTACATAGAGAAATTAGGGACCCACTTTGTAAAAAGAACCCTCCTCTATCCATCAAAAAGAAATATATATCTTTATTACTTAATACATGGAAATAGTGAAACAGAGCTAATACAGAACCACATTTAGAGAAGTGAATGCTGAAGTACAAATGAACAATGCATATGATGAATTATGCATGATTTTAAATTAGTTAATCAAATAGATTCATATTAGATGATAATGAAGGATGTCTGGTCCTAGTCTTGAATTCAATACTCAAATAAATCACTGTACTAGAGTTCCCGAAGACAGCATCATAGTGTAAATCTTTCTAAGTCTTATTCCACGTATCCTCCCTAATGAAGAGGGAGGAGTAGGCTGTTGGTAGTATTACAACATGTCAGACAGAAGGTAAACTTTAGGAGATATAGAGAGAGATCATATAAAATGACAACATTTGACAGCAGTTCAATCTCTGCGGGGCCTTGCACAACCTGAGCTCTCTTTTCTCCCTAGATGATCTGAGCCCTTTATAGCTAAGACTCTTCTACTTTTTCATCATTTGTGTAGGAACCTGATACTTTGGCCTGAAGGTTTCCTAGATTCCGTGGTATATAATCATTTAGATCTGCTGACAGCAATGTGGTTTTGTTTCATCCTAAATGTGGTAGGAAGAATTGTTTGACATTATGCTTCTCTCTCTTTTTTTTTCTTTTTCTGTTTCCTTTTTAGTAGTTAAATACTGCCTTCAGACTTGATCCAAAAAGAAACATCTAGTTTTTAAATAAACTTGTTAAACATCGGGTGTTTCATGTGAACTATCTACTTGGGAACTCATAATTGCTCTTGGCCACGCCAGAGGAGCAGCGAGTTGCAATGGAAGTTCCAGGTGTCTGTCAACCAGAAGGGAATCCTCTGATAGGAGAATCTCATTTAGGCAAGGCCACGGGACTGCAGACCCTGGAATGTCATTTGCCTTTGCTGTGCCTTAATGTGTTTGCTGCAGCTCTCTTTCTCTGGTCTCTAGCATGGTGTGAGTGGATATAGAGATCCCTACTGCCTGTAATATAGTATGTTATCTCTTGGGAACTTCTTGGAAATGAGAGCAATACTGAGTGTTTTAACCTGTGGATTATCAAGAAGATGACAACTCCCTAGGTTGTACTGTCTGAACTAATAATAATATTCATAGCTTATACAGGATTTTGATGAATAAAAATAAATACAAGGATATGATTCACAGCCAGGGTCTGTGAGTCTCACCTAAGGAGCCACATGGATTGTAAGCTCAAGTTAATGACTAACAGTTGAGTCCCAGTACCCCAGCTAGTTTAAATTCTTTTAACCTTTATGTTGGAAGATGTGTTCACAGGTCTCAGAGTGCATCACAGATGACGCAAAGTTTTGAAAATAACAAAGTGAAACTAAAATGTTTTTGTTACATAGATTTGAGCTGAAAAACCCAAGAAGGCAATCTAAAGTTTTAGAAAGGCATGTAGTTGAATGCAGAACTCTTTAAAATCAGGGCAAAAGAACAAAGTAGCCCAATTATTACTGGCTGCCGTACTCTCCTTGCAAAATTTGGTTGATGACCAAAGGTCATGATCTATTCCTTATACCCATTTCTGCCCTCAATCTCCTGATATAAAAATTATTAATGAATGGATATGTACCCTAAAGATTTAAGGCAAAACTGACTGATTCTTTTTCATATTTAAAAGTTTAGGTTTACTATTTCTTTAAGATTCCTTATAAGATTATCTTTTAAGAAAAGTAGTAATGAAATTGGTCATTTCTTTGTAACTAGAAAATGCAGCCCGACAGTAAAAGACTTGACAAGAATACCTTGATTGCCACATGGTTAATCTATAATAAGTTGTTTGTGTATGGTTGTATGTGAGTTCTTGGGGTATTTTTTTTTTTACTTGTAATCATGTTTAGTCATGTAAGGGAGATGAAAAACATGTTTTTACCTATAATCATTCACTTGAGAAATGGAATGCAACCGTTTTGACTCTTGTACTGCCTAAAAAATCTGTTGGGGTATAAAAGAAGTTTGTGAAAAACACACACAGAGAGAAACTAAAGAAAAAGAGAGAGAGAATAAAGAAGAAAACCATCAAGAGAGTTTGTGAGTTTTTTTTTCTTCTTCTAACACCCCTCAGATAGAAAGTTTAGCTTCACCAACTCTGTGGATTTCTATCAGAGTTCTGTGCTGCTGGAAGCTGGCCCCCAGACAGCAGTACATGATTCTTCTTTGAGTTTTATTTACTCTATATTTTATTAAACAGCATGACACATAGAGGGGAATGATTTGATCAAGGTCTCATGACTAGTGGTGACTGAGCTAGAATATGAGATACGTTGTGACTTACTCAAAAGCTTGTGCAACTAAACAGCAACATTCCCCAGATGTTGGCCTGGTCACAAGGAATGATGAGAAATACAGAACTAAATAATAAGAAACAGTTGTCACTACTCAGATAAAAAAAAATACCTGATCTACTTAAAGATATTTTATATATATATTTTGCTTACATTTGTATATTATGCAGCATGTGTACTCGTACCCACAAAAACATTAGAAAAGTATATTGAATATACTGGAATTGAAGTTACAGATATTTGTGAGCCATATTATGGGTGCTAGGAATAAAACTCATGTCCTCTGCAAGAACAGTTAGTTGTTTTAACCACCGAGTCATCTTTTCATCCCCCTAAAGTTTAATTTTATACACAGCATGTGCTTTATTCTCATTTGGCTCCATGTACTGATATTTAATTGACATTTTTAAGTTAATTTTTATTATTTATTTGGTGTAGGAGTTCCTTCTGTTTGTGTGTTGCTCTTGTTGGATAATCAATAAAGAAACTGCCTTGGCCTAGTTGATAGGGTGGAACTTAGGTAGGTGGAGAACACAGAACTGAATTCTGGGAGAAAGAATGCAGAGTGAGAAAACCACCATGGAGCTGCCAGAATCAGACATGCTAAATCTTTCCCGGTAAGCCACGACCTCATGGTGATACACAGATGAATAGAAATGGATTAAATCGAGATGTGAGAGTTAGCCAATAAGAGGCTAGAGATAATGGGCCAGGCAGTGATTTAATTAATACAATTTCTGTGGGGTTGTTTAAGGTGTAAGATAGGGGTGGCCAGGACAAACAAAGGGCCACCATCTCCTCATGCAACATTTATTTACTTATTTATTATCTTGGTGTTTGTGTACACGTGGTAAGTCTGTGAGTGTGCTCACATGTGCACGAGAGAAAAAAACTTTGAAGAATCCATTCCCTTGTTCCACAATGCGTTCCTGGAATCGAACACAGGCCATCCGTCTTGCATACAAATGTGGTTCTACAGTAGAGTGCTCTTGCTATTTTATAGATAGCTTTCTAGATATTTTTGGATCCCAAAAGACAAAACAACAACAACGAAATACTAAAACCAACAGGTCACAAAAACTTCTGTAAGGAAGACAAGTGTCTCAAACGCATCAGAGTTTGTTTCTTGTCAGAACTGGAAAATTACCTACATTTTCAGGAATGATTGCTTCTGTGCCCAAAACTTTCTTTCAGATCATAGATCAGGGAATACTGAATTATACCTTCAGATACTCGAAGTTCAATGTGTTTACCTATTCTCCTAACTGCAGTTGTGGCCTGTAAGTAGAATTCCTGGGACATCAATTTTCTGTGCCATATATTTGGCACTCAATATTTAGGGAAGCGCATTGCTAGCCATCACTGTCTGTGCGTTATGTGCTTTGAGGACAGCATTATCTCATATTCCTTCCCATCCCAATGAATTTTTATTTATTCTCCAGTTGTGTGTATAATGAGTTTTGATCATAGCTACCACATCTTATCGGTCTCTCTTATCCCACTTACACTTCCTCTGGAATCCTTCCTCTCAACATATTCTCCTATGGATTTCAATGTCCTTTTTAATTTTTTTTAACCCATTGGGTTTAATTAGGATTGATTGCATATGCACAGTGGAGGGCGACTTATCAGTGGCTAGTTAAACTAGACTTCTTTCCCATGGGAACCATTAACTGTCAAGAGCTCTTTAGCTAGCCCTGGGGTATGGTGTGACCTGCTCCACCCAAACTGGAATCTTGAAGGGATTGACTTGTTCAAGCCTTGTCCTTCAACCACAGCCATTGTTAGTTCCTGTGTGCAACAGCCGCACTGCACCCAGAAAACAGCGTTTCATAGCACTTTTCCCCATTGTCGAGCTGTTATATTATTCTCGTGCACTCTACTATAAAATCTTAGTCTCAGGGGAGGGGGTATGATATAATGTCCTGTTTAGAGTTGAGAACTCAGTAGCCAATTATTCTCAGCAGTTTGACCCAATATGAATTTCTATATTAACTGCTGCCCACTGCGAAGCTTCTCTGATTAAGGATGAGATCAACTCTAATCTATGGATTTAAACATAATATATAGAATGCAGTTCAAAAGTATATCCATGTAGTAAAAACAACAAAAGTTCCCTATTATGACCCATGGTCTCCCCAGCTGTGGCTTTTTAACCAGGCTTACAGTACACAGAATGAATTCCTCCTGTGGAAGGCCCTAAAATTCAACCAGAAACTGGCCGACCATCCTTACAACATTCATAATACTACTGAACCAGAAGCATATTTTATCTGGAAGGTCAGCATCATAGCACGCAGGGTCCATCCCTGAGCAAATTCTTTAATGATTTTTCTCCCCTAGTAGACGGTGTCTCACCTTCTAGCATTATGGAAGCCAACTAACAGGGAAGAATTTTTGTTTAATCTCTTTCACCTACTCCTCTCCTCATCCCCACCTGAGCCCATCCCATCCCAGTATGTCCTCCTGTACTTTCATATCACATGTATTCTAGTCTTGTCTTCCACCCTTAAAGCCTCTGTCCCTCTTCATCTCATATGCCCTTCCTGTTTCTTTGGTATCTCCAACATATTATGCAATGGTTGGTGATAGATGGTGATATGCACTGATGCCTTTGGTCAATCGGAAACCCAGTGGGGAGACGGGAGTAATTCTGTAAGCTCATTAGTTGATAGATGTCTAATTCTTAACTGATGATCTGACATAAAAACAAGTCTTATAGCCGGGCGATGGTAGCACACGCCTTTAATCCCAGCACTCAGGAGGCAGAGGCAGGCGGATCTCTGTGAGTTCGAGACCAGCCTGGTCTACAGAGCTAATTCCAGGACAGGTTCCAAAGCCACAGAGAAACCCTGTCTTGAAAAACAAAAACAAACAAACAAACAAACAAAAAAACCAAACAAAACAACAACAAAAAAAACAAGTCTTATATTATGGTCGGTTTAGGATTCCCAGCACAATTGTATGATTGATGGGAATGATGGAAGCTGTTTCTGTTAAAGCTCAAAAAAAAAAAAACAAAACAAAAACAAAAAACAACAAAACCAAACAAACTTGTGTTTAAGTCACAAAAACTAATAAGAGTTGAATAAAAGAATGTAAAAGAATATTTGTGTTGATAATCCAAAAATCTCTGTCTAGTGTGTCCCCATATGAACTCTACATCTTGCATGTCCAACATGTTAAGTGTCCTGGGGGATTAAGCAAAGTGCCTTTGTCTGCATGGACTTAAATGCTTGAGAGTCTGAAAAATCAATTTTTATTGTGTAGAGAGTGCTTTTAGCTCTTCATTGCTTGTATAAACAAAAGGTATCCAAGTAGTAAATGATTTGACTTTCCCACTTTCTTCCTATTTTAAAAATAATCAGGATCTTTGAAGATTATGCCACAAATTCAATGACCTCAAGCTTATATTACTATAATTAAAATATGAACTAAAATATAACTTATATTTTTCCCCAATAGGTCTTTGAATTCAAGGGAAAGTCTGTCTTGAAGGTCCTGACTCAGTCATTAATTTGTTCCCTTGATTTATCATATACTTCTAGGTTATTTCCACAGGCTTTCTGAATGAGACCTCGTGAAATAGAAGTCAGATTTTCTCTTTTACTTTATGACTATGTTGACTGTGTGCTTCTTTTTTGCCTTCAAAATGTCTCACAAACATCTATTAACAGATTACCATTATGTCCTGGTGAAAGAATGTAATTGAAGTAATTTAAAATTTAATGAAACAGAAACACTGATTATACCGCTCTTTTTTTTTTAACCTCCTCATACTTTTCAGTTATAAATCCATTTTCCATGCATTATTTCTGGAATTATACATTGTGAAACTTTATGATTTCATCTTAGGATGATTTCTTAAAAGACGTTATGTTAGAAGCATCCGAAAAATGCCTCTGAGAATAATGCTTTCACACAGCATGTGTGGTATTAATTCTTGAAAATGCCACCTTCGAATCTATTGCGTTTGTCACACAGTGATGAAAATGTTTATCCTGGAAATGTTGATAGGGCCATCAAAGCGAGAATCTTCAGAAGCTGAGCCCTTATCATTTCTTTACCTGTATAAATATTCTTTCCTGCCTGCCACTGACTTTTGTCATGTGACTGATACACGGTGTGGTGATTTGAATGACATACATGTTCCTATAGTCTGGGTATTTGAATATTTGGTGGTGCTGTTTGGGGGAGGCTTAGGAGGTATGGCCTTACTGGAGGAAGTATGTCACTAGGGGTAGGCTTTGAGGGTTCAACAGCCGCATGCTGTTCCCAGTTGGGTCTCTGTTTTCTTGCTGAATGAGACAGGAGGTCTCAGCTGTTAGTGCTGCCACACTTCTATTTGGCCATGATGTGCTCTTATCCTGCTGGAACTGTAAGCTCAAACAGACCCTTTCTTTTTTTTTTTTTAAGATTTACTTATTTATAATGTATACAATGTTCTGCCTGCATGTATCCCTGCAGACAGAAGTTGGCATCAGATCTTATTACAAGTGGTTGCAAGCCACCATATGGTTGCTGGGAATTGAACTCAGGACCTCTAGAAGAGCAGTTAATGCTCTTAGCCACTGAACCAACTCTTCAGCCCCCCAAACAGACCCTTTCTTCTGTAGATTGCCTTGGCATGGTGTCTGTCACAGCAAGAGAGAATTAACTAATACCCATGAGTATGTTTATGGCAACTATAGGTTTTGCTTTGCTCTGTGTTGAATCTAGCATTTTGCATGAAGCTACAACTACTCTAACTTTTACAGCTAAGACACAGAACCAGTATTTCAAAGAAGCATGACTATGTAGCCAACTTTATCTTTCCTCCAGGCTTGGCCTCCTTAGGTCTTTATCATCCATCTTTCTATAATCTAAATGGTCTTAACCTGTGCTTAGTCTGTTCCCTTTATTGACTGCTTTCCAACCCTCCTTGCAGTCTTGTTCACGTTTTGCATGCCATTCAACACACCTTTGAAATGATGCCTCCCCCGAGGTGTTTTCTGATACTCACGATCAGAAACCACTTATTTATACTCTGCTGTCTGTGATATTTTTAAGTTGAAATTGATATCATCACATACTTGATTTCAACTATGTGATATCATCACATACTTGATACTTGGTCTGTAGCCCTTGTTTTAGCTAGGTGTGCAATACACACAGGCATAGAATTTATTATGACGTTAGTTTTCATTGTATGTATAGTATGTAAAGGTGAAGCTATTCTGCCATGCAGGGTCTCATGGGGAAGCAGGAATGATGAGTGGGCAGAGAGATGGGGCCAATAAACTGGTCAACCGAAGTGTTTTGGTTTGTGATGTAAGGGTGTTTGTGCAGGTGAATCTTCACTTGTGTGCACATGTGAAGTCCAGATGTTGACTCTGGATGTCTTCCTCTGCTATCTCCGTGTGTGTGTGCGTGTGTGTGTGTGGCTCTCTCACACCTGTTGCTCACTGATTATGCTAGACTAGCTAGCTGTCAGGCCTTCAGCATTTCCTTGTCTTTGCCTCTCAGCCCCTGGATTAAAGACAAACAGCCCTCTGTGTAGGTGGGGGACTCACACTGGGGTCTTCATGTTTGCGTGGCAATCATTGTACCCACTGAGTCCTCTGGCCAATTCAAGCTGAATTCTTTAGTATTCTTGAAGGAAGCAGAGGTAAAGTCAACTAAAGACCTTTAAAGTTGAATAGTTTAAGTACTTTTCCTGGGTTCTGGGCTGTAGGTTATATGACTATAGATATTGGGCAATGTTTGTCATGCTTTAAGTTACTCCATATTGTTTAGAACTGTAGTTTCCAAAGCCATGTGTTAGTTCAGGACTCCATTTTACAAGCAGCTTTGGATTCCACTTTGAGGCAGAAAGCTCACCACATCCTGTGGGGGAACCCGTTCCTATGACTAGAAAGGGAGCCATTCTTTGAGTTTATTGAGGTTGATTGAAACTGTGGGGCACATGGGTGTACTAAAATAATATCAGGGAAAGCAGGCTAAGAAGTTATTGAACATATTAGAGCAAGGAAGAAGTAATTACCTCACCTGGACCCTAAAAAGTGTTGGACACCTGACACTGAGGTGGCATAGCCCCCCAAATCTGTCATGTGATACCTGGTGTACCCATCAAGGACCAATAAGCAGAAGCCTCCCTTGGTGTCCCTGGAGCTTTGTCAAGGCTTAGTTCCCGCTATTGACACAGCCTACTTGACATGCTCTCTGTCCACCTGTTTGCCTGTCTGGACCTGAGCCTGAATCAGAATCTGCTATTTCCTGTTCTCTCAACCTAGTTCAGCTTTTAACTGACAGCTACAACCACTTTGCTCTCGAACCGGGACTCCAACAGTCTCAGCAGCAGTTCCCGCCCCGCACTTGCCCCTTTCATTCTTTTATCCGTATGTCTCTTTCTCAGCCCACTCTACTGAAACCTCTTAAACTTGTATTCATCCTGTTAACTATGTATCTAAATACACTTTGTGCTATGTTATAAAAGTTAATACTAATTGTTAAGACTGCAATAAAAAAGACTACATTGCCTCGACCAGTTACCAATGCAGACAGATGTATATGATAAAATGCTGTCACTGAAAGAGCTAAACCTTGAGAATCTATAGTTGTCTAATAAATTCTGTCATTGTGGAGAGACACAAATAAGCACATCTATTTCTGGCATACTTTACTCATAAGAATTGTTTTATTGGGGGTGATTAAGTCACTTAGTCTTAGTTCAGAGAATGCGTTACATGAAAAGTGGTTCACATTGTGAGATCTGAGCTGCTTAGTGTGGGTACGACTGGCATGCCACAGGCCAGCTATTTACTCCCTGGAAGCAGCCATAGGCTGCTCAGTCTTTCCTGCTCCACAGGATCCCAGGAGTCAGAGTATCAAGAATCGAAATAAGAAACCATAGTTACTATAGTTTTTCAGAAATCCCTCATAAGTATAATCCAATAATTAGAATGTTTACTGTGAAGATTAGGAATGAGGATGTTCTGCATATGACATATTAAATAAAACAAAATGCTGAATCTTGGTGGGTGGGCGGGGAATCTTGAGCCCTGTCTTTTGCTTTCTTACAGTGCTGCCGCTCCCACTTGCAACAGGCTTGCTCTATCTTCTACTTGTTTTTCTTACTTGTGCTTCCTTCTCTTCATACATGTCTTATACTCCTATTCAGACAGCCATACTCCAAACTCTGGTGTCATGTACCATTCTTATCCCACCCTTCAGCAGCTGCTGATCTGATCATCTTTCTGTCACACCGCTTCATTTCTTAGAAGAGAAGTCCTGCTTAGTTTCACAGTCTTCTTAGTTCAAAGACGTAGGACTGAGTGGGCTGAGGAGTGTCTCTAGAGGAGTCTGTTACTTCTTGTCCCAGGTCCCGTGGGTGATTGGCATTAAGTTTAAGGACGGAGAAGACACACACCTTAACTGTCTGGGAGCTCCCAATCCTGAAGATAGGAAATGGGTCAGAGGACCAGCATTATTTATGTAAAATGGCTCTGTGCAAGTAGAAATTTGATATGTCAATAAAATCCAACAAAAACATGCTACTAATAGCCAGGAAGTTGTTTCAAGTGTTTTACATATGTCTTATGACTTCTCAAAACAACAACTCCGTTGTCGCCAACAGAACTGGGGTTACCTTTGTGTGGGTTCTTAGTCTCATTAATAATACAATTTCAAGCACAAACAATAGGAGGATTAGGGACTAATTTTTTGGAGTTGGAGAGAAGAGCGACGGGCAGGCGAGCTGTAAATCTCAGCAGCTGCCAGGAGTAGGGTTTTGACCAAGGGGCAGACTGTGCTGTGTTTTTTGATGGGGGGAGGGTGAGGGGTGGGGCCCAGAGTGGTGGAGTAAGCGCCCTTAGACTTTTGACTGCTGTAGGAGAAAAGATTAAAGAGAAGCCAAAGAAAAGCTGCACTTCTTGAGCTGGAACTCAGTGGAGCAGGCAGGTTTACAGACAATTTGCAAACAGTTGCATTAAATGAGTGGCTAGAGGAATCTATTAATCTCATTAAAGGGATAATTGTTTCCCCATTGCCTTAGCATGTTTTCAGGTGAATCAGATTTTCTGAGCTCCACTCTCCTGTTCAGGTGATTAGCTGGTCCAGCTGAATTAACGCTTAAGGAAAAATAGTATGTGATGCTCTAGTCTTTGGGGCAAATCAGGATCTTGTCTCTACTCAGGCACTTGGTAGAACTTCTATTTTTTGGCCAGGAGAGAGAAAGCTTTCATTAATGGGCATTTTTAAGGCCCTGATACCTCCAGTTTTCCCATATCATATTATCTAAGTCAAATGTTTTTTGAGAATTACATAAATGACTACTGTGTTTACTTTATTTCTATCCACTTTCTCCCCCTCTAACTTCTTCCGCATCCTCCTTACTGTCTCTTGTACTCAGGACCTCCCCTCTAGTGCTCAACATTATGATAAAAGCCTATTCCATTGGTTCTGTGCTCTGTAATCTGAATGTAGCTTCTTCCCAAGATTCCTATATTGAAACTTTAATCTGAAACAAGATAATATTTAGTGAGCAGACTTTAGAAAACAGTTTAAGGCATGAATGTGTAGTCTCTTGATGTGATTTATGAGAATAAACGAAGATCCCTTTTTCCACATCACGCTCACCTAATCAGGAAGAGAGCTCTCACAAGATAGTCTACCGACTTCTTGGTCTTAAAGTTCTACCCTTCAGATATGTTAAAAAAAAATAAATGTTTTGTTGCTAGTCAGGGGTATTTGATATTTGTTATAGTAACCTGACATGACCAAGACATTACATGTAGTCTTATGAAATATCGTAAACCTTTAGGAAATGAACGTTTGAGATATAGTGTTTCTGGAGAGTTGGGCTGACTCTTCTTCAGGGAGAATTTATAATGGGAAGGAACTAGGGTTTATTCACTTCTTCTTAGGAAGCAACATAGCTTTCCACACAGGGGAAATATTATGGTAATATGTAACGGAACATTTTTACTTTGTGAGCTTTGTTGAATGAGGCAGAAATCTCAGTCCTTTATAGTTCAAACAAAAGAACTCTCGCCAGCATTTAACTCAAACAGCCAGATGGTAAACTTTTGCTTCTTACACAAGTTGTTGCCCAAGTATGTTTTCCAACATCTCGGCTGTCAGGGGATGCCAATGCTAGTGTAAATATGCCATTGATAATTTGTCAGTGTGCCCACTAATGACAGAAACTGTGATCATCAAAATGATTTCAAAAGTTCTTGGAGAAGTAGCTGACAAGCCAGACATTTTGAATGCTATCCTTGCAAAGGAGAGACATGAAGATAGTTAATAAGAACTGAACCCTTCTGGACCTAAGCAGACATTAGTTCTTAATTTATATGGAGGCAAGAGAAGGGACTTCCACCAGGAATGCCATGTGTTCAGTGCTTCTTGCTTCTTCATATTCTTTTACATATGTTAGAAAAGGGTGGGAAAAAGAAGACTTTCATCAACATTTAAAATATTCTAGGAGTGTATTCTCATTCTTATAACTTTTTTCTAATATACAGAGATCAATTATTTAAAGTCAGAATTATTTTTTATTGTTATTGAACCTGTTATAAGAGGACCCTGTCCCACATTTCATAAAAAATATTCTTCTTATTGTATGTGTGCACATATGTGTACCATTACACATATATGAAGAAAAGTATTTTGCGGTGTCTGTTATTTGCATCAGTGTTCATTTGGGTTGTGAGAATTGAGCTTAAATCTTCAAGCTTACACTGACAGCATCTTTCCCCATTGAGTAACCACACCAACTTACATTCCATGTTTTGGTCGTGGGCTTCTTTTGTGGGATAGATGCAATTGTGTGCTTTAAAGAAAGCCAGAGACATATGACGTTGCCTCAAGAAACAGACTATGTTGAATCACAAGCAGAAAGTAACCCAAGGAAAGATGCATTGTTTGACAAGCAATTTTGGAAGCTGAACAAAAAGGAGTATGGAAGAGAAAAAGATGTGCATTTGTAGCAAATAATAATCAGAAATGTCTTCCCATTCAAAATCACTTTCAGTATCCAGTGGAGTGGATGGAAATCTCCTTGATGGGGCCCTCAGTGCTTTGGGGACATCTGACATGTCCTCAGAACACCACTGAGTTCTACTGGGCAAGCAATGCCACTATAACTCCTTGCTGCTCTAACAGATCTCTCTGCCTTATTCACGGGCTTGATTATAACGGTAATGACAACCCCAACAAAACCCAAATAATATGCTAGCCTGTAAAAAAGGCATTCAACCTGCAAATAAATGTACTTAGTAAGATATTATTATCTTGAATCAGAAGTACATGTTAAAATATGACTGCACTGCCCCTTTGATAAACAAGTTGGTTTTGTTACTTTATTTACCTATTAGGTTCTATGAAGGCCATTTTATATTTTGACAGTTCTATAGTGAAAATGTATGCTGATCCCACTTAGGACTACAGAACGGTACTAAATTTTCAGATAATGGGATAGAACTGCTTGGAAAACATATGCTTAAGTCAAGTGTGCTTTGTCGAGATTGCTTTATCCAAGAGACTTTGCCTCAAAAGGAGGCAGTGCCATTTCATGGAAGAGTCAGCTGCAGTTTTGTCATTGCTTTGTTTAGGAGTGGGGCGGTCGTTCAAAACAATAAGTCTACCTTTCAGAAAGAAACAAGTGGCAATCAAAATGAGAAACCAAAGACTGGAAGGCAGTAGTTTCCTGCAGGAACAGCAGGGTGGAGAGCAGAGTGGCCGGCAGGGAATGTGATGTCTTAACACAACCCTCCTGTCGACTTTGGGGGAAGGTCCCAGGAATGCACAAAAGTACCCCACTTCTCAAATCCCAGCTTTTATGCTGCCAGTACAAATCCAGAGGGCTCCTGATGTTATACTTTTAAGGCCTTGATAGACTTCAATATCTTAGGATGTTGAATGTGGGTTGGGGTCTTGGATGCTGGTCTCTCACTCCCTTATCGATTACACATTAGTCTCTTAGTCCTGGTCTTAAAGTCTTTCAGATCTGAGAAGCAAGCGTTCAACTTCAGTTCTTTAATCTCTTCTCCCTAAAAAAGGACGTATAAAACATCACTAGAATGTCCTCTTACCAGTCTTATGATGAAATGAAAGGTCAGCTGTAGCATATAAGATCCTTGTCTCTTATTCTAATTTTTTATTCCAGTGTCAAACCCTTGCTCTGAAATTTAACAACTGTAATTTTCATGAACCCGTGAAAGCCAAGTGTTATCACTTACTGACAAGCAGTGATAACTATAAATTGAGTAAGTTGAAATTAGTTTAAAAATAAATTTATTTGACAATGAATATATAAGTGTGATACAAGTGACTAAGATTTCTAGTCATTATGCTTGATTTTATAGGCATGGGGATTCTTCTGAGAGAGGCCTGGGAAGAAAGTGATGAAATAACACCCTGAAATGCACTGTGAATGTCTTTCTCTGAAACCATACCCAGATTCTCAGTGCATTTAAAAGCACCACTAGAGTCAAATTAAACTGCCTGGTTAAAATAGAAATAAAGCCTCAGTGATTATAGCTTGGAATCAGTCATATATTGGAATATATGACTGATAGTTTCTGTTTCTAACATTTTTAACTTCAGTTCACTGTTTTAGACGTAAGGAATGATGAGTTTTCAGTCATTACAGTATGGTTATATTGTAATTATATTGGCAAACTCCCCTGCTTCTAGATGTACGGTGTTCTTGTTTGATGCCTTATTAATTGCTCTGTGTGCAGATGACCTTGAAAAGTATTTGATAGTACAATATGGCAGGTGAGAAGGCATTGAAGGGTAGGTTAAGTATGCAAATGTGGTGGATTCTGCAGTGATTAGTGATAGGTGCAGCAAAGGCTCCAATGCACAACTGTCGAGACGTCATCAAATCTATTTATTTCTTGGAGTATGAGCACAATGTGGGGTTGAAGAGCAGAAACGATTTCCTAGAGAAGGCTTATGACACAGCAAGGACTTAGGAAAAATAGGATGCCTGCATTATTTTAGAAAAGTTTGTAAAAGATATTCCTGCACTCTCAACTCCTCAAGAGGAAGAAGGGAGAGAGATATGAAAGATAGAATAAAATATAAAATTACTGCACTATATTGGTTGATTCAGCCAAGCTCTGAGCAACTCGTGTCAGGTACATAAATGAAGGACATTATGGTTTTCTGTAAAGAAGCTCCCTAAGTGTGTATGTCTCATTCTATAAGAACCTGGTCATTATACGTCATGAAACAGAACATAGGATGGTTTTGTCTCTTGACTAATGCTAGGAGACAGATTGTTCTTACCACCATTGATAACGATGGGTGGTAAGCCCATGCCAGTTCACCAGAGTCACCATTCTGTGGTTTGTATGTACTTCAGGTATCATCTAGAAGGAGAAACCATGTAATTTTAATCTGTAAATTTAAAAATAAATTTTAAAAAAGTGGGAAGAAGATAAGTGATTCCTTGCTTTGCCAAATTTTGGTGGGCTTTTGTTGTCAGGTCGACTCTATAATATCTTGCTCATCTCTCAAGGTTAGACTTGGAGGATGGGCATGTATTCTGTAAAGCAAAGGACAAGAAGGTAAACATCCAGTGGTGATGCAAAAGTAGTTCTGGAATTCTCAGGCAACACAGGCTCTTCTGAGTTTGAGCAAATGAACCCACATTAATTGGAAGTCTGGCTGTTAAGCAGTTCTGCCTGGATCCCCTGAGTTTTCTTCTGTTCTACAGAACACGAACTGTCCACATGTACTATGGGCAGTGAAAGCAATGTTGAAAGCTCCTAGGAAAAGCTCACTGTAGTGCCAGGAAGCCCAAAGAAGGAACAAAGGGCAGGTTGATGTCAAGATCAATGGGAGCAGGGGACAGGAAAGAAGTGATGTCTTTATATATGGCTACATATATAAACTCTACTGGGACATAATCTTGGGCCCTTGACTGTTTCAGAGAAGATAGAATGAAACAGCTATAAGACAGTAAGGGATGATAGCTAGTCTGAAGCACATTGATGTAATTAAGGAGAGAAGGTTTTTTACATAGTCAGTGGCTTAAACAGTGTCAAGTATTCTGATACAACCTGTGCCTAGCACTAACAGCATCATGAGAAAGCATTTATGAGAAATAAGGCAACTGGCATGTGCTTATAGCCAATTTATGAAGAACTGTAACAGGGCAAAGATATTTGAGAGGATTTGAGAATTTTATTGTTTAAGCTGACTGTAAAGAGTTGAATGAGAATTTGTCAGCTGAGACTTGATTTCCAGCTGGTGGTTTGGGAAGTCTAGGAGGAGTGGCCTTGCTGCAGGAAGTATGTCACTTACAGGCAGACTTTGAGCATTTAGAGTCTGCACCATGTTCAGTTTGCTCTCCCTACTTTGTTCTGTGGTTCAAGATGTGAACTCTTAGCTCATTGTTCTGTCATGCCTACTGCTTACGGCTATGATGGGCTCCTTCCTCATGGCATTTTATCACAGCAATAGAAAATATGGCCTCTTCCACAACTTACAGGAAATTACAGAAAATTATTGTTTTAAATTAAATGTATTCACATTCATGCATAGTTACTATTAATGCTCTAATGTATTTTCTTCTTTTAAAAAAGTACAAATTTGAGTTCTTTTCTTGACATTCCACCATGCAAGTAATTTTATAGCTCACATAATAGCATTCATTGGTTTTCACATTCCTTCAATTATTTGTGAATTATTGTTTTAGGTGTGAGTTATATTTTGTCACATGTATAGAAAATATGTAGCTGTGATATCTTTATTACTTTAATTTTATTCTGTTATCATTAATGTCATGACAAATATCTTTGGTTAACTAGGAGTGATATTGGAATTATTTCTTGCATGTGGCTTCTTGACATGGAATATTCAGTCAAAAAATCTGTTAAAGAGACTCTCAGTTTATATGACAATTTACATACTTTTTTACTCTTTTTCTTCAGAGACATATTTCCACAGATTTTTAGAAGAAACTGCATCTCCTTCTTTCTTTAACCATATTGAATATTTAAATTTCAAAGACTGTTATTTAATAGGAGAAAAATGCTATTATTTCTTTGAAGTATTGTCTTTGAACATTCTTCATATATTTTTTTCATATCTTAGCACACACTTCTAAAGGTTTATTCCTCTTGGATAATGATTCAATCAGGGTCTAATTCTATGACTCATACTCTGTAGAATGCAGACAACACAGAATCATGAAGCAGGGGTAAGGAACAATGGCAATGGCTAATTTTAGAAGACTGGTCAGCCTTCTGGGGTCCCAGCCTAATCTAGAGTACATTATCTTTTGACATCATCCTAAGCAGACTCAAGGTCATTATCTAAAGACTCAACTTTAGCCCCAGTTTGCAAATTTATGTAAATGCATCCAGAGAAAAGCAACAAGGGTTCTCTGAGGGCTAGATTTTTAAGGCAGAAGATGACAGAGAGCATTTTCTGCTATCTAGGGAACTACAAAGGCTTTTAAATACACTGACGCATTGTTAAGTATTTATTAAAGTATCAAATGACTTTAATTAAAAAAGGGGGGAGGGGCAAAATGTAAGCTGTAAAATAAACAAGGAGGGCTACTGTCAGACCAAAAACAGCAACAATATATTTTGCAAGTTAATGGGAGACCAAAGC
The DNA here is from genome assembly GCF_950005125.1 of Chionomys nivalis. NCBI lineage: Eukaryota > Metazoa > Chordata > Mammalia > Rodentia > Cricetidae > Chionomys > Chionomys nivalis. The sequence continues at coordinate 34,341,064 of NC_080099.1, forward strand.
AGGAAAAATATCTCTTGCGGATTAACATTTCTGTTTGCAGTTAAGACGGTTAAGAATAAATTCCTGTTTGCCCTGTGCGAGTTAAGGTTTCTGTTTATGGTTAAAGAATAAGTTCTTGTTTGACCTGTGTTATGCCCTTGCAAGTTAAGGTTTCTTTTTGTAATTAAGAATACGTTCCTCTTTCTTAGACTTGATGTAAACTGTTAGACACGTTTTTCAACTTACACTAAACCTACAACCGTTTTCCGGTGATGAATATCCTTATGCTTGTTCCTTCCCTTTCATTGTATTTTTCTAACAACTGTAACGACCAACTCTCTCACCCCTGTGAACACCTTATCTCTCTTACAAAAAGAACCTCAAGAGGTTAGCAGGGGCTGTGGTCCTGAATTCTGACTTCGAGTGAGATGGCTATCTAGCCAGTCCTAGGTTGCAACACAAAATACAGTTTGCTTTAACTGGGCAATCATGAATTTGGTTGATTTGGCAATAATGACTCTCAAGTTTAATACTACCTTTTACTTCTTAATATTAAAGCTAGTTCAGGTGGAATCTTTTGCAATTTTTGCTTAATATTTGCTTTCTATTAATTAATAGAAAGGAATCAGTCTATCTTTCCACATGTGCTTATGATGGCAACATTAACTTATGTTCATATTTCTTTAAATTTTGTATTTTGTTTTAACTTATTTTTACAGTAATTTATTTTGTCTGTTTTTTTCTTATGTGCAATGCATATACTGAAGAATAAAATGAATCTTTCTCCTAAAGGAGCTCAAAATGTCATTGGGATGGTTGAAATTTCTCTTCCAATGCTCTATTAAGTTTTAATCACATCTTTAAATTTCTGTCACTTTTTCCCATTGATGTTTGTATCAGAAGAATATCACCTTACCTTCTGCATTTTTGGAGCCTACTTTACTCTCTAAGCTATTTCTCTTAAGCTAGAAGCCAGTATGAGTTGTTTAAAATCTGTAACTTTTAAATATTAATTTAATAAGAAACATTAAGAGCATATTTATTTATAATTTTGAAAGAGTGCCCTTTGGCAAACAGTCTTGAAATATTAAAATATAACTGATATTCTAAAAATCCTTTTGCTCATTCATGCTTATTAAAAAGTGAAAACAGTAACACATTTTAATGCTTCTAGGGCATATTATTAAATTATTGCTCTAATTATTGTTGACATAAACAAAATAGAAACACACACTGAAGCACACACATAAAGTGCACTGACTCCTTTCTCATTTCCACTGAGCATTCTAAAATAAGAATATGAAGAACAAGGTCCCTGGTTTTCTTGATGTTTGGATGCATGAAAATAGAAAAAAAAATATGTTCATACAAATGCTGTTTTGGGTAAATTATTTTAGCTGTTATCCTACCTGTAAAGAATGGTTCTGTTGCCTGGCATGGTGGTGTATACCTTTAACACATGCAGGTGGCCTTGTGAGTTCAAGGCCAGCTTGGTCTATATGGTGAGTTCAGCCACAGCCAGGGCTGTATATAAAGATTCTGTCTAAAGACAAAATGAAACAAAACAGTGCTATTGGCATTTAATTTTAGGATTAACACTAGGATGCATTTTCCTATTTCTCATAATTTTTCAGTAAATGTGATGTGTTACTCAGAAATTGTTTGCTTTGTAATGGTAAATAAAGAAATATTAAAGAAATAAATATTAATATAGATACCTATAAGACACCACTGCCTGCTTTTTTGATGAAAAGAGAAAGATATATTAATGCTTTTGTGATTAAAACAAGATAAATTCTTTTTATTGAGGCTGACAATTCTGACATGATAATAAACTTTTTTTTAAAATGTAACACATCTTTTTATTGTTAATAAAGGCGGCAGAAATAAATGTAACAACACACCTTCACATAGTAAAAGTGATAGTCCGCAGAATAAACAAATGAAACACAACTTTGCATAGTTACAGTGATATTCCACAACAATTGTGTTTAGCAGGTTAAGTGACAGGTAGATAGTCATATTCTTTATCTAGGAGAAGGTCTTGGTCAGTTTGAAGTTTAGAAACAATACCTTTGTTTACAAGACAGAGGAAGGGCTGATGGGAATGGGACTAAAGCCATGAGCACAGACAGGCAGGAGAGTGGCTGAGGTATGCGGGGGGGGGGGGGGGGGGGGGGGGGGATGAAAGCATAGACAGGAAGGATTCAGACTGTTACAGAGTCCAGGGACAAGTACAGGGGCTGAAGAGGGTAAAAAGGCCAAAGCAGAGGTGAAATCCCAAAGTAAGGATTGGCTGCAATGTAAGAATGAGCATGATTGAATCACTGTGTGTGCACGCGCGTGTGTATGAGTGTGTATGTGTGAAGTTGGAGTGAATGGGTACACAAAATGTGTGTGTCTCACAGGTAAGTACATGTTCCCCAACCCTTCTGTGTGTGTGGTGTGTGTTTCTGTGTGTGTGTGGTGGGTGTTGTGTGTGTGGTGGGTGTGTTTGTGGTGTGTTCGTGTGTGGGTGTGGGTGGGTGAGTGTGCCTGAATGAGTCATAAACAAACATTCAGGAATTATCTAATACTTACCAGTTCTACCTAACATCTCATAAAATACTGTTTAGGCTTAACTCTTGATTGATCACATGCTCCAAGTCACAGGCAGAACCTGGCAGCACGCTTCCTTGCTGACTCACACTAAGCTGTGAAGTTCGCCAGCCTCAGGCTCACACTACACTTTTCTCCATGAACTATCGTTATTAATTTATACGATGCTTCCCCCTTGCTAGGCAAGGTCAGCAAAGTATGGTATTTATGGGTGTGCTCCCAGAGTCTAATTTATTCAGTTTCTTAATATGTTCTCAGTGTGTACTGAATAAACTAAAAAAATATTCAATTTATTTTGGACTTTATTTTGCAGCTCGTTTAAGCTAGAATATAAGTCTCATTATTACCTCCCATACCTTTTGACAACAACAGCAGTTACTACCTACACCAGCCTATTGTGTGCTGGGTGCTCTCCTATGCACATCATACAGAGTGCTTTTAGGAAATGCTAGAAGGGAGATATAATTAAACAAAGCACAAAGCCAATTCTGTACAATAATCTTTAATTCAAAAGGATAGTATGTTAGGTAGCTTTAGATATTTTCTGATTTGAAAAAGAATCTAGTAAAATTTATGGTAAATGTGTGGTCAAGTTACATCATCTTTTAATATAGCCTCCATCAGGACATTTGTCTGCCTTTTGTCTCAGATTTGTGACCAGTTTAAGAGTTCTATTAGGAAAATCAGAAATCCTTTTTTAAAATGTTAAATTTATATTCTGGATTTGTAAGAGAGTCGTTTTAAGGAAGTCTTGCTGTCCTGACCCTGCGGTGAGCACAGAGTGACTTCTGGGGAAAAGTTAGACTGTGATCTGAAGAACTTCTTTTTCTTTTCTTTTCTTTTCTTTTCTTTTCTTTTCTTTTCTTTTCTTTTCTTTCTTCCTTCCTTCCTTCCTTTTTTCTCTTTCTTTCTTTCTCTCTCTCTCTCTCTCTCTCTCTCTCTCTCTCTTTCTTTCTTTCTTTCTTTCTTTTTTTTTGACAAGGTTTCTCTGTAGCTTTAGTGCCTGTCCCTGAACTAGGTCTTGTAGAACAGGCTGGCCTCGAACTCCCAGAGATCCGCCTGCCTCTGCCTCCCCCATGCACCACCACCACCCAGCTGGGTTCTACTTTCCAAAAAAAAAACAGACTTTCAAAGTATGGAAACTGGTAAAATTCTAAAATGAAAGTAAAAAAAAATTAAACACACTACGTAAGAGTGAAAAATGTGAAAGATGTCTTATGGTATCTAGGAGAACAGTTCATTCTGAGAAATGTATTCTAGTATAAATTTGAAACAATCGAGTCATTAAACAAGACAGAAGTCACTCCTGGATCAAATGAAAAATTCAGGAAATCCACAGCACATCTTTTGATTATAAAATTTTTAATCATACAGAATCTCTCTAAGGTCAGTTTGTCTTACAACACTATTAACTTTGCTTTTATGAGGTCTTTTTGTCAGGAAAATTCCACATTGTTAATTAATTTTTAAAAGTGTGCAGGCATCTGGCTCAACGGGGAAAGAATCAGTAAGCAACTTGATACAGGATGTGTCCCGGAGTTCAGGGAAGTAGTGCCTAAGTTACACTGTTGCCTACCTTACTTGGTGCTGTGTCCCTTTTGGTTTGCTCTTGTTTACTACACTCTAGATATTATTGTATGGGGGAAGGGAACACATGGGCAGGTCAGAGGATAACTTGTTGGAGTTGGTTCTCACTTGCCGCTTGTGGGTTCCAGAGATCTTCTCCGGTTGGCAACCTTGGCAGCAGGTGACTCTCCCGGCCTTGTATTCCTTTTCAGTCATTCCCTCTTTTTGGACTTAGATACCGTCTGTCTGTGGCAAACTTCAGATAGCTACCACGAGAGTGACACATTTGCTGGTGATGAAAAGGCAGTTGAAGGCAGGGAAACCAAGGTGCTGTGGAAATAAAGGCTATGTAAATTCATAAAATAATAAGCGAAGAGAGAAAAGTCAAAGAGGTTAGGGACACAGAACCTGTATGTCTGAATATATCAAACAGGGTCTTTGGAGATTTGTTTTAGAAAATATGGCATAGAGATGTATGATGGATTCTAAACTGTAGAGAAGATAGAGTGCAACATTTTATGTGGGAAAATAAGACACATGTGTTTGAAACAAGCAATACTTTCTTGGAATATGTTTGGGATATGAAAACATGATTTTCCCTGCTGTTGTCAGTGTGCCTTCCACTTGGTGAAAAAGACTCCCTACCTGGTTAGTTACTAATAGCTACACCAGTTGGTTCTCAATCTATTGTGTTCCCTTTCTTCCCAGATATAAAAAATTTTCAAACAAGCCAATATCATCTTCCTATGGAACCAAACGTTGCTTTATCCTTTGTCAAAACAAAGTCAGCTTCCCAGGGTCACTTCTATACTCCAGTGTAACTACCATGTGACCCGGATTGCTGTGGGATTTCCTCCAGACTGAGTTAGGTGACTTAGTAACTGCTGACCCCCTCTCCTACCCAGGGCTTGGGGTTGTGGTCTTCAAGTATTGGGGTTCAGAAGCTCACTTGGAAGGGTTATGACTGGGAGATGGATCATAATACCTTGTAGACAAAAGTTCTGGCTCTGTCTTTTCATTTCTCACATGTATACTGGCAGCACCTTCAGCTCTAGCAGAGGCCAAATACAGAGTTAATGTCTTTGGACAGGTTTGTTTCATTTGTGCTAAACTCCACCAATGCATTCCACGATAGTATTCTTTCTCTGCCTATAAAATATAGTTCATTAAATTCTACTAGCACAATAAAAGTACAACAATAGAGTGAGAACAATAGAAGAAATAACACTTTTTAAAAATAACTTTTCCTTGAATTCAGTCCAAATTGGGCCGGGTAGGCATCAGTTTCTACAAAGGACTACTGTGAAAATATTTTTATGGCCTCTTGTTAGCGTGCGGCAAGGCAGAACCTTGTGACACTGAATGAAAAAACTAAATCACTCTAAAATATTTACCAAAATTCATAGTCACCTGTGACAATGAGAATGGGGTACGAGTCTATCCATACATTAGGGGTTGCAAACACAACTCATGACAGGAACCAGGCAGGTAATTAAATAACCAACCGAAGCTGGGTGGATGGTGATTTAATTTAAATTGTTGGCAACTAATTAAAATGTTGAAAATGTAACATGTAAGTCAAACAAAAACATCTGTGAACCACATGTTCATGGGTGACCCTAGAGCAAATTTCTGAAATCCCACTTATTCTCAAGGCCTGCATTGTGGGCCTGCCCTTCCAAGAATTCTATTACAGCAAACTTAGTTTTAGCAGATACGACATCTTCAAGCCCTTCGTGAAGTAGGCAATCAGAATTATAAGCTAAAGCATTTGTATTCTCTCATCATTCCTCAGAGAGGCTTTTATTCCTTTGAGACTTAGTATCCTTGGGGATGGACACCATGTTTCCTTTTGTCCTTCATGTGAGACACGCTTTGTGAGAACTCAGCAAGCACTCAGGCTGTTGCTTATGAGAAGGTAGCTGATGTTTATATGACTTAGATGCCTTCAGGGTTCTCTAAATATTTGATAATCATTTAGGAGGACGAGTTGCTCTATACTGAGGATAAAAGTAAGTTTTTGCTCTTCTTTGATTGCGTGGTAATAGTTCTGATGGTGTACTATTCAATGACTGTATTTTTCCTCTCTGAGCTTAATAGTGAGAATTGGTTGCTCTTTCTGTATTTGCTCATATATTCTGACATCATTTGAGAATTGGCTGGTTCTATGACTTTTGAGAGGTCCTGTCTACTCCACTACCTTTCTCGGCCCCATAACCTCATGGGTACAGCTGTAGACACTTGAGTCATATAGTATTAGGACACAGCCTTTGTCATGGATGTAAGCACATGGAAGCAGCTACTTGATGTTTCTAGTCAAGGTTTCCCACTGTTGCTAAGGCAAAAAATTCTACCCCTGCTCCCAACTGCACATCTCCACCCAACATTTTAACATCATACCATGTGTTGTAGGCCTTTAGTTGGCAATGAACACTTTGTCTGTTTTAAGATCTGTTTCTTCAGGACCATGCTTTTTTAAAAAATAGTAATAGAAACTAATGGAAGTAATTTGATAGATAGATAGACTAACCTCTGACAATGATAATCTTCTCAGGCAAAAGTCAGTATCAGTCTAGTTACAATGTGCAGCACCCTTTAGAGGGTCTTTTAAGAGTGAGGGGTTGGTGAAGATCTTTTCTCATTCTGTAGGCTGACATTTTGTGCTGTTGACCATGTCCTTTGCTGTACAGAAACTTCTCAGTTTCAGGAGGTCCCATTTATTAATTGTTTCTCTCAGTGTCTGTGCCAACCCCACATTGGACAGAGGGCTGATCTCCAAGATATAAAAAAAAATTCAAGAAATTGGTCATCAAAAGAACAAATAATCCAAAAAAGGGTGTCCAGACCTAAACAGAGAACTTTCAATAGAGGAATCTAAAGTGACTGAAAGATACTTAAGGAAATGCTCAACATCCTTAGCCATCAAAGAAATGCAATCAGAACAACTGTGAGATTCCATCTTATACCTGTAAGAATGGCCAAAAACACTGATGACAACGTATGTGTGCTGGAAAGGTTGTGGGGTAAAGGGAACACTCCTGCATTGCTTGTGGGAGTGCAAACTGGTACAGCCCCTTTGGATAGCAGTATGACAATTTTTCAGAAAATTAGGAAACAACCTTCCTCAAGATCCAGCAATTCCACTTTTGGGTATTTTGAGTGAGGTAACCCAAACACAGAAAGACAAATATCATATATATTCACTGATAAGTGGCTTTTAGACATGAGGCAAAGAAAAACCAGTGTACAGTTTACAATCCCAGAAAACCTAGACAACAATGAGAACCCTAAGAGAGACATACATGGATCTAAACTACATAGGAAGTAGAAAAAGACAAGATCTCCTGAGTAATTTGGAAGCATGGGGACCATGGGAGAGGGTAGAAGGAGGGGAGAGGAAGGGAAGAGAGTGGAGAAAAATATATAGATCAATAAAAACAATAAAAAGAAAAAGAGAAAAGAGTGAGGGAAAAATTAGACATTTCTGAATGACAAATCAAGAGGGAAAAGTTCAGTGAGGTCTTTGCAGACCTCTAACTCAAGACTACTATGCAGAAAATGGCTTCCTCAAACTCTTAACTGTGTACTCTTGGTGTTATCACATGTGCACACACAAAACCAATCGAGGGTGTGTAAACATTAATTTATGTCAACTCAACTAACCAAGAACATATCAACAGAAACGTCAATAACAGAATAGAAAATGGACATAATTTCATCATGTTTAATTTACTCATCATCTGTGGCATTGAGTTCTCCCCTGTACCCAGACTGTTCTGAAAATTGCTTCGTGGTTCCATCTGGCTTTGAACTTGCAATCAAATCCTCTTTTTTTCCATCTCCTAGACTACTGATATCATAGTGGCGCACTGCTATACCCAGTTTAAAAAAAAAAAAAACTCCTGAAAACACCTCCATTGAAAACCTGTTAAGGCTAGTACATAGATTATGAAGGAATACTTCCAGAATTCAAAATGTGTAAATACAGGAGAGTGACTAGCATGTACTGTGCTCCTACTGTGTGAAATGCTTTGTGAAAGAACCTGCCATTAACCTGTATGCAATTTCACATATTGATTCAGTCATGAAGGTGTTAGTTTACACATTCCAGGTGAGTTTGAGGTTCATGGAAGCCTAGTAGCACACATGGGGTTATATAAAAGTAAGTGTTTAATATTAGGACGTGGGTGGCTCTCCTTATAAAATCAGGTTTCTGGAGAACCATTGCTATTTCAAAATAGGTGAACTTTAGAATTTTAGTAGTTAAGGAACTTGGGCATATTTATAACATGGACATCTGTCTTAATATTGAAAATATAAATGACTTATAGATGGATAAAATATTAAAATTCAAAGAAGGAAGCAAAGACACAGAAGGAATGAATCACACTGTAAAATAACCAATATTTAAGGTACAGACTCTAATTTAATAGTTATAAAAATCCACATAGTGATGAATCACAGTTTAACCACTCTAAGTGATAGAGACTCTAAAAATAATATAATATTGAAGTCTGGAAAAAATGTCATAAGTTATTTATAAACACTAATGCGCAATTTAGTAGGTACAGAAAGCAAGAAAATGTGCCCATGACTCATGATCAAATTAAATTGTCTCTCTTAGGTATCCAACTTCTTTAGCAAATAAGAATAATTAATAATATAAATCATATTGGTAAATAATTAGAAGCTCACACAAAGTTTTACAAAAGGAAACCTAAAGAAGCTTGAAAAAGTCTTAAATTGCTAGTACTTGGATGATTGAGGACTCACTAAATATATTTTGATGATCATTCATAAATGTTCCAGAATGCAGTTGTTTTAAAATGTGTTACAAAACAAAGTAAAAAAGATTCAATGCTCTATGTATACACATGTACACTATAAAACCATGCATAACCTGTGTAAGATTAGAAGCCTCTAGTATATTTGAATAATTTTTATTAGTATGAAGATACTTATATTTACTTGAATTTTGGACAAATTGCTTGGGTATAGGTCCAGCAGAGCAGGTTGTGCTGAAACATAGCTTTGGAGAGTTCCTGAGGCTGGGGTCTGTTAATATCGAGGCATCTGTACTGACTTGCCCTTGGGATTCTGACAGGTTCTTTTTCAGCTGTAGTCACTAACAGCACCTCTTGTTAGTATTCACTAAGTTTTAAAAGGGCCCTGCCCACCTCCCATCTCTCTCTTTTTCTTGCGCTCTGTTTCTGCCTGCCTCTCTCCTCTCCTCTCCTCTCCTCTCCTCTCCTCTCCTCTCCTCTCCTCTCCTCTCCTCTCCTCTCCTCTCCTCTCCTCTCCTCTCCTCCCCTCCCCTCCCCTCCCCTCCCCTCCCCTCCCCTCCCCTCCCCTCCCCTCCCCTCCCCTCCCTTCCCCTCCCCTTCTCTCCCCTCCCCTCCCCTTCTCTCCTCTTCCCTCCCCTCCCCTCTCTTCTGCCACTCCAGTCCCCAGAGACAGATTTCCCCACTCCCCTTCCCTCTTCTTATGGTCCTCTTTCCCCTAATAAAAAGCCCTCTATGTGAACTCTGTGGCATGGCAACTTTCTCCACCATGATGCTTTTTCCCCCCTAAATTATAACATTGGTTCCCTGATGGGGAAAGGCTCTCCCAGAGCTTCTTCCAGTCCACAGGCAGTTTGAGGCACTCCAGAATCCCGGAACTTGGTTCACATAGGGCAGCCTTGCTTCTCCAGGTTATTGGGTCTCTTAATCCAAAATCAGCGTGTTTGTTGAGCCCCCCTTTCCCCCCACCTCTGGCTACTTTCCTAAGTGAGTGTTTGTCTCTTGAGGATGTGGTTTATTTATTGTTTTTTGTTTGTTTGTTTGTTTTTTGCCTTTTGGGTCCATTAAGTCCTGGTACCAGGCAACCACGAATTTCTCAGGCTCAGGATCCTTGGGCTCAGAGCCCTTGGCTCCCCAATTTTCAAGAGGACTCACTCAGTGACCTGTGCCCTTCTGAGACCCTTGGGTCCTTTGGGCTTTGCTCTATGGCCCAGGCTCCTTGAGTGATAACTCTCTAGGGCGGCTTATGCTTTTTTCGTTCAATCCCTTGCTAGATAAAAGATTTTGGATCTCATTCTGCCACACTCATGGGGAATAAGCTTACCAAAAATCTGCTTTCCGGCACTTTATATCCTAATATTTTACAGGACCTTTGCAACATTCTGCCAGTTTTCCTGATAGATGGGGGGGGGGGGGAGAATTACCCTTTCACCCTTGCAGTCTCCCGCTTTCCCCCTCACCCAATAAGCCTCTTACTCTAACTCTGTTGCATGCCGCATGTTTGCTCAGCGCCAGGGCCCACTACAAGGTAATCATTTCACACTAGGACCCTACCCGCCTGCTCAACCCTCAACAGATCCACTTCTTCCATCTGCAGTAAATCTGCTTGCTCTTCACTGGCCACTTTGCCTTCCATTCAGTATTGGCAACTGGGTCTCCTGCGGGTCTATCTGCCTCTGACTATTCCCCGGGATGAGAGGTTCATTTTGGGAGCACAGCCCTCTCCTCTCCTTCTGGCTTTTCTCAAAGTCCTGGTACCAGGAGACTATGTCTCTCGGGCTCAGAGTCCTTGGCCCCTGGCCGTGCGTGGACTCACTGGGTAGCTTGTGCCTATCTCAAAATTGACTGTCTGAATTCCTGGGATGCTAGAGCATCTCCTGAGCATGTTAACTACATTACCTTATAAAAGGGATCCTGCCCACCTCCCATCTCTCTCTTGTTCTCTCTCTCTTTCTGCCTCTCTTCTCTTCTCTTCTCTTCTCTTCTCTTCTCTTCTCTTCTCTTCTCTTCTCTTCTCTTCTCTTCTCTTCTCTTCTCTTCTCTTCTCTTCTCTTCTTTCTCCCCTCCCCTCCCCTCCCCTTCCCTTCCCTCATCTCCTCTCTTCTCCTCTCCTCTCTCTTTCCTGTCCCCAGAGGCTAGTCTCTCCCTTCCTTCTTATTATGTTCCCCTTTCCCCTATAAAAATCTCTCTATGTGAACTCTGTTGTATGGTGTCTTTCTCTTGTGCTGCTTTTTTTTTTCTAAATTATAACAGGGTCCAAACATGCTGTGTCCTGAATAAAAGGTGCAGCAGAGCAGGCTGTGTTTCTGGATGGAAACAGTGGCAAGCCTGCGTGGACCTGAAGTTGCTCTAAAACAATGTTGTTGATTTTTTCTTAAAATATATAAGAGATTTTGAATAAAAATGACCAGAATTTTTCCAGATTTGATAAAATGATAAGCATTAATGTTCTCATATATACACAAATGAGACTATGCTGTGAGAAACCTCAGGGAAATTGTTTATATCCAGTAATGAGGAAACATGTGAAAAGAGAGGAAACTGTATAAGACAGAGACCAGGCATGTGATCATCAATAATGCCAACTGTAAGACATGGAGCATTTCTACAATGCTAAAAGGAACAAAACCCTGCCCAATCTAGAGTTTGACATCTCCTGAGAAGATATTCCAAAAATAAAAATGGGAGGGAGAGGGAATGAAATACAACTTCCTTCAGGAATAAAATAAAATGCTGGAAGAATTTATCACCAGCAGACTTGCACTCTAAGAAATGATAAAACAGGTGCTTTGGGCAAAGGGAAAGTGATACCAGATACACATCTGGATCTACACAAAGGTCAGAAGACCACTGGAAATGATAAGATCTATGGAGGGGGAAAGACTTATCTTTCTTACTCCAGAATTTCATTTCGAGATATAATTGCTTTTAGTCAGTAACACTGTCTGTGCAGCATTGTGCCATGCAGAAGTAAATGGAAGATGTATATTAGGAAAACTACTTCAAGTGATGAGGGCAGGCTTTTAGCATGGGAACTAGGTAAGTTTCCACTGAAGGGAGCCTATGGAAAGCTGGAGATATGCTGAAAAAAATACACCTTAAAAACACATTTGGCAAACTGCTTGGATCTTAACTTTAAGCAGAGCTCTAATAACTCAGTTAGATAAGCAACTTAATTTGAAAATTAAAAAAAAGATTTGAACAGATTTTTTTTTTTACCAGATAAGATATATGGACATGATGTTAGTACTATAGAAGTTGCTCAATACCAATAGATTTCTTTTTGGTGGAAAGGTAATTGAAAACAACAAGGAGGTATCCACATTCACCTCTAAAATCATTATGAAAATCTATTTTAGTGCTCGGACCAGGGCACAGAGGAGGCGGTATTCATATATGTTCCTGTATCTTAGTTTGGGATTCTGTTTTTATAAAACAGTGTAACCAAAAACAACTTGTGGAGGAGAGGATTTATTTCAGCTTATACTTCCATGTTACAGGCTATCACTGAGGACAGTCAGGGCAGGAACTAAAAGCAGGAACTTGGAGGCAGGAGATGAAGCAGAGGCCATGCAGGGGTGCTGCTTCCTGGCTTACTTCCCATGGCTTGCTCAGACTGGTTTCTTTTGAAACCCAAGACTATCAGCCCAGGGATGGCACCATCACACAGTGGGCTGGGCTTTACCACATGAATCATCAATCAAGAAAAATGTATCGTAGGCTTGCCCACCAACCCATCTTATAGAAAGAAGCATTTTCTCAATTGAGGTTCCTGCTTCCAAAGGTCTCCACCTTGTATCAAGTTAACAAAGAACTGATCAGCATTTCCTGGTAGAATGTAAAGGGCTAACCACATTGGAAAAGTTTGCCATCATTCATAAGCAAAACCACATACTTACAAAATGACTTTGACATTGTGTTCCTAAATATTTATCCAAGAGAAAGGAGAGCATTTTTCTACGCTAAGTTGTGCATATGTATTCATTGCAGCTTTATTTGTAGTAGTTAAAAGTGGAAACATCCCCAGCACCCATCAAGAGTTGAATAAATAAGTGCTTCATATAATGCAAATCTAACAATACAAAGAATAAACTTTAAAAAATACAAACATTAGGTTAATCTAAAAAATAATTATGTTGAGGGCAAGAAGCCATGTGCTTCTTTATAGAGTGTGGACTTCCTGATTCCGCGTTCACAACACTCTAGATAATGAAAATTTCTAGAACATAAAGCAGATCAGTGGGTTGCCTGGAGAAGGGCTTGTGGAGTGGCGGGAGAGATGGATGATGATCACAAGGACTTCAGGATGGCGTACAGGCTTCGCATGCCAACTTAGATGATGCTTTCAGCACGTAAGCCTTTGCCAGAGCTCACCAAACTGTACTCACATTTGCTTTTAGACAGTGCTAAGAATAGACACCAAGGTTCTGCACATTCTAGAAAAAATATGCTCTACTACTGAACTACCCACGCCCCACACCTCAAATTTGTATTATTCATGGAAGTGCAGGCTTTTGTGTACCAGGTATACCTTAGTGAATCTGTATTGTTTTTAAGGTGTCAAATGAGACTTTTTTTTTTTTTTAGAACGTGGAGGGTCTCCCATTGTGTGGTTACCAGATTCCAAAGCATTAATTCTCCTAAAGCAGATTGGCCTCCACATTGGGTTGTAGAGCCAAGGCTTGTAGACCCAAGGCAAGGGATGCCAGGTGAGAGAGCTTTCTTACAGGGAAGGCTCAGGATTTCTGCTCTTGGGAATCCTGATACACATATGTGAGACATGCTTCTGAGAGCATGTGCAGAAGCTGGAGGACAGCTTCAGGGTCCTAAGATGTCACTCTCCACATTATTTCCTTGACATGGTGCCTCTCACTGAACCTGAAGCAAGCAGGTGACTATCAAGCTGTAGTGATTCTCCTGTCTCTCCTTCCCATAACACAGGCACACATAAAGTCACATCCAACCTTGTATACAGATTTTTGAATTTGAACTCATGTCTTCATACTTGCTCACTAAGTGTTGTTACTTACTGAGCCACTTCCCCAGCCCCAGGGCTTGACAATTTTTAGTAATGTACTGTACTACTGTCCTGCATTGTTTACAAACAGGACATGTGGAATGCCTTGTCAGGGAATTTTGACATTGTGTCAATAACATATTCTTCCCCAGTGCTTTATTTATGTATCTGTTTGCTTTATATTTTTATCTAGAATATAATTATGGATACACAAGACTGGTATACATATAGACTTGCAAACACATGAATACATATTTTTTAAAAAATGTGAGAAATGGGGAAATGTTCATAACTCATGTTGATTGGGTGCAAAAATTAAGCTTATTTAAAAATATCCAAAGGTACACAACATAGCTTAGTGGGTAAAGTCACATGCTGACAAAACTATGCCATGACTTCAGTTACTGGAGCTCATATGATGGAGAGAACTGGCTTCTGCATACATGCTGTAGCACATCCACCACACACACACACAAGTAAACATGTAAATAAACAAGCAATGCCCATTTAAATATGACCATAAGAAACTGCAGTATACTACTTGATCTTAGGGTGGGGAAGGGACAAGGATTCTTCAGTTTGAAATGGATTAATCTCATACAAAAAAATCAGCAAAATTTATATTTTACATATCAATTACACTATATTATATGATTCTGAGACTGTAATGTATCAGCTACCCACTTGCAGGTATGTCCAACCTGCAGCTCACAGGCGACATTCATTACAGGACTGCTAAGAAGATGACCTAATAGATTTGTTAATGAAAATGTCATGTCACAATGTTAAAAGGTTGGAGAGGGGCATGAGGGAGCACTTAAGGGGAGGAACAGCGAGAAATACTATAATTATAATTCAATCTCAAAACTAAGTGAAACTTACGCTGTATTTAAATATATTAATGAAAAAAAAGAGATTTGACACCCCTGCACAGATATTTAGACATTTTATTTGAATGAGTTTATGGAGGAACATGTTCAGCAATTAAGATTTTTACAATGTCTTTTCTGTGTTGTTGACTATGCCCGTGTTTGCAGAGTCTTCAGAGTGGCACATTAAATCATCGCGTGGAGGCTTGTATTATGAACACCCAAGACCATGGTAAAAACTGTAGGAAAAATAGACTGCATATGAGCTTAAAGAGTATGGCGGAAATTGTTGTAATGAAAACGCGAGGCCAGGCATGAGTCATGGGTGTGCCTAAGGCTGTAGGGAATGTTTACAATGGCCACAAACACTAGGGAATGTGCAGTTCTTTATGGTACAGTTTGTTCTATAACATTATAGAAATTAAAAATTTTCACTCATTAGTAAAAACTCAAAAACAGTTCCATACACAAACCCCAAATAATTTGGACATAGTCCACCAAGAAGTGTATGCGCCATGTGTTGATCTGTGGGTTTACAGCAACTGAAAACAGCCACTCTGTTCAAAATGCAGTTCGTGTTGACTTTATTAATTTTGGCTTGCAATTAAATATTTGGTTTTTAATACAGAAAAAATATGTTGGGAATGTGTGAGTAGAAATCTCATTTCTTCTTTGGAAATTCCCTGTTCAAGTTAGTAGTAAAACTTCCAAGTACAGAAATAACTTCATATTGAGTCATATTTTTGGTGAAAGTTTATGTACAGTGACTTCGTATAGCTGAAATTCATAGATCTGATCTCATTTTCCACAGAAAGAATTTGAACTACTTCGCATCAAAGGTTCAATGGGGGTTTTTCTTTCTAAAATTTTTGCTCAATTAAAGTAAACTAAGTCTAACAGACTGGAATTTTAATAAGGGATATTTTCAGAGGATTTTTAATTATATTCTTACGATCCACTTATAATTGTGAAAATACACTCAAATATTCAAAATGAGCTCATTAGAAACTTAAAACAATAAAATTAAACTTCAAGGTATAAACTATATTATCCTGTAAAGGATACCTGCCTACCATGATATCGAGTCCGATACTATCTTTGTATATCGATGGCTACAGGGCCAATTTGTTGGCTTTGACATGGGGAATTATATTTGGTGTTCTAATTATTTATCACCTTCTGGTATATCTTCAGAAATAATGGCTAATTGAACAATATATTCACACAGAATATTGTAGAAGATTTTAATGAGGCAGAGAAATGTCAACATTTCAATGGGTGTTAGGTTTTGCTGAGAGCAGCTGGAAGTTATGAACTGCCAATTAGGAAAACTCTGGAAACACGGCTCATCTCTGTTGGCTGTCCAGAGTGTATCTGAGTCTGGCAGCCATGACTTGGAAATAGGAAGATTTAGAGCATTCCCTGTGCTGTATAATACATTAGAATTTTCAAGTGTATTTGAAAATTTCCAATTTCTGGTCTTATAGATTGAACTAGTATATAATTCAGCATTAAAAAGTCGATCTTAATTTAAATAGCTGACTATATTTTGCTTTACTGACCTCTTGTTGTTGCTGTGCACTGCACAGTAGGAAATGAATGGGAATTACAGGGAACACATACTCGTTCGGTCTGCTAAACGTGAACAACTTGCATAGGTAATTCAGTTCTAGAGCAGATGCTTTTCTCAAAATGATTTATATGAGAAATGGACAAAATGACCTTAAAATAACTTGTTCAAACTGCATTGCTTGAACTTAATTTTACCATTCGTCCATTGAACAATGGATTTGTTAGTACTACCCAGGAAAGTGCTCACTGAAAATTTTATAATAGGGTATTTGTAATTATAACATATGTATAGATAACTGGAATCTTTTGTGTTTACTTTTGTTTCTATAATGGCTCTTTAGATTATCAGTTGTTAAATTACAAATAAAGCAGTACCATTGTTTTCGAGTCTGAGAATTTTCTATTAGATGATCTGATCTTAGTTGACCAGAAGATAAAGATAAAGGGAGTGGATGAGTGTTTGGTCAGAAGGTACATTTATTCATCATAATGTATGAGAGACAGTGTATTCTGTTCAGCTCAATTGCCTTCATTAAAATGCACAAACTCTGACATGAAAACCCTGCTAGCTTCGTGTTCTAGTTATTATAAAGGAGTATTGTAAAAAGAAAAAAATAACATATTACATTTTGTCACAGGGTCCATTTTTCCCTTCTATATCTAAGAGTCACCTGAAGGGAGAACCTTTATTATTTACCATTAATGCATATGTTTTCTTTTCTGTGGCTCTCTATATGTATGTGGGCCCTCACTGTCCTGCTGTGAGTAACAATAGCGATTAAATCTAATTAGAAAAGATTAAAATGCTGCAACACAGAGAGAGAATGTTTTATACAAAGCGTATACCCCAGGCCTACATTTTACACGTGAAATTAGCTCACAGCCTGCTCAGCTGCATAATGACAGAGGTGTGCATGTCCACCGTGGTGGTGTTCTGCACTTTCTACTGTGCAACCTCTCTTCTTTGAGGCAGAGGAAGACCAGCCCAAGGCTTTAAACAACACTTAGTTTTATAATATATGAATTTTACTTATTTTAAGTATAGTAGTTCACAGGGAAAAGTGAGAACTCTACAGCATCTGTGATTAAATGAAGAACAAACAAACGAGACCCTCGATTTCATCCTTTAACAGGTTTAGAAATAATACATCGTTTTCAATTTTAGTAAGGTATTTTAAAGTGAACCCCAGCTAGATGTGATTTAGCTTTTCTTTTAAACAATAAGGGACTATTTTCTTTTTGTATATGCCAGACTCAGCATGAATGTTTTCAGCGATGGTCCAGCTCATAATGGTCTCCTTTACACACAGGGATTGTTCACTAACATGCAGTTTTATAGTGGGGCAGAGGGAGCCATTACACAGAAATAGATTTGTGCTATAAACCTGTACAGGCATAAGGGACTGCGTAGGTGGAAACAGAAAGAGAAGCCTCTATAAAAACTTCAAAAGGACGGAGCTGTAATTGTAGACTGTAGTAATTTCTTACTTACCTGGTTACCTCTCAGACGTGACAACCGTAACTCTCTAAATATAACACGTTGTAATGTAAGTCTGATGATCAGAGACTTTTGATGGCACCCAGGAACATCGGGCTATTTAATCAGAAACTCTCTTGAGGGGTAAGCTGCTTTTAACCCACTGGTGGGTGAGGATGGTATGCAGCTCGATCATATGGATCCAAGTCTATGGTTGTGATAATGAAGATGAATAACAAGACTAGATGCCACGAGGTGTTTTTATATGACTGCAATGCTACTCTGTTCTCAGTATTGAATAGGATAAGTTATTGTAACTTCTATAGATAACTTTGTGAGCAAACATCAGAAGCATGAAAAAGAAATATATATTAAAAATTGAGTTACTTTTAGAGTCAAACCTGAATGACACTACTTCCTTCTGAATAAAGAGAAGGCAAATATCATGTCTTCATGCAGGTGGGATGACATGTTTAAAATAAGTGATTTTTTTCATGAAATATTGTCATGTATACTTACTTTTGTTTCTTTTTCATATACTTTCACTGGGACAATGCATAAACCAAGGGTAGCATTTCTAAAAAGATTCTGTGGAGATCATAATAAAAGTTATGTTAGAAATAAAAACAGTCACTATTTGCTCTCAAGTACCATTTAATGTATATGTGGGCGGAGTTCCTGTACTCCTTCAGAGTGTATTCATTCGCTTGCCCCAACTCAATGCTCCATCATGCAAATTGCACATATATTTTGAAATCAATTGTTATGACCATCTCTGTGTAATCACCTCTTTATGTCACATTCATTAGACAAAAATATACCCTGAGAAAACCCAACTGCTGTCCTTTGGCACTACACATAGTGTAAGAAAACTCAAATACAGCAACACAACTTGGCCATCTTCCTCAGTGTACAGAGCTCAGGGCTTATGTGGGGTTCTCTCTCTTCCCATTCTCTTCCAGCTCTTCACCCTGCCTGCAAATTCTTCCCATCTTACAACCTTGATACTTATTTTCTTGTGAAAAGTGAAATAAAGAGAGAGAGAGACCCCACAGTTTTCCTGATCACACATGCTGATTCTATGTTTCATAGAATAAAATCTGAGTTATTCTTTAAAACCCGTTTCTCAAGGCTTTTAAGAGAATTGATTCCCACCTCACCTGTTCCAGGAGGCTGCTCCATCAATGCTGCTGGCTCCTATGTCGTAAAGGTTTTCCTGATCACTGGGTCATTTTTAAAGAATATCTGAACCTAGTAATGTTACAATTCCTTGTTATTTTTTGTTTTGTTTCGTTTTTTGGTTTCTTCGAGACAGCATTTCTCTATAACTTTGGAGCATGTTACGATTTCTTACAAAACCACTTCAGTTTTGGTCTGTGTATATGAACACGTTCAGCTTTTTCCCACTCAATCCCAGTCAAATTCTCCCTTCTACTTCTCTATAAAAATTGTTACTATAAAAAAATCACTAGGGCTTACACACAGGAAAAAAAAAACTTGTCATTGTTTCTTAGTTCTTATAGTTTGATCTTGTGGAATGTTAGTTTAAAATGTGTAAATTTGGTTATTTTGTGGAATATTTATTTAATGATGCAAAGATGTGTTGCATTCCTCTATTTGCTTTTGTTTAACTCTGTAAGGCTGGGTTACTTTGCCTGCCTGGAACACCTGATTGGTCTAAGAAACAGCTGAATGATCAATAGTGAGGCAGGAGAGAGAACTAGGCGAGGCTGGCATGCAGACAGAAGAAATAGGAACAGAGAAGAGCAAGGAGCAAGAAAATGAGGCGAGGAGGACAGTGGGGACAGTCACCCAGCCACACAGCCAGCCAGGGAGTAAGAAGAAAAGAAAGATACACAGAATAAAGAAAGGTAAAAAGCCCAGAGGCAAAACATAGTTAAGGAGAAATGGGATAATTTAAGTTAGAAAAGCTGGCTAGAAATAAGCACAGCTAAGGCTGGGCATTTATAAGTAAGACTTAGTCTCTGTGTATTCATTTGGGAGCTGTGTGGTAGAGTAAAAAACAAACAACAGCAACAATAAAGCAGCCAACTACAGTTTGGCCTATCCAAATCTGTTAATGTTTTTTCTTGAATTGGCCCCTATGATGATACAAATTCATAGATTTTTTTCTACTTATAATTCTCCGTTTCTAGATCATATCTGTAACTTTTTTATAGGATAGATTTCAAAAGAAATGAGAAGTAGACTAATGAAGATGGGAGTTCATCTGGGTGGAGGGGGAGGGAGATAGTTCTCAATATAGAAGAAGGAGGGCAGATGAGAAACAAATAGTGCCAAGGTTGTTAGATAAAGCCTCAAAAATCTTCTTGTTTTATATTTACCTAATATTATACACAATGCACATAAATGTCTGCCTACACACACACAAACACCACATACACACACACACACACACACACACAAAGTTAAACCACTTGGGCTGAGAATGCTTTCTACAACAATCATAGACCAGCAAAGCCCCAGTACCAGGCATAAAAATCCTCCTTTTGAGTGGTTGGTAGGGGTATTCCAAATCACTCCCCAAACAGTATAGTTTATCAGTGTAGCCCTTGGTTGCCTCTTACCAGTTGGGAATTAGCCCTCTTGTTGAAGACACTCTACACTTAGAACCCAGGACGTGTCAGATTCAAGCTGAATCTGACCTGAAGTCCTCTTTCCTAAAGATTCCATGATTCCAGAAACTGTTATGCCAGTTGCCAAGGGAGAGAAATAAACAGCCCGATCCAGCGGCAGTAACTTTCAACTTTGACAATGACCAGCAAGACAGGACATGCACAAAGGTGCACTAAGTGGCACTCATGACCAGCAGCTGCCTAATAGGACTAAGGTCCATGCAGCAGGAGGAAAGTCGTTCCTAGTACTGGAAACTACATCAGCTTCCTGAGCCAGTGAGGTCATGTCCTTAGAAAATAATCTATTGCTGCAATTTTGCTCTGTCAGCACTACACTTTACTAAATTTTAAATCTCTCCTTGTACCCAAAGGTAAGTGTAGCTGTCATCCTTCATAAAGGATGCCTCTCTTTACGGCAAATATTGACCATCCCAGAAAACCACAATTGGATACAGTGCAGGGATCCACAGCTGACAGGGAGCCCAGTCCCGTGGGACCCATCTATATCACAGCTTCTGCAAAAAATGGCTCAGCGAACACAGTGGAAGTAGTGCAGAAAGATCTTAAGTGTGAGAACACTAGGGAGTCTGTAGTTAACCCATTTCCCCTAGAAATATCTGCATAATGGAAAATGGCAATATCAATAAACATGTTAACATTGAAGTGGGGATATCTCACAGTCCCTCCCCCCCCCCGCCCGGCATACAGAAAACTACAGGCAACTAATGACTGCTGGGAGAAGGAGAATTGACTGTTCCCAGGGACGAGCCTCCTTGTTGGTTGTCAAATGAGTGGTCAGTCCTGAATACACACATAAAGAAAAACAGACTCGGCAGGTTTATTTGTGTGTATTTGTGGATGCACATTCACACATACCCACTGTGCATGTGCAACAACAAAAATTTAAAAAAGAAGCTATCAACCTGAGAGTGAGGGGAGAAAAGGGAGGAACTCAAGGAAGGGTAGCTGGGAGGGGTTGAAGAGGAGGGAAAGTGATATAATTCTAAAAAAAAAAAAAAATGTACATAGACCACTTAATACTATCTTTGCAAACTAGAGAGACAACAACCAAGAATAACCCATTTTAAAAGTTAATAGTAAGGCACAGTCACTGGATATGTGCAAATGTCCACGAATCTTTGCAGCAAGGTAAATGTGCTTTTGCTCAAGGCATCCTCCTCTATCCTTTCTAAAAACAAAACAAAACAAAACAAATGGAAATATTCCAACTTATTTTACTTTTAGATTTATCTAACTTATTTAACTTATCCTCTCCCCTCCCCTCCATTTCCTCCCATGTGACTCACTGTTCCTGCACAACTTCATGTGCTCTATTTTTTAAGCTGTTCATTTAGAGTTGTTAATATGCACATGAGTGTAGGGCCATTGGCTGCAGCATGAGCAGCCTCGCAGGGGCTCCTGCATGAATAAAACCTGATTGTCCTTCCCCAGGAGCCACCAATTGCTAAAACTTGCGACATCCTTCGTTTAGTCTTGTGACATGTGTAGTGTATTTTTGCTGCCTGTACTCATCATGCAGCAGCACAACAGAACCTCTTCTCTTACGTGTGTGTGTGTGTGTGTTTGTGTGTGTGTGTGTGGTGTACACAGGTTCTACATCCACATGGTGTGCAGGTGCATGGTCCTGTTCACATGTGTGTAGAGTCCAGAGCAGGACTTTGAGCATCTTCCTCTAGCTGTTCTGTTTTTATCTTATTTCATTGTGGGAGAATCTCTACTTGAATTGGAAACTTGCCGTGTGACTAAGCAGGCTGCCAGAGAGTTCACAGAATCTCCCTGTTTTTACCCCCCAGTGCTGGGGCAATAGGCATGGCTTTTAACATGGTTGCTGGGAGTTCAGACTCAGGGACTTAGGTTTTCAGAAGCAAGTGTTCTTACCCACTGAGCTGTCTCACCAATCTGCCCAGTTCTGTTTTTCTTTCCTTTACTTTTTTTTAATGTCTAGTTTCTTGAGTTCTGTATGTATTTTGGATATTGGCCCTCCACTGAATGTGGGGTTGATAAAGCTCTTTTCTCACTCTGTAGACTGCTGTTTTGTCCCATTGATGGTGTCCTTTCCCTTACAGAAGCTTTTCAGTTTCATGAGGTCCCATTTATTATTTATCATAGTGTCTGTGATACTGATGTTCTATTCATAAAGTTGTCTTCTGTACCTATTCGTTCAACGCTATTTCCAACTTTTTCCTTGGTTGGGTTCAGTGCAACTGAATTTATGTCAGGGTCTTTGATCCACTTGGACTTGAATTTTGTGCAGGGTGATAGATATGGATCTACTTGCATTCTTGTACATGCTGACATCCAGTTATGCCAGTACCATTTGTTGAAGATGCTTTCTTTTTTCCATTGTACAATTTTGGCTTCTTTCTCAAAAGTCTGATGTCCGTGTGTGTGTGTGTGTGTGTGTGTGTGTGTGTGTGTTTTCTTTCTTTTGGTTTTGCTGAAGTGAGATTATCTATTGTCTATGCTTCCTTGGGTTGGAGGTTCTAGTACCTTCTACAGGGCTGGATTTATGGACAGATATTTTTTAAATTTGACTTTGTCATAAACTATCTTGATTTCTTCATTTACAGCAATTGGAAGTTTTATTGAGTACATTAGTCTGGGCTGGCATCTGTGGTCTTTTAGGGTCTGTAAGGCATTTGTCTAGGTCCTTTTGGATTTTAGAGACTCCATTGAGAAGTAGGATATAATTCTGATAGGTCTGCCTTCATATATTACTTGGACCTTTCCCTTTGCTGATTTTATATTTTATTTGTTCTGTATATTTAGTGTTTTGATTATTATGTGGTGAGGGAACATTTTTTCTGGTCCACTCTATTTGGTATTCTGTAAGCTTCTTGTATCTTCATAGGCATGTCCTTCTTTTATTCTGAGAAAACTTTCTTTCATGATTTTGCTGAATATGTTTTCTGGGTCTCTGAGCTGGAATTCTTCTCCTTCTTCTACTCCTGTTATTCCTAGGTTTGGTCATTTCATAGTGTACCCGGTTTCCTGAATACTTTTTTTTTTGATTTGATATTTTTATTGACTGATGAATTTATTTTCTATACCATATCTTCAATACCTGAGATTCTTGCTTTCATCTTTTGTATTCTGTTGATGATACTTATGTCTGTAGTTCCTGTTCACTTAACCAGATTTCCCATTTCCAGAATTCCCCTAGTTTGTGTTTTCTTTATTACTTATATTTGTATTTTCTCATCTTGAACTGTTTCATTCACCTGTTTGTTTTTGTTTCACTTTCTTGTCATTCTTTAAAGGATTTATTGATTTCCCCCAATTTTTTATTTGTCTTTTCCATAACATCTTTAAGCGATCTTTTCATTTCCTCTTAAGGACCTCTGTCATGTTCATAAAGTTATTTTCAGGGTCCTTTCCTTATGCTTCAGTTCTATTGTAATGTCCAGGTCTTGCTGTCATAGGATAGCTGGGTCCTGGTGGTGCCATATTACCCTTTCTATTGTTCATTGTGTTCTTCCATGAGTGTTTAGGCTTCTGCATTTGGGTTGGTTTTAGGTCTAGGTGTTTATTCATGTGTTTTTCTTTGTCTAATGAGTGCCCCCCCCCTTTGGATTTGTTTCCTTTCTCGTCTTCTGCTGAGGTCCAGTATGGTGTCTTTCCTGGGGTTTTGGGGGTTTTGGGTCCCTAGATAATGCCTTGCCTCCAAGAAAGCCAGACAAGAGAGTGTTATTAGTAGATATTGGGCAGGCTATAAGGAGTGTTAGCAAGCAGTGAGTGGTGTCTTACATGGTGTCACTAAGACAAGCCTGGCCTCAGGTAAAGCTGCTGGAACTGTGGGCAGGAGTATGGAGCCTGGGGGGTGCTGTTGGGGAAAGTTGGGCAGGCTTTAAGCAGTGTTTAGTGGGTGGTGTGCTGTGTCTTACCTGGGGCCCTTAGATCGGTGTATGTGTAATTTTTATAACAGGCTTTCCTATTGAACCCATCAATTTTTTTCTTTGCTGTTTCCTCTGTGTCCAGAAAGACCATCACAACAGCTGTAATACTAATGTTAACTTATCTTTCTATTTTGGGTTTTATGCTTGTCTTTATTTTCATGTTGTAGCTGGCTGGCCAGAAATTCCAACATCCTTCATCCTAATAGTGTCATCCTTATAGAAACTGTTTGCTTAAGGGTATCTTTCAGTTTTTGCATTAGTTGCAAAAGGTAGCCATACTCACAAACAAAACTGAAGCATTTCCAATAATCCTGTAGAATGATGAGGCTGTATTTGTGAGGAACGTGAAGAAATTTATATATTTAAGAATGTTGCATAAAGTCTGGAGGAATGGCTCAGTAATTAAGAGCATTTGCTGTTCTTAAAGAGGATCCAGGTTTCAGTACCAGCACCCATACAGTATAACTCCATTTGTAGAAGATTCAATGCTGTCTTCTGGCCTCATGGGTCCCAGGTACTTGCATAGTGCACATACATACATATAGGCAAACACTTATGCATATAAAATAAAAAAATAAAAAATATTTAGAAATAGAATATTAAAGAATGTAACATCATGATACTAAAGCTAATTACTTTATAGTCTGTATCATTTTATGGAAACAAGGGATGGGTTTATCATTTTGTATTTGAGATCATATTCATTTATTTAAAATCTATGCATTTATTATTCACAATACATGTATACTTGTGTGTGTGTGTGTGCTGTGTTGTTAGTCTGGTTCCTTGAATGTCTGTCTCTTTCTGGTGGTATTTGTTATTCTATCCTGTAACTGATAAACCAAAAAGGTTGACTTAATTATTTTTGCTTAAAAGAGTAGCCAGCCAAGTTCCATGGAGCC
The DNA here is from genome assembly GCF_950005125.1 of Chionomys nivalis. Lineage (NCBI taxonomy): Eukaryota > Metazoa > Chordata > Mammalia > Rodentia > Cricetidae > Chionomys > Chionomys nivalis. Next base: position 34,366,378 of record NC_080099.1, read on the forward strand.
CTGGAATTCAAAATTGTTGAGATTATAACATCTCCTCAAACGTGATTTTTTAATCCAGGACAGAGTCAGCATTATAGTCGATGGATAGGCATTAGATATATTGAGAAGAGGGGCGATTGGGTAGGACAGTAGCTTTTTGGTACCCAAAGCTATGCCCCAATCTGGTCCAACCTCTCAAAAACCATTGGTTGAAGGACCTCCCCCTTTTGTCTTCCTGTGCACCACATCTGAATGTTGGACCCCATTCCTATTTCCTTGTTGTGACCCGCGAGTTCTCTTTTAATAAAGAAAAACCTTAGTATACCCTATTTGGAACTAGTGTGGGATTCTTTTATTTGCACCCCCCCATCTGACACGTTCTGCTTCATTTTTCTTTTGGGGTTCTTGAGGTGCATTATTACTACATCGACTAGGCTGATATCAGTTGTATTTGAGATGAGTTCTTACTATATAGACCAGACTTGCCTCAAGATAGATGTTTCTGCATCAGATTCTCAAGCCGTGGGTTTAAAGGCATGTAACACTGTACCAAACTTAAATAATTTTCATTTGAATAAAGCAAATTACATGGTTCATATGGGTTTTGGTTTAGCCTTGTAAAGTGACCACAATTCTTTATGGTACCAATATTACTACATTGAAAGCTTACAATGTAGCCCTTCAGTCATCTCTTTGTATTACGTTGTCTCCTTCCAGAATTCCTTGAATAAGAAAAATTATGTCTTCTTTGATCCCTCTAGTATACCAGGTAGGCAAAAGAACACATCAAACTTTACAAAGAATCATTTTCATTATTGCTATTGCTAATTCTTGTTACCACTGAATATCAATAAGTCAACATGTCTATTTTAGGTGAAAACTCTTTGCCCATAGACATATCTAACCATATTTAGCTTAAATGTTGACAAGTTGCTGTCTAGTGGAGAAAGAATTTTCGCAAAGAAATTTTAATAAATATTCTTAATTAAAGTGATTATTAAAAGAACATGGCTGTAGATCTTCATCACTTCCAAACTCCATATGCTGTTTTTCAGTGTGTCTTGCATATAGGACATGTGGCTGCAAGAATCCATTGGATTTATGAGTGGAGCAGGTGTACTGAAGTCAATAGGATGACATTTGTATCATGTGGTCTCAGGTTCAGGGACTGGCCCAATTTCCATGTGAGAACTTCAGCTAATTATAAGCTATGGTTGGTTAGGTAAATAAATCCAATTGTTATTTCTCTTTGAAAAGATTCATAAAATTGGTGGTTGAGGATGAGGACTTTTGAGAATTCTTACACTGAACATGCTTATATATAAGAAGTGGACAAAATTACTGGGAACCCTCAAACTATACTATTGCAAAACCAAATGCAGGTGTTTATGTGGATGCTTTAAAAAAAAAGATGCACCTTGCGTCAGGTGAATAGTCTCATCTACTTCATGAACTACTTCAGTTGTCTCTCTGGTTTTACTCTGATCTCTGTCTTTTACATTTGCCACACATATAGGAGTCTAATACTCTTTCTTACTGAACAAATAGGCTATCATTACTCTAAATTAGAAGTTGTTATCTTTACGTGATTCTGTAAGATCCTCTTCCTCTGGCTTCACTTACTTCATCCATGTTGTTTTACATTCCCTTTCCTCATCTAGCTGACTTGGCATTCCTGTCTTCATCTGCAAGAATAGAATCTTGTTTCTAGTTCAGACCTATTCTTCCTAGAATAATCTCTTCTTTTCCAATTCCACCCCATTTTTACTCTTTGGTAGTTTTTCGTAATTTAGAACTTAGATGCATATTGCATTTTTTTTAGTAAGACCTTCTGGAGACTTACTAAATTAGCCTATACTGTTCATTTTCTATTGTTCTGTTTTTAGTACAACTTTTATAATAACATGAACTGTATGCTTATTTATTTGTTCTTTGTTTATACTCATGTGAATGGACCTCTTCTTTTGCTTATGATGCTACTTTATATGAAAAAACAGCATTTGGGGACTGGTGAGATGGCTCAAAGGTAACTGTGTCACCATTCCTGATGACTTAAGTTTGATCCTTGAAAACCATTTGCTTTTAAGGGGAAGCCAACTTCCCAAAGTTGTTACCTGATAGTCACATATACTTCTTCCCCTGTGAATACTCAAACTCACAATAAATGAACATAACTTTTAAAAAAGAATAACCCTTGACACGAAGAAGGTACTCAGAAGATATTTGCTTAATCTTTTTGTACACAAAATTCTGAAATAATAAACAGTGTCTTTTAGTATCCAGGTATGATTTTTCATGGCCAGTCACCTGCTGAAGTATTTCTAGGATGCCAGTTTCTTTAAGGAGTCTAAAGTAATTCCTTCATTCATATTTGGAAAATATTAGAGAAAACAAATGAAGAATTATTTCTATATTTATTGTAGGCCCATATTTCTACATGGTGTGACAGTCAAGTTCTTGGGCCATGGTTGGCATCAGGAGCAGTCACTTACCCTTCCAGACAGGCTGTTGCTCCCCTAACAAAGGCTCAGAATTTGTTGCTCCTTTTCTTTTGTAATTATGTAGACTGACTGAGAAGAAGTGTGAATTCCAAGCTGGTGGGGAGCTGCTGACTTGGCTGTACTGTTGCTACCCTGAAACAGAATGTTAATGAAATTCCACCTTAGTTTACCTTGGGGGATAAAAGGTGTTTGGATAATAAATGTGGGGATCTTCAGGATTTGAATGAAGCCTGAGACTCCCTTCAGATATCGCTGTGTGAACTGTGTCTCAATTATTCCTGTGCCTCCACTCTGGTCCAGAGAGACAGTTTTTGTTGGGGCGTTGGATCCCGACAATTTATGAACTCAAACAAGTAGAATATAGCCTCAAAAGTGATACGGAGGTCCGATCTATACTGTATGCACTGTCTGTTGCTGCAGGCTCTTAGAGATATCACACAGAACAAACTTTGAAGATTGAAGGTTCATATGGACAGTGGCTTCATGTAGTCAGTGCAGCAAGAGTAGAGTCAAATATGCAGATGCATTTTAGAGATTTAAAGAATCTGAGAGTGACAGAAGAATGGATTATGAAGTGATGATGACTTAGGAAACAAGGTATGGAAATAATTTGGAGGGATTATTAGAACAATTCAATAGCCAATCATTCAATTCTGTAACAAATCATGACAGAACTGTCTTATCTAGGACAAAAGGACATGTTGAGTGTAGTTAAACGTGAGGTATGAAGTTTTGAGCTTTGTGGATGCATTGCAGACTTGAAGAGAAGTTTTGTGGATGACTTGAGGGCACTGGGAAAAGTGTGGTGTATGTTCAGAAGTCTCTGTAGTTTGATGGCCTTATGACTTATCTAGAACTGTCAAGCCTGTATGAACCTAGTTGAAGGGCTTGGTTGCTTGTTCTGTTATGGTAAGTTTTTCTCAACTTGTCTCTATCTGAAAAGAGTAAATCTCACCCGAGGAATTGGTGCTATCAGACTGGCCTGTGGGGTACTTTCTTGACTGCTGGTTGATGTGGGATGGTTCAGTCCACTGTGGGTAATGTTATCCTTAGGCAGATAATCCTAGGCTAGAGAACGAAAAGGTAAAAAAGAAAGTGATATTATTCTATTTTAATTTAAAATCAACAATAAATGAATGAATACTGAAAAAATGAAGTTGAGTAAGCCAGAGAAAGCAAGCTTCCTTTGGTTTCTGTTTCAAACTCCTGCCTTGAGTTCTCGCCTTGGCTTCCCCCAGTGATGGAGTGCAATTTATGAGACAAACACTTTCTTCTCTCAAGTTGCTCTTGCTCAGTGTTTTACTAAAGCAATAGAAGACAAAACCAGTACAATTCCCCACGTTTAATTCCATATTATCCCCCACTATTCTTGCCTGGAAATTCATGTATGTGCTGTGCCACGGTTGATATCTTCTGGGAAAGGCAGCATTGCTTTTAAAGAGGATCAGAGAACCCATTATGACCACCCAGCTCACCAAAGGCATCATGAAGCTGTCCAGATGTGCCTTTAAATAAATATTGGATTAAAATCATTATCATGGATAGGAAACAAAGGACACCCCTAATATTATTCTGACAACCTATTTGTGCTACACACAATTTATAGCAGGTATTAATTATCCATATTTTGCAGGTGAGAAAAATTATTTATAAAAAGAATAACTTGCGGAAGTTCTACTCTTCTGTTAGTCTTTCAGTTCCTTCTAAATATGCTTGAGCAAGAAATTAATATTGGGCATTTGGCCTGAGAAGACTGCTTGACTAATGTTCTATATTAACACACCTCATGTTAGTAGACTGTTGACGTTAAGAGCAGAGAGAAAGGCTTTGTATCTTTGTAGCAGTTCATAGCCACATTAATGAGCTGCAACCCAGAGAGCTGGAGTCCAGGTGATTGAATATTTTACATATGTGGTTTATTTTCTTCTCTCTTTCTTCTTGTACCTCAGAGGTTCCAGGTACACTTTCAAATGCAGACTATTGTCTGCAAATCAAAAGACTCTGAAGTGCAAAGCCTTCTTCTATTCCATAAACCAGGAAAGATAATGAAGCTTCATTGGGAGGTACCATGTATCTAACAGAAGTGTTGTAAAAACGCTTGGCAAAGCACTAGCTCTCACTTGGCTGGAAACATCTGGGGGACTAATTGCTGTGATCCTCAGCCTGCTTGCTAATTAGTACTGATGATTGCAGAAGGTCATGGGATGTGCTGACACAGAGTGAGCAAAAGATCTCTGAGCTTAAATTTCATGAAGATGGCTTATATTCTGTGGTACATGTCACCTCATCCAGCTTCCCTGGGTATCAGGTTCCTCCCCCGGTGTCAGGTAGCAATTCTTTAGACGCCTTCTAGAAGGATCAAATAAAGATGCAATCTAGAGTCTTTGCACACATGAGTAGAAACCCCACCTGACTTAAGGTCCACGCATTTTGTTTTCAATGATAAATTATGCATTAGTTTTGATTCTCCTGCGGCTATAATATCCAGTCATTATATTCTTAGAGAAACACATTTTCTTGTATAGACTTTAATGGTTATCTCTCAAACTGCCAGATGGTTCTTTAAACAACTCAAGAAATTTATGAAATTAATCCCTTCTAAACTTCACATGTAATTCTTTTTCAGTGGCTTCAAACCACGGCTTTCATTTGAATTCTGAGTAAATTAAAGAACGATTTTCCTCATAAACTCTAAAATGCTGTTTTGCTCGCCTCCTTTGAGCAGAGCCTGATATTGCTACAAAGGGATAAACAAGGAAGTGCACAGCGCCGTTGTGCAGCCCCAAATGCTTGCATTTTTCTTCATAATCCTAATAGAACTGACATTCTGAACAGCAAAAGTTGCTCATATTTTTCCTGAAAGGTATGCTCTTCTTATCCAATTTACTCTTAGATTAATTTTTGTTAGTATTCATCAAGTAGGACCTAGGAAGAAATAGAAAGTTTTGACGTTTTTTCCACTTAGAAGTCATTCCAGTACTAATTTAGGCCAACGATAGCAGTTGTACTCTACAGGGGTCCTAGAGATTCAGGTTGATCTTATGGAGTCTTAGCCCATGCCATCATGTATCAGACAGACCCTCAGAGTGAAAGGATTCTGTCCTGGATATTTCATAAAAATCTGACTGAAGGCGATGGTTTACCCCCCTTTTTTTTTGTATTTTACATGAATGGGTCACAGAAACGATTGGATCTTTTGCTTACTATGAAGAACTATTACAGACTTGGAAAACTAAGACAGATTTCTATTCTTAGCTTTAAGAATCACATCTAAAAACCTTAAAACTCAGAGTCTTCAATCATTTCAGAATATAACTCTTCAGAATTCATTTGTTTTCCTGATAATGGAATTTGTTCAATGTAATACCAATGTAAACTTTTAATTATACTTCTGATGTCTCAGACTCCTTACTGGAAAGTTGCAGGCTGGCTGGAAGTTACCTGCAGTTATGTACAAATGCCGAGTGGCAAATCAGCTCCTATTTAAGAGAGACCAGGCACTGGAGATAAGGGGGTAAGACAGTGAATAGACGCTTGTTTACTGCAACGGATGCAATCATAATAGGGGGTGCAACATCAAAATCAGTTCGGGGGTCTTCTTCCCCTACTGAGGACCATCAACCCACCACAGTCCCTGAAACAGCCATTCCAACATTCTTATTCAAGGCTTTCCCCCTCTGCCATTCCTGCAACAGTGCGACCTAAAATAAATAAACAAATAAATAAATAAAGTCACCTGAGTTGACTTCAAGCTTTGTTCTGCAGCTCTTTCTCTGTGTCCTCACCTATCTTATGAGATGAACCAAGAAGGCTATCTGTTCTTTGAGCTTATCTGCCTTAGGCTATGGAGCATTTCCCTCGAAACTATTAACTCCTCATTTCCTATTGACAACTTCCAAATGTGTTTGTGGTTTTGATAGTTTTTAAACTAACAAAAAATGAGAAAGTGATTATCTTTTTCTTCCAACTATCTTTGCTGCTGTTTAAAAGTCAGGCACTCCTCAAGAGAGTGGAACTCGTGGTTTAGTTTTTCTGGTTCTCCTCCTCTGCTTTATTAGCATGCCATGACCTGACATGCTGAGTTGTATACCACACAATCTGTTCTCTTATGAATCACAGTTGACCTCCAAGACACAGTTTCCCAGTTCATGTCAGTCTTTACCCATTGTAATTTATTTTCCCAGGAAACTTTTTTCCTTTGAAACACCTTCCCCATATGATTTTTCTATTAGGTTTTCTGTGACATCATCAATATTTTGCTCCTTACTGACTGGCTCCTTTTCTCTTCATATTCTTTTCAAATACGCACCTCCCATGGATTTTTTTTTCCGTTTTTAATTGTACTTATTAGTTTTTGTCACCTTGACAGAACCTAGAGTCACCTGGGAAGAAGGGTTTTCAACTAAGGAGCTGTCTCCATCAGACTGGTCTCTCAGAATGACTGTGGGACATTTGTTTTTATCCCTCCATGTACACAATACCATCTCTGGACAGGTGGGATGGGCTGGCTGTCTAAGAAAGATAGTTGAGCCACCCAGGGGAAGTAAGGCAGTTAGGGCCATTACCCTGTTGTCTCTGCTTCAATTCTTACATTCAGGTTCCTCTCTTGGTCTCCATTGATAATGGACCATGTAACTGTAAGCTAAATAAATGATTTCTTCCCTCAACTTGCCTTTTGCCAGCACATTATCATAGACATTGAAAGCAATCTGAAATAATAAGAATGAAAGTTTGTATCTATTTTTTTTTAATCTTTAAGCCCATCACAAAGTAACTGGATCTTTTGCTTTATTTTTTTTTTTTTAGAACAACCTTTTTAAATTTATGTACCAATCCCAGCTCTCTAACCTTCCCCCTCCTGCTGCTTCCCCCACCTTCTCCCCACCTCACCCCCCACCATCCATTCTGGGCACGTGAACTTTTTCTTCTCGAATTTTGTCTTCGTCAGATTGGACCAATTTAGGAGCTGCATGACCTGAGTTGGGCCAGGTAAAGATGGCAGATGAAGTGCTTGACTAGACCAGGCAAAGATGGCTCTCAAACCCTGCATCTAGAGGGTTAAGAAATGTCAATGGACAGAGGAAAGATAGGAGAGCAAGGAGTATCTCACCAGTCAAAGCTGGCTCTTGAGCAAAGCAAGTTTGAAGACCACTTGTGGGGGCCCACAGATGTGAGCCTGTTTCACCTTGATTAAAGTCAGAGAGTTCGAGCTTACTTTTACTCTTTCAAAGCTGTTGGTAACAGGTGTGGCTATAAGCAAGAGATCCCGAGTTAGGGTGTGGTTAATTTAGTATTTTGAGTATAGAAGTGGATTCACTCCACTTTGCTATTCCTGCTCCCACAAAGGAATTTTGCAGGAGATTCCAGGAAGTAGCTGCCTGCAGTATACTTGACCAATTCCTTATATCGTGTTAATGAAGTCTGTTGTCTTCCCCTGCCCTTTGGAGTGAAGTATATAAGCATGTGGAAAATAAATGCGGGCAATTCACCATTCATTCAATTTCCCTTCCATTGCTGTTCTGTGAATCTGCATTTTATTTTTCTCATATCTTTGTTCCTTTTGCTTAATAATTTTAATTCTTATGTTTCTACCCTGGAATATGTGAGTTTCATCGAAGTTGGACCCAGACAGCCACACATCTGGACTTAGACCATGGGAATAAAAATGGCCACAGGACTGTAAGATGCTGAAACAGAAAAGGGAAGAAAGAACTCAACCAGCAAAGATATTTACACAATGGAGTACTACACAGCAGAAAATAATAATGACATCTTGAAACTTTCAGGCAAATGGATGGATCTAGAAAACATCATATTGAGTGAGGTAACCCAGATCCAGAAAGACAAATATCATATGTACTCACTCATAAATGCCTTTTAGACATAAAGCAAAGAAAACCCAGCCTACAATTCATAATTCCAGAGAACCTAGACAACAATGAGGACCCTAAGAGAGACATACGTGGATCTAAACTACATGGGACATAGAAAAAGACAAGATCTGAGTAAATTTGAAGCATGGGGACCACGGGAGAGAATAGAAAGGAAGGGGAACAGAGGAAAATGTACAGCTCACTAAATTAAAAAAATTGAGTCTCATAAACTGCTCTGAACGAAGTTGGAACATGATACTTGACATGCAAAAAGAGAAGCAACAATTCTTAATTCTTCTTTTAGTTTAGAGATATTATTTGTCCTTATGAACAACAGAAGTTGATCTGGACTTTTCTTAGGCAGAGAAGTCAAAGCACCGAAGAGACACTCTTCCTGGTTGCCCACTGACTGGCCTCTTTCTCTGCTGTCCTCACAAGCCTAAAGGACTGGGACAGCTCTCCAGCCTTTAGAAAGAACATTCTGCTTTCCTTGACTAAGTCACCTTCCAAAGGCCTTATCCCTACTATCCTCATATTGAAACTAGAGTTCAACAGATGAATTTTAAGGCAATAGGAAAAAATCAGCATATAGCATTAGTTGTTCTCCAAAATCTATATGCCCCATTCATGAATAATTTGTTGTTGCCTTTTGTTGTTGGAGACAGGGTTTATGTGTGTAGCACTGGCTGTCCTGAAACTCGGTTTGTTGACCATGCCATCCTTAAACTCAGACATCCATCTGCCTCTGTCTCCCAAGTACTGGGATTAAATTCATGGGCCCAGTTTACCATCCAGTTCATTCATGGATAATTTGTCATGAGAGATTTCTTACCAATATTACATACTTACCCAAAATCTTCCAGTGTGTGAGAAAAATGCTTTGATTTCTGCCATGACATCTTTGCAAAGCCAGCCAACACCTTCTTTCAGCTTGGTTCTTCATAAAGATTATGAATTCATGTTGAGGAGAGGTATTTACAGAATAACTTTAAAAAATGATTTAGCTAACCTGGATAATGGACATTAATTGCTATTTAATGGTTATTCAGAAATTTCCGGGTGAGTTATTAAGTAGTGTTTACAGCCTGTGTCTTTTCCTACCCAATTTTGCGTTACCTCCACACGTTGATTTTCCTGTTTCTTATCCTCAAGTCTAAGCACTTCCAGCTTTGACTTGCAAATCAGGCTGAACTTCTGAAATATGAACAGAAAGATTTAGATTGGACAGAAAGGAGAACTTTGATTATGTTTTCCCTGAAATAACTTCTGCAAGCATCCTGCCTCACCAATTCAATAGCTCCCTGCTCAACAAACCATTTTGTAGCTAGACATGATTTTCCTGCAAGATTGCCATGCTGCTCAATTTCAAAACCAAGTTCAAGCTGTTGCATGCATTTCTAAAAAAAAAAAAAAAAAACACAGTTGTTTTTCAGCTTGACTTCTGAGTAGTTCGCCTTGCCCAAAATTGTTCAATTTTTTGATATATGAAAAAAATATTTAATTTCTTATTCTTCTTATGTACACAAAAGACTTAAGGCAAAATTGAATTGAATAGCTATGACTGGCTAACCTCTCTTCACTAGTCACTAATAGAAGTCTCAGAAAATCTGCTTCCTGGTTTTTTTTTTTTTAATTTCCGCATGGAAACACCTGTTATTCATTGTATCATTGAGAATTGTCACAGGTGAGTCCTGTGATATCCCAATAATAGTTCTGCAAAATTTCTGTCATGAAATTTGTTTCTGTTCTTAGTAGTTGGAATCAGTAGGACCTGAGATGAGCCGTTACTGGGCCAACGGTTATTAACTCAAAAGGAAGTCTTAGCATTCTATCTTTGACCACTTAGTAATAGAGAAAAAAACATAGGTTAAGAAATCTCTATTGTTTCTGGTATTTACTTATTTGTTATCATTTTCTTATCATTTCTCTATAATTCATCCAACATTTCACTTGTTTCTGTGGGAGTCAGAGTGACTGCTGTTAGCACATTATGCATTGGAAGTCACTTTTTCTTATGCCGACAGATGGTATATGCATTGCTTTACTTAGAATGAAGAAACTATTAGAGCAGCATTGTTCATATCACACAGGACCTTTCAGTCCCATTGGTTGCTGCTGACTCTATGGACCATATGCTATTGCACAATGGTCTTAAAATAAAATGGTATGTATGCTTAACTGCTTTCACGTTTGCCTATGGAAAATGGTGGCATGATGAATCAAAGCAAGCTACCTTGATGTCACCGATATTACATATCTAAACATAGAAATAAAGCTGGATCTCATTCCAAGCTACTAGTTAAAGCCATAGTCACAAAAATACTTAGCTTTAAGCATCTAATTTATCATTCAAGTTCATTTTGCATCTGGGGCTACAGTTTTATTAGCTATCAATAGTTTCCAATGGACAAGCCAACATAAGAATTCTTTAAAAGGAAAAGCCCAAACTGCCTTCAGGTGAACTGTCCCCAATCAGCTGGCTCTTTATCCATCTTTGGCAGGGCATTGTGCAAGTGCTAACTGCTTCACATGCATTTAGTTTTGCCAGAACTCCATTACTATCTGGATTGTGCTTTTAAAGAAATAATTGTCTTTTTAAACTACATTCAAATAAACATTTTTTTTTGCATTCACTATAACCTGATTCTGATTACACAGCATACAAAATTCAAGAGATCAAATCACCAGCAATTTGCTTCCCCAAGTTGCTTTCTTAAATCAACTTTTAATAGATTTATGTTGCCTGTGGATACAAAATGGTGGAGTAAAACTAAACCTTTCTGATTTCCAAATCAGCATTTAAACAGCTATAATTCATATTTAATGAAGAAAAACAGCCAAATAAGCATCCACAAGCATTTAAATAGAGATTTTATGCTTGTAAAGGTTTTATCCTCTGCTAAAAGCCCCTTCACCATATATTTTTATTATTCTTTGATTCAAAGCGCTAAAAGGAAGTTGGATATTGTTAAATCGCTATTAAATTATAGGAGAACAAATATTACTAATAAATTTCAACTCGGTTAACTAGGACAAGATTGGCATTTTTCCTAACGTGAGTTCAGCATTTAGTTTTCAACCAGAAAATGTTTCATTGCCAACTGAACATGAAACAATATTGAGGCCAGATGTCTCTGACCTTTTGTGTAAGAATGAAGCACTTTATAGTTCAAGGGTAGGCGTCCTGTTTATAAATGACTCTATTGTGGTGAAAACTGACTTTGTTTTACCTGGGAAATTGAGTTTGTTCCCTTTCCCTGGAATAAAGATGGGCTGTTGAGATTTTTCTTGCCTGAAGGCAAAGTAATATAAAGTTCTAGTATAGTGTGTGAGTGTTTGGGACTTCAGCGCTGCTCAAGCAGAAATGTCTTGAGTCTCCACCGTCAAACGCATCACATCCGTGCTAAAGCCAAAGGCACGACCAGCCAAAATGACTGCTGAGATACTCGCTGACCACCAAAGGCAATTTCCCTTTGCTTTATAGGTCTCAACTTTACTTCATACTTGATCTTATTTCTTACCTTTGATTAATACTGAGAGGGGATGGTAAATCAACTGAGAATGTGGCTTTGAAATACCAAGAATTTAGCATTTCTCTCGAGGTACTGCTCTGACTACATGTATGAAAGGAACATCTCATCTTCCGGGCAGCAGTGTATTGTCTTCCACATTCCATTATTCTAGACCAAGAAAATAATATAATTGACCTCAAATTCTCCAAGTTTAAACAGCTTTGAGATACAATCTTTGTATAATAATAAATTGGCTCATTTAGCTTCTTTTGTATTTTCAAATTTTATCAAGTTCCTGATTGTAGAAATTTGTTAGTTTAATCTCACTAAATAGAAGAAATAGAAATAAATGTTTGTCTTTATTTCAGTTGTTTGATAGATAGTATTTGTCTTTCCAGAGGAGATACCAGTATCCTCACTTCTACTTTTATTTTGTTTTATTTTGGTCTAAAGCATAATTTTGATCAGTGCCCAGAGAGCAGATGGTTGGATGGGATGGTTCTCCGTATTCGTTTCCCACAAACTGACTGTGACTCAAAGTCTCATGCAAGGAAAGATAACTTTTATTTGTTCAGATTGAATGACATTTTATTGATTTCTGGAATAAAGCATAAGAGGCACCCAATGGACTGCCTGTTATAATAAAGCAGAAAAAATTAAATGAATTGAACAATTCTCTGGGGTCCTATAGAAAGCTACCCAGAACATGGTTTTAATGGAGAAAATGGCCTAAGAAAATTAAGTACAGGGCCTCCTAGAACTCATCCATTAAGGCCATGACATTTCAATCATTGCCTCCAGAATAGTCAAGGTCCTAACAGAAAAATTTAAGGCTGGAGTATGCTCTAGCATCCAGGCCTAGTGTTTGAAGAGAATGAGTCACTCAGCATCTGGAGGACAGCTGCATCCATTGACCTGGATATTTAAAAACGCATCCTGTTCATATTGGAGTTCTCTATAGAAAAGAACTGAGTATTTGGCCAATGCCAAAAGCATCCCCTGCATATGTTAAGTCAGTTCTAAGGGGTTTTCTGGTCATTGCACAGTGCTCCTCATCGGCTTCGGGTGGAACTTCCAGATAACGAGAAGAGGTGCCATTGTAACAAACCAGTTGGTTTTGGTCTCCCATTCTTGAGGAAAGCGTTTAAAAAAATCTTGAAGATCATGTATAGGAGCCCACATAGTACATTTTTATCTGGGAAATTGACATTCTTAGAGCAATAACATACTATTTAGGCTTTGAAAACTATACACTTTCTTTGTAGACATTTTAAATTTATTTGCAAATATAAGAGAATAATCATACTACTCTGAATGTGCCTGAGTTTTTTTTTTTGTGAAAATATGAAAAGTTGTCCTACAGGTTATTTATTTCATATATGTATATATGAATATATATATATATATACCATATTTATAAATAATGTGCAAATAATTCTGAGTTTTCAATGAGTTTTTCATGGTTTATATTTACATCTGTGTCATTTTAATTGCTTCATATTCTATATCATGATTCATTTAATCAGTCATCAATTATGGGTATTTAGATCATTTCCAAATTTGAAGCATAATAAGTTTGCTGTGGTCATAAAATAACCCTTTAGAGATGATTGTGCAAACTGCGCTCCTTCCTTGGGATAAGTTTCCAGAGTAGGGGTGGTGTAACAGCATAGTTGTTCATTATGATGATTCTTGCACGGATTTCTAGGAAGGCCGTATCAAATTTCATTCAAACAGATCAGAAAAATTTGGTGTTTCGTTTCACTCAGCACTAAGAATGCTTATATTAGACAAGTAGTCTTCACCAGCCATTTGACAAAAAACACCACCTAATTTTGAAATGTAGATTTTTAATTATTTTCACATCTGGTGCTCTGCTGTCTGATCAAGGCCTTCTTAAGAGATTTTGCTTAATTCTTAATGATTTTGTGACTGTTTTGGGTGTCAGTTATATAACACATGCTTGTTATATAACTAACCCTAACTTTGTGGTTTTAGAAGGGACTCTTTCCAATTGATTTTTTTTCTTTTTTTTCCAATTGATTTTTATTTTTATATTTTAATCACGTTAATCTTAAAGTTAATAGACACACTCCCTTAGTTCTTGGGCTAAGCAAGTCAGACAATGTGCTATACTTTGGGAGTAGTGGACCGAAGCCGGGCAGACTGCAGTTCACATCCCATGCTGTGAGCTCAAATGCAAAGGCGACAAACTTGGTGTGAATTCACACACAGTTTATTAAGAACTTGTGTTGAGATGGAGCAACAATGAAGTTATAGGTGAGGCCAAGGTGAATGAGCCATTCTCTGTGATGACTGCAGAAGCACATTAACTGCCAAGGTCATTAAGGTCACACGTGGCTCAGTGCAGATTTAATCTACTAGTGACCTTTTAAGGGTTGTTACCTTTTCAAATATATTTTCCCCCCAGGGAGGTTTATTTCAGGGAGTCAACCTACTGGGCCTTGACTTGTGTTCACATACATTTTTTTTCCCCAGGGAGGTTTATTCTGGGGAGTCCCCCTAGTGGGGTTTGACTTGTGTTCCGGCCTCCCTCCACACTCATATTTGATCACATAGAATAGGCTGACACCGTTAATAATGGTTAGATTATTAAGATAGTGCCTTTGGCTAGGAGCATTGTCCATCTGGTGTGCATTTAGGACTTGCATTTCTCCAGGGCTTTTTTGACTTTACATGACAAATATGCCTCCTGCTTAGGAGTCTTGTTTGTTTCTTTTTGTTGCCTCCTCTGTTATACCAAGTCATCTAGCAGCACTAGGGAGACAGATATGGCGTGTTCTCCAGCAGCAAATAAGTTAATTATAATCAGAATGGTGTCACTTTTTATCACACATATTGAAGGCTTAAATGTTGAATTGATGTCACTGATGGCTTTCATAGAATCATAGCCTAGTAGAAGGGACAGAATGGAATCTTTTACTGAACTGGGGTTCATTTCTCACCACTGCTTAACATCCACAACACCCTTGAATTTATCATGTTAAGAATATACATGTTTACTCTAGGTGGTTAAAATAAGATACATTGTTATATTTTTCTAGTAGAACTTTCATAGGCTAAGATACATTGTGACATTTTTCTAGTAGAATTTTTGTAGGCATTGAATCCTATCTTTTTTTCTCCCTTATTATGGTATACTTGATTTTTGATCACAACATTTAATTATGAAAAACAGCCTTAGTAGCTAAATTATGGAGGCGATAGAGGTGTTATGAGACTTGAACATAATATAACTTGGGGCCAGACTTTGAAAAGAATTGCAAAGCCCTTCATAAATCCTATGTACAGACGTGGTTATTTCCAAGAAAGGTACAATATCTTCTCCCTTGCCCCAGCTTTGGCAGCAATCACTTCAGCTGACAGATAGGATGAATGATAACACTGGCTCGGGCGAAGATAAAGGATGGAAACCACAGGACAGGGGAATATCTGCTAAGATCATTAAGTACAGAGAAGGAAATGTTTTTCTTGGAAGGAGGGCAATGGAGTTGCTTTGTTTGCGCTTAGACATATGCGTGGACCCTTAATCACTCTGTGGAGCCAAGGAGCGTAATGCATTTGTAATGCTGCTGCATTTGTCACACCCCACCCTCCTGCCGTTGAGTCAGCATGGTGCAAACGCATCAGCCTGCACTGCAAGCTGCACAATTAAGAGTAAATTGCAGCCATACTGCTGTCTGGATTAATGACTCTGGGGAATCCACAAATTTCATTCGTTTTTCCATCTACAGAGGGGTACTAGAAAAAATATATAAATTTCTTAATTGAGATATGGATATAGTCACAAAGTTGAGGTGATCTAAGGGGACTGTGATGCATGTTATATAATATGCACTTAGTTGAATCAATGAATATTAAAATAAATATAGTTAGCATATAAAGCACATAACTGTAAGATGTTAATTCTAAGTAAAGAATAATGAGGAGTAAAAAAGATATTGATCAGAATAGTGTTGATGTACCGTGGATATGGCAAAAATATTGATAAAAACATATTCAGAAAATGGATGACTGGGTGGTCTTTAGCATTACTTTGAGCTGTGCCTTCTTTTGCTATTTTACTAAACTCAACATTTTAGAGAGTATCTGTTTAAAAGAGATGACTCTTTGTGGTACCTGTTGCTTCTAGCAAGACTTCAAGTGGCCATTAAGATTGCCTCACGATACCAGAGCTTCTGAGATTGCTTTAATATTCTGTAAGGAAAAGACACTGACACCGTACTGGTTCCTGATGTGCCTCTGAAAGAAATAAGAAGCAGCACCCACTGGGTTGCTGCCTGTTCAGCAATTATAATCAGGTATATTATACAACTCTGACCCAAGAAAGAAAGTTACTCACATCCAATGAGTACTAGTTTTGAGAAATAGAATTATAATCGAACCCTTCCTAGTTTGCTTTACTCATTCTATTGGATGTATCAGGCCCACTAGTAGCAATTAGTGTCAGTTTCTAAAATATCAGTGCACTGCAGTGTAACAGGATAGCGTTGAGGTTTTTCAGATCTCCAGCAGCATCTGCACACAGGTTAGTGACCTCTGTTGGGCTTTGGGATAAGAGGATGGCTGCAGTACAGCTATTCTGCTTGTTATCTCAGAACCTGCTAAGAATAAGGAGGCATCCATCATCCCTTCTGGTTTGGGGGTAAGACAAGCAAATGCTTTGTTGTTGAGGAAAGCCTTTTCATGACCAGCATGCTCGACTGCTTGTCTTTACCTATTTGGAAACTGACCATGCTGGAAAGCTTGTTAGACTTGTGGTGAAGAGCCACACATCAAACAGACATGCCTTTAGCTCTTGGCTCTGCTAGTTATACTGTGTTTGGGCTAGATATAGTTCTGGGAATTTGCTTCTTCAATGTAAGATGAGATAATCAGAGGGCCCAGTGTAGTAGGCTGCCTGTGAAGAGTCAGACACCTCTTACACATCACTTTTGATTCCATTAACATCATGCCATCATATTCGTTCTGGGAAGGTTGAGTCCTGATAACTTTTTCTTCCTACTTAGGTTTCATCTGATGCCTCTGGGGAACCTGTGGAAGTCACATAATGTGCATATTATAACAAGACACGATTATGACTTCATAGTCATGAGAATATTATTGACTGACATGCTGCTCTGACATAGATAAATGCAGTTCAGATTTTTTTCTGTGTAAACATCTTTGAGTCCCATTTCATTAGACCATTCAGAATGTCTTGAAGGGGATCAAGTTAACAACACAGCACCATTTTGACTTTTCCTCAGTTTCCTGTTTTGCTTTCTCTAACTTCACTTTTTATTCCTATGATAAGGTGTACAAATGAGCTATCTTAGCATGACTTTAGAATCTCTTCTCAAGATAACCCATGTCCTTGAGCCAGGACTGATAGAAATATCAAGCTTTGTGAATTTGCAGCTGAATCATTAGACATCATAGTTGGGAGCATCACTTGCTAAGATTCCCGGATAGTGGATTAGGGTGAGCGTCTGTGAAAGGTGAGGTATTGAGGTTCATGGTGACTATGATACCTCAGGAGTGTGAGAATAAGGTAACTATCAAGAGCATTGAGTTAATTGTCTTTTTAAAGATACTCTGGAAAGTTTAAAAATGAAACAATACGCCGGGCAGTGGTGGCGCACGCCATGAATCCCAGCACTCGGGAGGCAGAGGCAGGCGGATCTCTGGGAGTTCGAGGCCAGCCTGGTCTACAAGAGCTAGTTCCGGGACAGGCACCAAAGCTACAGAGAAACCCTGTCTCGAAAAACTAAAGAAAACAAAACAAAACAAACAAACAAACAAATACACATATCATTAAGTTATCAAATAAAGGTCAGCTGTAGAAGAAGCCCTCTATGGCAGAAATAAAGAGGTTCTGGAAGCTTATGCGGCAGGGTGTTGTCTAAGTACCAAGTTATGTTTATGTGCCTTCTTGTTAAGAATCACAAAATGAATGATTTTTATTATATTATTTATCATTTTAAACAATTTCTAAATATAAGTATACATTGAACATATTTTCCCCTCCTTCAAGTACTTTCAGATCCTCCCCCTCCTTACCACCCATCTTTTAGGTTCTTTCTCAAAAAAAAAAATAAAATAAAAAGCCTAAAGCAAATCCCCCAAACCAAGAAAACAAAATAAAACACTACAAAATAATAACAACACCAAAAGCAGCACCAAACTGTGACCAAATGAAAGCATAAAATATACATGTGGAGTCCATTGTATGTTGGTCAACTACTCCTAAACATCAATCCTGCTCTGAAGTGGTCGATATACCCAGTTTTACTCCATTGGAGAAAACTGATTTTTCCCTCTCCCAGAAGATATAAATGATAGTTCAGTTGTTAACTTCTACTGTAGTGCCAAGTTTTCAATCATTCATTAATTTTTTATATAGCAAAAATATAATAAGATAAAACAAAACTATCACATTGAAGTTGGGCAAGACCAACCAACAGATGGAAAAGAGCCCAAGAGAAGGCTCAAGAATCAGAGACCAGCTCTTTCACACAGTCATAAAGGAATCAAAAAACCCACTAAACTGGAAGCCATTATATATTCACAGAGGGCATGGTGTAGACGTGGGTGGGCCCTGTGCATCCCGCTTCAGTCTCTGTGAGTTCATATTAACTTTGGTCATGTTGACTTGAGGACCTGTTCTTGGTGTCCTCCAACCCCTCTTTCTCTTGCACCCTTTCTGCATCATCTTCCATGGTATCCCCCAAGCTCTGAGGGGAAGTATTCAATGGAGATATGCCATTTAGAGCAACATGTTCTAAAGTACATATCTTTGTATGTATACTGTCTGGCTGTGGGTCTCTATATTCCCATCTGCTGAATTGAGCAGATTTTCTAATGATGGCTGAGTGAGGCACTGATCTACGAGTATAAACAGAATATTATTGGATGTCATTTTATCACTATGCCTTTTTGTTTTTAGACCAGTATGATTTTGTTTTGCCCAGTTCCCTGGCCTATCTAATCTCAGGTTCTTGGTCATCCAAGCATTGTCAAGTATTGGTTCCATCTTATGGTGTGGGCCTTAAATCAGATTGATTATTGGCTGGTTACTTTTATAAGCTTTGTGCCATCATTGTCCTAGAATGTCTTATAGGCACAATATCATTGGAGATAAAGAATTTGTGGCTGTCTTGGTTTTACATTTCTCTTTTGATAGCATGCAGACTTTCTTATACTAAAGATGCTGGAACATAGGACTGAAGACTCTTTGTTTGACATCTCAGTGTTCAGTGAGTTGTTTAGATTTTTTTCTTCAGCAACAGATCCTTGCTGTCAGTTTGTGGAGAGCAACTTACAGTTTTGGCAACAGCCTAGGCTTTATTTTGGGGGGGGGGGGGCCTTTGGCCAACAACTCAATTAGATACAACCTAATCAGGATACTGGAAGCTTCCTTTGGTTACAAAAACTGCCAGTTGGTCCCTCCCTGTAGGAATCATTGTGCTTATAAAGAAATAATGGGGCATGGAGAAACAGGGAAAATAAATTCTTTTACAGAAAAGCCCAAGAATATCTGATGATGAAATAACTCTGAATCCTGGTATACAATCTAGTCGATCTTACTTGATAGAGAAGAGCATCTCTCCCCCCATTTCATGGATGCTGCAGAAACACCTATCAGGTAAGAATCCTGACATTTATAACTCATTTTCCTGAGTACCCATTCTTGTTACCCACCCTGTTTGACTTGAGGCCAATTGAGACTCAGCAGAGCCATGCAGAAAAATGAAGTTCCTGCTTAGGAAAACATTTGCTTAAACACTGAAGGAAATTAAAGGTTAGCTCCTATGTAGCACTAAGTCATGGAAATACTTGTGTAGCAATAGTTTGTGAGGATCTTATATCATGTGCTACAAATCACAAGGGTAAATTATGGAGAAAGCTCACATGATAACCCTATTCCATACATTAGGATCAAGTAACTTGGTAAAGTTGAATGTTTGGGTGGATTCTTGAAGTTTAGAATGATATGGGAAGATGTCACTGGTTACTGTCAGTAGAAGTGCTTGGAAATGACAACCCGGCTCCTTGAGCAAAGCGTTCCCCTTCTGAAGGCAGACACTGCTTACGTCAAAACATAGGACCTGGTAGATGCTGGATTGAACCTGACCATGCGACGAGAGCTTGTCTTGTGAGTTGGACGTACTCTGAAATATAAGGCTGAATTGACACAGCAGCAGTAACTGTGAAAGAGAAATGATGTGTTTGGGGGATTGGGCTAAGCAGGCCTGGATGTCTTACCAACTCTGTTGATGAGTGCCAAGTAGGTTCATCTTCCTTACCTTCACTTTCCATTGTAAAGATTAATAATTAATTTAGTGATCCTTTAATAGTACAGTAATTTTTTTTAAAAAATGTGAAATGTGGAGCAAAAATGATTTTTAAAAAAAATTGTTTTTGACATATAAAAGGGAGTAAAATATTTTCATAGCAAAATTTAAATCACAGTGAAAGAAAGATATGAAATGATAAAAACTCTTCTTTTTAACCCAGTCCTTTTCCCTAAATATAATCCTTTAATAATGTCTAATAGCCTATGCATTTTTGATCAGAAATAAATATGCATATTAATATCCTCATGATGTATGTGTCTTTTAAGAAAAAAATTATTAAGAAACCAGCTATACCACACAGTGTTTACTTTGCCTTTTTCCATAGGCTATATTATAGGTGATACTATTATTCCAGTTTAATCATTAAAAGGAAACAGAATAAGGCTGAAGTGTAGCTCATTCATAACATACTGTCTAGACTGCTTGAAACACTAGGTTCAGACTTCCAGCACAAATACACAAAAACACTTTCCAGACACCATTTCCACTCTCATAATTTCTCTCTAGATAAGCCTTTTGGCTAGTTGAGGCCCCTTACTTTTTCTTTCTAAGTCTACAATAAAAATTCATACACTAGTATTTTAATTTCTGACTTTGAGTCAGTGGATAGATACTTTTTAAATCAGTATAGGTGTTGATTAATTGTCTAATTCTTCAAGCACTGCTTGACCAATAATGCTTTGTAAGGTGACTCCTAATTTATATCTTTCATATAGAGTCCTTTTCAATTATGAATAAGTTTTAGCAATGCTTTTCATATTCTGAGTCCAAATAATTTGCCTTATGTGTTTGTTGAAAATAATTTCTCCAAGTCTATGGATGTTGTTCTTAAAGACATTTTTCAAAGTATAAAAAAATTAAATTTGGCACAATATAGCGTGTTATTATTTCTTTTATGCTGTATGTTTTCCATGTGCTGTAACAAATATATTTTCGTTAGCATTACAATTATTTCTCCCATTTCTTTTTAACTTTTGTTTTTATTTCTTTTGAGGGCTTCTCTTTTTTTTCATAGAATCAGCCAGAGGCAATGCAGTTCTATTGATTCATCCTCACTGAATAATAAAGCACTTATCAGACGCTCAAATAAAGTGAAGCTCTCTTAATGAAGTTTTGCTGTATATCACTCCAAAGATTTAAGAATCCTCTTTCTTAGATAGATAGCCTCACTTGCTGCTAAAGGGTGATTGTTAATCTATGACTTTATATCTAGTTGTGCATTTTTAATTTGTGGCCCCAGAGTTTCATGCATATATATTTAGAATAGTAATGTCTTCTTGGTTGGCCCTTACCCTAATGAGAACATTTGCTTTAAGTTTAAAGTCTATTTTGTCAGATTTTAGGAAAACGGTAACTGCTTGATTCCTGGTCCTACTTGACTACTTTTGTTCATCCTTTACTTAAGGAGAAAATATCTTAATATTTCTTGTAGACAAAGATAGATGGATCTTTTTCCTTGATATATTTAGATAGTCTGCATCTTTTGATGGGAATATTAAGGCCATTAACATTTAAAGGTATTATTGAAATGAGAGTGTTAATTACAATCATTTTGTTGTTGATTTTTGGTGTTAATTGTGTTCTCAGAGGTACATTGTGTTTTAGTAATTATGGCTTTATTTTTATTTTCATAGTCTCTTGACTGTGCTTATTCCTCTCTTTAACCTGCAATACTACTCCTTGCATTTTCTTTACATTTTGCTTGTTAGATAAAAGTTTTTAGACTGTTTATATCATAAAGTTTTTCTTTTTCCTTCAAGTATGGTGGATAATCTTAGCGGGTATAGTAGTCTAGGCTGACCCTCGTGGTATTTAAGACTTCAAATGCAGTATTACTAGTTCTTCTAGATTTAAGAGTTTCTATTAAGAAATCAGCTGCTCTTCTGATGGATTCTTCTTTATATATGTCTGTGTCTTTTCTCTTGCAGCTTTCACTACATTTGCTTTGTTCTGTATACTTACTGTTTTAAGTATGACATGACATGCTTATTTTCTTCCCCGGTTTTGTCTATTTGATGTGTGGTATGCTTCATTTATCTGTATGGGTGTATCTTTTTTTAGTTAGGCAAAGTTTTATTCTACGATCTTGTTGAAGATCTGATCTATGAACTGGAACTAAGATTCTTCTATGTGTATCATTTGAAACACAGCCTGTTTCATTGGTCTTTCTTGTGGATTTTCTAAATTTTTCATATTCTTTGTTTATTGCATCTATAGTCTCTACTTTAATGAATCCTATTTAAAAATTCTGTATTCTAAATTTTGTGTATGGTCTGATTCAAGAGTTGATCTTAATTTTTCCTCTCAAATCGTCAGCATGATTTTTATAGTCTTTCTTTTTCTTATGGATAAAGCTTGTCAAACATCCGGTAACCAAAGGTACATAGGTCTATTTTATTTTACATACCATGTAAAAGCATGAATACCTATCATCACACTAAATAACCAAAAAAAAAAAAAAAAAAAAAGATCAGTTCTTCCTTTGTAATACTGGTATCACAGTTCCCTTGCCCGTTGTATTTGCTGTAGCTGATATTTTGAAACCAGGTGTGAAAAATCCTCCTAATCTCTTTCTTCCATTCTCCCTTATTCCTTTATCCTTCCTTCCTTCCTTCCTTCCTTCCTTCCTTCCTTCCTTCCTTCCTTCCTTCCTTCCTTCCTTCCTTTCTTCCCTCCTTCCTTTCTTCCCTCCTTTCTTTTTTCTTTCCCTCTTTCCTCCTTTTCCATCTATCTTTATCTTTTCCTCCTTTCCTCCTTGCTTCCTTCCTTCCCTCCTTTCTTTATTCTTGCCTTCCTTCTTCACTTTTTTTCTTTTGTTTGCTTTTTTTCCTGTCTGTCTTTTTTCTTCAAAATGCCCCAATTATTTCAGAACCTTTTGCATTCCATTCTAAATTTTAGAATAATTTACCAATTTCTTCAAAAGGCATTTTGGAGTTCATGAAGTTGACCATATAGTTATAAGAAAATTTTTATGTTATCCAGTTTGTATACTTCCTACAATGCTGCAGGTTGAATTTCATCTAAGAAATCTACATTTTGAAAAGAAATAAAAGTAACATGTATATAGTTCTAAATGTTTACCTCATTGTTTCAATGTTATTTATAGGAAAGTCCTCTCTTCTTTAGTGTTGAAATGCTCCCTCAATTGAGTTTTAGCAGATGCTTATTTTTCAGTCGCCTGATGACCAAAAATACTTCAATGTTTAAAATTATATATGATTCATAGTGTATGGTTTGATATGAGGTTGTACTTATGATTGGTTACACATTTGTTTCCTTGGTGTTTTATCTGCTTATTGTATACTTAGTTTGAGTGTTGAAACGTCATTAACAATCAGCAAATGGTTTTATTTATACTTAGATCTAGATACAACTTAAGGTTTACAATGGGGTGGTACAAACTTTGTTTCATCAAAATCACAAATAATAGCCACTAGTTACATACCATGTCCTGATTATAAACAATCACATGCAGTATTGCCAGTTAATTAGTGTTTGCTGAAAAGCTAAGGAATGTTTTATGTAGGCAATTTTACTTAGGGCACTGGGATGTTAATGTTAAAAGAGAAAAAGCAAACTATAATTTGTAAGCCTTTGTAGTGTTAGGCAAAATGCCAGGTACTTTGTAGGTTTATTTGATTGAATTCTTTGAAGAAATCTATAAATTGGCAATATTAGCACCATTTTATAGATAACGTACTTAAAAGATGTACTTTGAAGAGCATGGCTGGCATCTAAACAAGCTCTTATTTTTAGAGTAGAATGCACTTTTACTATTCCAGATGCCACTGGGAATCTGAACACTTTCATTACTAGAAAGGAGTGAATATGGAGCAGTTGAATTTCTCCTTCAACCTTGCAGCCAATATGTGACAGCCAGAGGTCAGAAAATCACATTTCTACTGTTTAGGTTCTACTAACTAAAAAGTTACAGACTAGATTCTCTTTTTGATTTGCCTAGGAAGCTACAGAATAGATTCTCTCTTTGATTTTTGATGTATAGTTTTTGGACATGTACAAAATGGGTACTTTGTGGTCTGGAAATAAATACCTATGAGGTGCTTACAGATAGTGAATGCTCAGCCATGGCATAGATGCCACCACTGAAGACAGTGCTGGGAGCTCCATCTCCCTCTCCTATCAATGCCTTACCGTTAGAATGAATCGGCCATCACTCTTTAATACAACGCTGTGAATTCAGTTCTACTGATTAGCGTTTCTTCAGAGTATTTTTATATTTTGTGCTTCATGATTCTGCTGATATTTATAAGCTGAATGAATAAGAAGGGAACAATATGTAAAACCCATATTGGTACCAAGAGTACATAGATAAACATTCTAGGAAATTTAGGGAGTGGTGTTATTTGACACAAAACTACCTACCAAGTCAAAAGCAAGTATAAAATTGACAGTCAGATGAGGAAAGGTATTGTTTTTTTTTATTATTAATTAATTAATTTAATTATTAAAGATTTCTGCCTCTTCCCCGCCACCACCTCCCATTCCCTCCCCCTCCCCCAATCAAGTCTTCCTTCCTCCTCAGCCCAAAGAGCAAGCAGGTTTCTCTGCCCTGTGGGAGGTCCAAGGACCACCCACCTCCATCCAGGTCTATTAAGGTGAGCATCCAAACTACCTGGGCTCCCACAAAGCCAAGGTCATGGTTTCTAGATATGGCCACAGATCTTAGCCACCTGCTGTAATAACTGCATAGAGAATGATAGATTATTAAGGTACTTGGGAAAGATAGGGACACACACATTATGGGAGTTATTACAGAGAGCCAAGGCACTGGGGAAAACAGATGTTACTCTCCCTATGACTATCAGGACCAGTGCCAATTTTGTTCACATTTTAAAGAAACTGAAGCTCAGATTTAAGGAAATTACTTCTGACTCTTGAATTTGATACTAAGTAGTTTAATGCCTTTGGAAATAAAGTTGTTTAACATACTAGCTACTTGTCACATGTGAAACTTAAATTAAAAGTAAATTAAATGAAAATGCAGTTCTCAGTTGCATAACCCGTAAGCGATAATTAGTCCTATGTACCCAGTCGCTCCTATGTCAAACAGTGCAGAAGAGGATTTTTATGGTGGTTGAAATTTCTAATTGATGACAAGTATTAGTTAATCCTTCTTGGCTTTGCTTTCTACTTTTGTAAAGTACTCTTATACTTGTCTACTATCCTGAGGTTTGAAGGATGACAGTGTATAGCGAGATGGGTAAGATTAGGTTGTAATATTTTCAAATTGCCATAAGAATCCCAGTGAAATGTGGTCTCTGCTTTGCAGCATGCTCAGGCCTTGATGGAGAAGCTCTTCACTGCAGCAAAGAAGAAGGAAGAGTATGAAACTCAGCCTGGCAATGTGGTGCTCCTTTGCCAGGATACTGCATGCCATGTATGTGTACATGCCTTGACCAAGGGGAATTCATGGCCACATACAACCTCAAAGCTACAATAGCTTTGATTACAAAGCTATAATAGCCCTGGGATGCAAAATGGAAACCTTTGATGGACAGTAGGAACTACATCTATAGTGCTTGCATTGTATTCACATAAGTAAGAATTAGGTATTTTAATAATCATGCCTTTCATAGGACTACATATAACCAGAGCAACATGTATTAAGCACATATTTACATACACTGGAAATGCTTAAGGAGCCAATTAGGGAAGGCCAAATGCTAGTGCTATAGCCGAGTGTTACTAGAATAACTTCATGCATGTTATACCCCAGATTGCTCTGCACAGAAAGGCTTGATCATGTCTTCCAGAGCTCAGAGTTCTCCCTCCATTGCCTCCTTGTTTGCTTTTTAAATAGACTAGCTCTACATTTATTATTATTAAATGAAGTCTCTCTATTATTGTTTATAAGATTCATATAGATGAAAACCAGCAATTCATATCCCCTATTACCTGGAATCTTCATTATGACCACCTTCATACATTCTAGGAAGTTTCTACTTCACTAGGTTTCTACACTAACCCCCAAATGCCCCTCTCCATTCCAGATGTCTCTTCCTCCAGGATGTGGGGTTCCCCTCTGCATTCTGTGAATACTATTGGTTAATAAAGGACTGCTTTGAGCCCATAGCAGAGCAGAACATAAAGAGCTAAGCAGGGAAAACTAAACAGAATGCTGGGAGAAAGGAGGAGGAGTCAGAGAGAGGCCACGTAGCTCCACCAGAGACAGACACTGGAACTTTAGTCAGTAAGCCACAGCATGTGGCAATACACAGATTAATAGAAATGGGTTAAATTCATATGTAAGACTTAGCCAATAAGAAGCTAGAGCTAATGGGCCAACGAGTAATTTAATTAATACAGTTTCTGTGTGATTATTTAGGGGCTGAGCAGCCAGGAACAAACAAGCAGCCTTTTTGCTACATCCCCCCACTCTCTCTCTACCCTATCTCCCCTCATAACCAATCTCCTGCTCCAATCCACACCGTAGCACTGTCTTCCTGTAAAATTTATTCTATTTCCCTCTCCCAGAGAGATCCATTTGTCTCCCATAGACCCATCCTCTTTACCTAACCACTCTCTGTCTACAGATTGTAGCTCGGTTATCATCTACTTAATGTCTAATATCCATTTGTAGGCAAATACATACCATAATTTTCTTTCTGGGTCTGGATTACTCTACTTAGAATCATTTTTCCCTAGTTACTTCCATTTGCCTGCAAATTTCATGATGCTATTTTTAACATCTGAGTAATATTTACTGCATAAATGTACTACTTTTTCTTTATCTAGTCTTCAGTTGAGAGGCATCTATATTATTTCTAGCTTTTAGATATTTTTAATAAAACCATAGTGAATATGGTTAAACAAGTGTCCTTGTAGTCAGATGGAACCTTCTTTGGGTATGTGCCCAAGAGTGGTATAGTTGAGTCTCGAGGTAGATGGATTCCCAACTTTCTGACAGGTTTCCATATCGATTTCCATAGTGTCCGCACAAGTTTACACTCTTATCTTGTTGCCATGTGAGACTACCAGTGGCACAGTAGGTTGCATTGAACAGAGTTGTTGGCTAAGGGGGTCTCATGGAAATGGCTAAACGACCCAGGCTGATGTGAATCGAAGACAAAGGGTTGCTCTCCAAAACTGACAGCAAGGCCCCTTTGTGGAGGACAACACCCACACAACTCATTGAACATGGAGAAGTCCAGCTAGTACCTACATGGAACTTTCACCCTGACAGTCTAGTCTCGGGTACAGGAAGGTACTTTGTAGGTTACCAAAAGAGAAATGTGGACACAAACCCAACCACAAACTGTTTGACCTACAATCTGTCCTGCATGCAAAATATGCTAGGGCAATCGTGATACAGAACTGTGGGAGCAGCCATTCCATGTCTGGTTTCACTTAAAGACCATTCCATGAAAAGAAACCCATACCCAACACTGCTTGGGTAACCAAGGACCAGACACTAGAGAGCCCCAGAGGTCTGGGATGAAAACCAAATACTACTTCCAAAACAAAAACAAAATAAAAACAAAGCATATCAATAAAATGACTTCCAGTGATATTCTTCTATATTAATAAACCAATTCCTTATCCAGTCATCATCAGAGAGGATTTCTCTGTCATTAGACATGAACAAATGGAGAGGCATACCACCAGACATTATACAAAGAGAGAGAGTCTAAGTTGAAGATCTTTATCAAATCTATTCCCTCTGAATTCAGTGAATCCCACAAAAGAGGAGGTAGAATGTAGGAGCCAGAGTGGGTGGAGGATACCAGGACAGCAAGGGCTTTTGAATCAACTAAGCAAGGCTCATATGAACTCACAGAGACTGAATTGGGAGGCACAGGACCTACATTGGTCTGCACCAGGTCCTTTTAGGATATATTATGCTATTAGCCGATTATTTTTTATGAAACTCCTTATTGTGAGAAAGATTTGGTCTGTGACTCTTGTGCCTGATCCTAGTACATTTTTCCTTCTGTTGGGTTGCCATGTCTAACTTCAATATGGTCCTTCTTGCTTCATCGTATTTTGTTTTATTTTGTTATGTTATTTGGTTATTATCTCTTAGAAGCTACTTTTATTCTACAAAGAGTCTGAAAGGGAATGGATCCAGAGGAAGTGGAGCTTGGGACAAACTGAAAGGAGTAGAGGGAAGAGAAACTATAATTAGGATATATTATATGAGAAAAGAATCTATTTTCAATACAAGGGAAAAATAAAACATATGTAACACCATTAATATGTTTCTGAAGACAAAAAGCAGAAAGAAAAATCACAATTCAGAAGACTTTTAGAATGGAATGCAAATGATTACGGATAACCCAAGTCCAATAGTTGGGGGTGATAGGTGTATGGAATGTACATCCTAATAATTGGAGAAACTATATATTGTTTAGTGAACGTACTGAGCCATCTGTGTCCATCTGTACAGTTGGTAGATCTACAAGATCAATGACAAGGATGTGTATTTGGCTGGTAATTCAGCTGGTGCAGAAGTAATCTGGTCTATAAGCTAGTTCTCCATTCTCTTGCATGTGGTGGTGTGAATTTTATAAATCTTACATTATATTTCTTTATTCTATTTTGTTGAGAAGTGGGATAGAGACCAGTGGTATGATAGGAGATTTGAGTTTCTCAGTAACAGGTGTTAACCATAGCTGGTCTAGGACAATGTTAACTCTAAAGTCCCTGGTGTAGGAGGCCCTTTTGCCTTTTGATAGGGAAGAGCTTAGGTAGGCGTAGAAAAGAGAACTGAATGCTGGGAGGAAGAAAGCAGCAGACAGAGTCGACATGAAGCTGCCAGGTCAGACATGCTGAATCTTTCCTGGTAAGCCACGACGTCGTGGTGACATACAGATTATTAGAAATGGGTTGAATCAAGATGTGAGAGTTAGCCAATAAGAGGCTAGAGCTAATGACCACGCAGTGATTTAATTAACACAATTTCTGTGTGATTATTTTGGGGGTCAAGCTAGCCAGATGGAGGGATGCAGCCCGCTCCTCCTACTACAAGGCCCAATATACAGAAACTAGTGGAAATATATAGACCCTATTCTATCAAATATCTTGAAAGAAACGGTGGTTACCATGCATAACTTGAACGGAAATCTAAGACAAAAGCCAATGATTTTAGCCTACTGGTGACCCTAGCTTTCTGAAGTCAATTTCTTCATTTATGAAGTGGGAGTGATAAATAATTGTATTTATCCCCTAAAGCTGTTGAGAATGCCAAACAATAATATAATGTGCAACGACTAGTGAAATCTGCAGGTTACTTCTCTACCTGACTTCAGTTCCTACCCTTCCCATCCACATGATTTTTTCTGAACGATAGACATGTAATCTCATTTCTGTAGCCAAAATTGAATTTAATGCTTGTCAAAAGATGTTGAGTTTATCATATCTTCGTATCTTGTTTATTTTATATATATTTTTAATTCATTTTACATGCTAACTACAGTTTCCCTCACCCACCCCTCCTCCCCCTCTGTTCCATCTATCCCCAACCCACCCCTATCTACTCCTCAGAAAGGGTAACACCTCCCATGGGGAGTCAACAAAGCCTGGAACACTCAGCTGAGGCAGAACCAAGCCCCTCCTCCTGCCCCCATCAAGACTGAGCAAGGATTCCCACTGTAGCAGATTAAAATAAAGTAGTCCCTCACTAGCTCAGGATGGAGTATAATAAAAGTTTCTTTATTTAAGAGTAGATCACAGATCATGTCTCCATTTATAGTACATGAGATCACTCCCAAAGGGGATGGTATCTTAAAGGCTATTAGCTGAAGGAGTTCCCACAGCATCCTACTATATGGAATGGGTTTCAAAAAGCCAGCTCATTCATTAGGGATAGATCTTGGTCCTATGTCAGGGGTCCCACAAACATATCAGGTTACAGAACTGTCACCTACATGCAGAGGGCCAAGTTTTGTCCCACGCAGGATCCCCAGTTGTGGGCCTAGAGTCCCTGAGCTTCTGCAATTTTGGGTAAACAGTCTCAGTGGATTTCTGCATCGCGATTTTGCCTTTCCCCTTGCTTATATATTCCCTCCTCCCTTTCTTTGACTGGACTGCAGTAGCTCAGCCTTGTGTTTGGCTGTGGATCTCTGCTTCTGCTTCCATCAGTTACCAACCTACGGATGAAGGTTCTAGCTCCTCTGAAGCTGCAGATTGTAGTCTGGTTATCTTTTGCTTTACTTTTTTTTTTTTTTCCTAATCTGATTTTGGTAAATGTAACAATGTGTTTAAAGAATTGGGAACACACACACACACACACACACACACACACACAAAGATGACTTGCTTTGCAAGAGCATGGTAAAAAAGGAATCACATATGCATCAACCAGGGAGCTTGTCAGAGTATATGAAGTCTGGTAGCAACCTGAAATAACTGCTTGAAGCTTTCAACGCAGCTGACGTACATAATTAAGGTCAACAAAATCATTTTTAGGCCCTCTGTCTCCCAGTAAGTAATTCTAAAACATGTTGCAAATCAACAAAGTAAATATTTTTGAAGTTTATTGAGCTTGTATTTTCCTTGGGAAGAATTTAGAGACCTATTGCAACCAAGGTTAATTGGACTCATTTTAACTTCAAAGTGCACTAGCTTTGATTTGAAGTTTTCAAAACTCTCTGAAATCGCAGCAATTGTGGCATTGTTTTATTGGGTGTTTATCTATGCTATCACTATGGGGATCAGAGCTGATCATTGTACCATCAAGTGCCCAGGAAATGATTAATGATTTTACATTTGTGAGGCTCAGAAAAAAAAATACATTCTCACTGAAAAAGGCTCATTGTACGTGAAGAGCTCAGAGAAACCTCTCCAACTAACTGTTCTAAACGCTGACTCTGAAGTCACTTAAAGATGTTTTTTGGTTCATGTACAATTTTTTTTATTATTAATATTCTACTTTTCTGTTAAAACATTTGCCTTTTATTATACTCATTTTGTCAGTTGAAAAATTTGATTTACTTTTTATAGAAGAAATTGAACAGCTTTTCTCTTTTTTTTTTTTCAAGTAGACCCTGTCATAAATGGCAGCCTTTAAATTAAAAAGAACATACCCCCTCAGAATCTAGGAGAATTTTTCTTCCACTGTTGGAAATTTCCCCAAAACAGAATTCATGTGTATCTTTCTGGAGAAAACAATACATTGGTTAAAAGATAAACATTCTCACTGCTTAATTTTAAATTCACACTTTCTACATTGTAAATATGTAGATATGTCAGAAAACCTTACTACCCATAAATAACATCGTGGCTTTTTGAAACGATTGTCAACTTTCTCTTTGTCTACAGCCTTAAATTATCCCGAACTTCTTAGAATACTGCTTTAAATTGGGCTGTTATATTTTTAATGTAGTCAAATTTTGTTTCACTTATTCAAACATTGAGATTGCTAGTTACAAAACACATTTTGAAAGTAATTTCTGTATAATTGTTCAGGCATCAAAGCAAGGTGATGAATGTTATTTCCTTCTGTATTCTTTTCCCAAGTGTAC
Organism: Chionomys nivalis; assembly: GCF_950005125.1. NCBI lineage: Eukaryota > Metazoa > Chordata > Mammalia > Rodentia > Cricetidae > Chionomys > Chionomys nivalis. Next base: position 34,398,086 of record NC_080099.1, read on the forward strand.
TGGATTGGGTTGACATGGGGGTAATCAGTTAAAAAGGCAAGGAAGAAAGGAAAGAAGAAAGAAAGGAAGAAAGAAAGGAAGGAAGGAAGGAAGGAAGAAAGGAAGGAAGGAAGGAAGAAAGAAAGAATCTGAAACTCAGTTATCTTATTACTTGTAAAGATCCCAGAAGTTAGGAATATTAGGCATATCTTTGAAACTATTAGTTTCAACTACAAACTATAAATATGGTAAGAAAAGTAAATATTTTAGTTGAAATGGATGCATTTAGTTATATTAAAAATGAAGACTTGAATACAAATTTGTTCAAAATACTGTCCTTTGCAGATTCATTTTACTTTAAAAGTTTGTCATAGATTATTGTCTTCTGTGGGCTAAACCCATCATCTCAAAGGAAGTCCACCTCTTTTGGAATGAAGTAGTTGGTTCCATATTAAAAGCAGGAGGAGAGAGAGGCTATTGCCTTTTGTCCATAGACTAGCAATTTGTAAGTCTAGCATACTAGACTCTTAGAAAATGAAACCCAGAGAATGCAGGATATCACACAAGACATCGCTGAACTCATGTGAACATATTCTTGTCCTTGGTGGTGGCCATGCAATTTTCCCATTTTTTAACTTGCTGCCTTGAGTAGCTTTAGCCCTGAAGTGTGGGAGACTGATGGATTGCTTCACTCATATCAGAGCTTGTCTCAGGGGGGTCACATAGACGTTCATGCTTTTCAGTGTCCAGGCATAGGAGATTCAGAAATGAAGACCACGACTGAGTTTGTACTATTCAAATGTATTTAATCATCTTTTCATAGAAGATCTTGCAGCCTGCTTGGCAACCTTCCCAGTCCCCAAAGCTTAGTTTCCAAATTACTGAAGGATGGGTTGTCTTTGTTCTGGTAATCAGCTAATGAGTCCTTGTCTCATCTTTCCCACAGCCTTATGCTTAGTACAAGTGATCAAAATACCTCAAGATTTGCTCAAAGGGCCTGATGCTCACGCCTTTATTTTGGTCAAGTTGAAATGCACTGGGATCATCCTTACTCTCCAGTTTCATACAGTATTTCTTTAAAAACACAGAAAAAACTTTCTTATAAATTTCTCTGTTATTTTATGCTCCCAATGCAATTATTCTTGTGAAATGAACAAATGAGTGATTTTAATTATCTTGATCTCTAAATTAAATCACGTTTCCTGATAGGTTTTGAGGCTATTGTGAACGGGAGTGTTTCATGATTTCTTTCCCAGTGTTTTTGGCTATTAATTTCTTTTCCTTATACATAACCATATGTTTAATTATGGGAAGAAACAGTTGTAGAGAAGAAATAAATGTTCACAGACAGTTTTATTGTATAAGGCATAGATGACAATATGGCATTTTGTCATATTTTTAAAGTTCTAATTTATTTTGAATAAATTCTTTTTTCATATTTTAATTAGTTCTTTAAGTGTTTCATATAATGTGTTTGATTATTTATGTTCATACTCCCCTTTCCCAGTTTCCCACAAAGGCTGACTTTTATATATATTAAAAAGTGTCCTGCTACTTAAATTGGCACATGGTTTTATATACTTTGACTAGAACTTTATTTTTTGTAATCTAAGAATAAATATTACTATGAAAAATAAAAAAAATGAATCAAATTCATTACCTGGAAAGTCTAGGAAGTTATTTCACGAGGGAAATTGAAACACAGACACAAAGCCACAGAAAACTCTGTGTGTGTGTGTGTGTGTGTGTGTTCATACCTGTAAAGACTGGAGGTTGGTGTTGGGTATCTGCCAGTATTGTGGTCTCCATTTATTATTGGAGACAAAGACTCTCATTGAGCCCATACTTTACTGATTGGTAAGACTGAGTAGCCAAAAGGCCCCTTGGATCCTCATGTCACCGCAGTGATGGATTACAGCTGTGGCCTATTACAACTGTCTTTTTACGTGAGTATTTAGGATCTAAACTCAGGTCCTCATACTCTTACAGCAGTCAGTTTACCCACCGAACCGTCTCCCCAGGCCTTTACAGGGTAATTTTCACACAGCAAAGTGTACCATCTCTGTGAGGCACTGTTCTATGTTCCATTGTACTGTATTGTACTATAGTATATTGTACTATACCGTATGTATATGCAAAATAGTATAGCATCAACAATAAAAACATCAGAATTTTAAGTCAGTGGTCAACTTAGCTTCTTATAATCCCTGTAACACTCAATTCTAAACATTCATATGGTTTCACTTGATTCTGCGTGAAAGAATTTTCTTTTTTCTTTGTTTCTCTCTTGCACTGAGCTCAATGCTCCTTGGTTCCCTCACTACTATTCTCTCTACCTCCCAACTTGATCAGTTTATTCTAGGGTTTATTTTATCCTCTAGAAATATTAAGATAACCTCCCTCCTCCATTTCTGAGGTTATAAAAGGTGCACCATGAATCTTCTGCAGTTATCTAATTCTCCTCAGTAGAAAAGATTCAGAGAAAGCAATTACTGCTTTTCTTGTCACATAAACAATTGCTAATTAAGAATAATGTGCTGTAATGGAAATCACATTTTTTTAATCAGTAGACCAAGGCTCAAGTCCTAATTTTAATTCTTACTAGCTATGTTACCTTGCTCAAATAAATTTAATCACTAATAATTGAGGTCTTCATGAGTTAAATAGGATGATCATTGCAGCAACTTTACAATAACGAGTGCGTGTATGTGTGTATGAGTGTGTATGTCTCTCTCTTTCTCTCTCTCTCTCTTTCTCTCTCTCTCCCTCCCTCTCCCCCCCCCTCTCTCTCTCCCTCTCTCTCTCTCTCTGTATGTGTGTGTGGTTTTCAATTACAAGGAGCCATCTGAATGCCATTAGTGGTTTTCCAATTCTTACTAGCTGGGTTTCCTTGTAAAAATACATTAACTACTAATAATTGGGGTCTTCATCTGTTAAATGGGGTTGATAATTATTCTGACCTAACAATAAGGAGTGTGTATGTATGCATCTAATTGGAAGGAGCTTTGTGAATGATAGTTATTAGTGCTTTTCTTTGGGATGCTTTAGAGTCAGTTCATCAAGCTCAATGAAGAAAATTATGTTTGCATTTTCTTGCAAAATCCTATGCTTACATTGTCAGTGCTTTCCCAGAAATCCTATCCAGTCCTGAGAGAGCGTGAGAGGGTGCCAGGCTGCCGAAACACTTCCCCTCTTAGAGACTCTATTCAGACTTTGACTTTTAGTTCCTTTACCTTTCTTCCTTTCTCTAAAAACCTACCAGTGTGCCTCTCTTTCAAATCAGTTGTATGGCACCCAAATAATAACCAACCAAAACAATACCAATTAAAAAACTTCTATGAACATTGCTTGAAGAAAGTGCTAGCAAGACTAGGCAGATTGTACAGTGTATTACATTACTATGAGAGAAAGGCCATTTAAGTTAAAGAGTTATGTTTTAATGTCACATGGAATATATATGTACCCTCTGACATCTGTGCTCACAAGGTCAACATCAAACTAGTAGCCAGGAAATGCTTATTATGGGGCTAAAAGCGATTTGTTCTCTGACCTTAGGCATTAATTATTATTAACTACCTTAGTAGTAGTTTTATGTACTAATATTTCCCCAGGAAAAGAACTCTTTTAAGTCAATAAAATGATTAATCCGTAACTCTGATGTCATTATTCTCCAATGATGGGGATTCTGATTTAATTTATGTACTACTTTAATACAGGAAATTTACTGATGAGTCAATTTGTTTTAGGCAAATAATTGTTAAGCACAGATGTGTAGCAAGGCTTTTGAATTAAAAAGAACATTATTTTACTTCATGTCCTTTTGAGACTTGGCATTTTATTAATATAATAGATGTAGAGTTTGATTATGTGAGATTGCGAGTACAGAAGCCACATTAAGTGAACAGCGCTTGCTTCGTAGGTCTTGGGGACCTATTCATTAGGTCAGAGAGAGGGCAAGGCAAGTCCTGATCTCTCCTGATAAGTGGTAAAATGGCCTTTCCAAGATTGCCTTCAGAGGGATGGAATTGCCAGGGCTTGACGACAACGGGTTGTGGGAAACTCTTATTTGCTTGCTGAGTGCAATTTTTGTCTTTCTTGAACCTCTATCCTGAATATATCTTCCTTCTCTCTTCCAGTCTTTCAGCACTGGATGGCAGGGGAATGGTGGGAAGAGAGTCCAGGCATGTCTGACACTTTTATTAAGCCTTCATGAAGAAGGAACAGCATTACTTGCGAATTGACTTAATTACTCTAGTTGTCTGGAACCTAGGAGATAAAAAGAAATTAAAAAAAATTAGAAAACTGTTTCTACAACCTAAAGCTTTTATTCCTTCCCCTAAATCATTGTTTTAGGGTCAGTCTGACATTTACTTGTATTCTGGTTCAACCCAATAGCAATTGTGTAAGCTCACGGGTTGTGTTTGAATTCTTGTTTAATTTACTGATTTTAAAAATTATTGTCTTACCAACTGTGTGTGTGTGTTAGTGTGTGCATGTGTGCACATTGTGTACATGCAAAACACCAGGATTATTTCAGAACCTGACTCACAGGAAATTTCAATCTATCCAATTCTTTTCTTTTTCTAAATAATCTTATCTTTAGTGGATATCTTGAGCTTGACCCTGAAAAATTGTAACACCTTTTCACTAAGCAAATAGTGGAGTTTCTTTGATACGGGCATTTCTTCTGAGTTTATAGACTGTCATGTGAGATACGCAGCATTTGCAGGGCCTCACAGAAAGGTGATGGAAACAGTGAAGGATTGCATCAATGGATCTGCGATGACTAACTGGAGTCACAGTGATTGATGCTCAGAGAGGTGTGAGGCTCACGGGGAGACATGACAAGCCTGCAGTAGATGACACGCATGAAAGTGTTTCAGTAAATGCTTTGATTCTCCTTTGAGCGAACTGGAAGGGGCTTGTTGATATAATTCTAGGTGCGACTCTCAGATGCATTTTCTGAGTTCAGCTGTGAAGGAAAGACTGTGTATGAGTTTTTTTTTTCTCAAGAATATTTGTCAGAAAAAGGATCCACAATCTGCCTGAAACTGATAAAGAGAATTTTTCCCAGTTGCAAAGTTTTCTTCCTTTATGAGTTGTGGGGGGAATATTTAGGTACACACTTCAAAGAATGCTTTTCTTTTTAAAAAAATCTTTTTCAGGATTAAAGTATAATTTTCCTTTTCCCTTTTCCCCTTTCTTACCTCAAAATCTTCCCATATACACCTCTTTACTAATTTTAAAATTCATCGTCTCGTTTTTTCATGTAGGAAAATTAGTCTTCCCCACGGAAGAGTTTGCCAATTAGTAATCCAATACCAAATGGTTAACCCTGAAAACATAAATTCACATGACATTATACAGACTTAAAAGAATATACTTATGTATTTGGAAATATATGTATTATGTATCTATCTATACATATGATTGTACATAGTCAGGAGTACACACACATATATATTAATTCCTTATGGTTACTTATGAGTTTTCATTGGATCAGTTCCTGTTGATAAAATATTCTAAACCTATTGATCTGGTAAGGAATCAAAAGTTTTGCCTTCTCTTATCGGAAAGAAAATCAAACTGTGTGCCTTGTTCTGGAATCTTCCTTCAGGTGAGCTCATTCTCAGTACCTCCCTATAAAGTAAGCACTCTTAATTCCCTCTTCTGGATGGGAAAGCGGAAACTCATTGAAATTAAACTACGCATGTATTTGCTTTCTGACACTAAAATGAAATACCCTAGCTCATCAGATATATTAACAAAAGACGTACTTTGGTTCACAGTTTTGGATATTCTAGCACATGACTGGTGGCTTAGTTGCTGTCAGGTCTGAAGTAAGGCATGACAGGACATGCCATCGAACAATACTATTTATCTTATTACTATAAAGCAAAAGAAAGGTAGAGGAAGATCTAAACTCCCACAATCCTCTTCTGGGACATACCCTTGCTCATGTGTGGGCTTTGCCATCTTCTCCCAGTGTGTACCATTCTGGTATTCAAGCCCTTAACATTGATTCTTTGAGGGACATGCAAGATCCAAACTATGCAAACTGTCCAAAGTGCTACCTGGTAACTTAGAAGGCTACACCTCTGTTACAGTCCCTGTTGTCTCCAGTCCCTTCTAAACTGAAAGACTTGAAGTGCAGCAGTGTTTATTTGGAAACACTGTCTTGTGATACCATGAGGAAAAGCTGATCATTCAGGAATTAATGTAGACACCCAGATGTTCTGATAGCGGGAGCTTCGACTAAGGAAGGATTTGTATTGATTTCTTACTGGAGTTTTAAGATTTGGATTAACGGTAATTCTGGGGCTTATTCTTTGTTTTCAGAAGTGAGAAATAAGCTTAACTGTTACTGGTAAAATATGGCCACTGCTGTCTCCTAATCAAAACTGATCTTAAAATATTTTCACGTTTTATTTCCCAAACACATTTTGAGGCAATTTAAAAATCTAGAATCATAATTTTTAAGGAAAGCTAGTATTTACTGTATAAACAAACTATATTGGAGTAGTAATCATTCAAATGAGCATTAATAGTGGCATGACTAAATATGTCAAGTTTATAGAAAAGAATACCACTTGGTCGTTAGAATGACGTAGGAGAACCTACTGCATATTAACCATGGCATTTCATTTCCATGGAGAAAGTTCAGAGAAAATAAAGGAAATGGATGAAATGTGGCTGGCCCTTCAGGCTGTCACTTTCGGTATGTGTCAAGGATTATACATGAAAGACAGACTGACTGTATCTAAGAATCAGCTTGTGACAGGCTGGTCTGTCAGCCTCCTGGTGTAAAGATAACCGCCTGTTTGCCTGGGAGCCATTTTTGTTTCCTGTCACCACAAGGCTGGAAAAGGAAGTGGTTCATCATATGAAAAGCACTGAGACTGAAGAAGCTTGAAACATACACAGTTGTTCTATAAGGTTGTTTAGTGTCTGTATGTCTTGCTATATCCCCCCCGGCCCCCGTTTTGGAGTGGGTTATTGGGATTTAAAAATGCAATAACTTACCCAGTCAAAAAAAGTCAATGAAGTGATGTCTAATGATATTTTGCTATATGCATAGATTGTTGCTTAGCCCAGTTGTTATCAGAAAAGCTCCATTCAGCAACTGATGGAAACAGATGCAGACTCACAGCCAGTATCAGGCGAAGCTTGGGGAATCCCATGGAAGAGGTCTGGAGGAACAATTGTGGGAGCCAGAGGGGTCAAGGACACCACATGAAACCCCTCAGAATCAACTACTCTTGCCTCATAGGGGTGCACAGAGACTGAACTGACAACCAGGGAGCTGTCATGGGACGGCTGAACCTAGGCACTCTGTATATATGTTACACTGTGTAGCTTGGTCTTCTTGTGGGACTCTTAACAGTGGGAACAGGGACTATCTTTGACTCTTTTGCCTGTTTGGTGGACCCTTTTCCTCATACTGGGTTGCCTAGCCCAGCCTTAATATGAGGGGAGATGCCTAGTCTTACTACAACTTAATATGCCATGTTTGATTGATATTCATGAGAGGCCTTTCCTCTTCTGGAGAGAAAGAAAGGAGGAGTGAATAGGGGGTGGGTAAAGGGAAGTTTGTGAGGAAGGCCTGGGAGGTGAGGAGGAAGGGAGGAAAATGTGATTGGATTGGAAATATTAATTGATTAATAATTAATTGAAATAAATAAACAACCCCCAAATGCATAACTTGTTAAGGGGATATGTCAGAAAAGTTCTTTTTTTCTAAAAAGAAACCATTTCTCATTAACAGAGTGTATAAGATGCACAGGACACTGCCCCGATTGCGCTTTAGACTTTTATTTTTCTTTAACATTAGGTCAGGAGGCAAAAAGAAAAAAAAATTTCAATTACATTTGCAGCAGCAGCTGAAGGGGAACAAAATCAATGGTGGGAGCGCATGTATTAGAGACCTGAAGTTGCCATAAAGCCGAAGCTAAATCACAGTGTCAGTGTCTGAACCCTAGATAAATTGCTTTGAATTCAGAATGGGAGCCCGGAGAACTAATGGAAATGATATTGCGGTTGGCGGGAACTTTTTATAGCCATTGCCTCTCTGGATCTTGTAGGTATTGGCAGGTTCAAACACTGGTGTTTTATTTATTTATTTACTTATTTATTTGAAAAAATAGATTTTGCCGTTTCTCCAGCAGATAATTCCATCTTCCAAGTTGCACTGTCATCAAAGGATGGAGAATTACGATGCTCCGGATAGAAGCAGAGCTTGCTGGGAAGCCACAACAAGGTGACCACATGGGAGAAGAGAAGCAAGGTGAGTAAGGAAAAGGAGCCATGTTCCATACGAGGTGGCTACACAGCTCACCTTACTCCAGAGGATAATCTTGGGTTCCTTCCTGGGGTAAGGAGCTACGAGTCACTTTCTTACCCATTACACCCTTTCTCTGCTTATATTTGTACTGTTACAAGCTACCTGTTTTTGTCTCTGATGGCAAGATAGTAAAGAAATCTTATCTCTGCTTTTATTGAACATGTGTGGATTAGTACTAACAGAAGAATAGCTCTGTGGGTTTTCACATCACAGGACTAAAGGCAGCTACAAATAGGTAGTTGAGATTGTTAGTCTACCAGCCTACAAGTGTCGACCCTTCTAGAATGTATCTCCATGGAGAACGTCATGATCTTGTAGGATATGTCTAGGATTCTTCTTTGAGTTTTACTCTCTTCACTTCTTATTTAGGGAAAGAAAATGATAAGGTGATAGATAGAGGAGAAAGCACACAGGATTTTTCTCTGTCTGCATATATTCTTATATGCAAAGGCACATGATTCATGATAGAGCTGAACATGCAAAGAGGATCCTGTGATTGGTTAGGTGAACAGTATATTCAGGGACACCAGAGAGAGGGAAATATCTGAAAAATCAAAAGCCAATTGGTCTTCACGGGAAGTGACCAGGAGAGAAGATAGAACCTGAAAGAAAGATGCAGAAGGCAGGATGTTCTCACAAGACACGCTCAACAGTTTGCGATGTAGAAAGAGGAAAGGCTGCTAAGGGGAAGACATTGAGAAGTAGGTAACTGAAATAAAAGGAAACATTTGGGATATGGGACAGAAAGCTCTTTCAAAATGATTCTTATTTAAATTCAGCATGGAAGCAAAGATGGAAATAATATATTTCTACTGGCATTGGACATATCTGGTGTGTCACTCACTTTTCCTTGTCAGGATGAAATTGCAGTATAGTTAACCAGAGAAGAAGGTTTGATTTATAAACCAACTAGTTTCAGAGGACAGAGACAGCAACTTGATTTCACTTGCTGTTCTTCAGCCAGTGTGAAGGTCAAAGGCAGTGTCTGTATAAGGTAAATGTTTAGTATTTATCCAGTGATGTATTAAATGAATGGAGGGGGAATTCATAGAACAAAAAGAGTAAAAATTGAGGGAAATATTGCTTTAGCATGGGGTACAGCGGGACCAGAATTGAAAGGAAAGATATGATAGGTTGGGAGAAAATGATACAGAAGCCAAGTTTGAATGATATGAAAAAATTGACCAACATAAAACGGTGTCAGGATAGGAGTTTTACGTCTAAGAGTAGAACGAGGGAATTTATGATGGCAGAGATAGTAGATTTCAAGGGTACCATTTTATTATCTTCAATTTTTTAATGTATTTTGTCTTCTCTACTAAGTTATATGTTCTCTGAAAGTGGGGACCACTTCTTTTATTTCATATCACCATAACATATACTCAATAAAGAATGAATACACATAAAACTGAACTCCAACATCATAGCTGATTTGGTTTCAATTTCATGTAATTCCCTTATCACTCCTCTACCCAAGTGCATTGCCAATAAGGCAGATAAAATACTTCTTATCACCTATATTTTGTGAGGAATAATTCAATAACATTGGTAAATAACTCCAAATTTCTGGCCTTTGCAGAAATATTTGAATATGAAAGCTTCCATTAAGTTATTGAATATTCTTTAACTTGATCACTACATTTTATATTGTCTACACTTTTATACCACTTTTCAAATATGCATCTGTTTAAAGTCTATTCTGAAAAATATTCTAAACATGTGTTGATAATCATTCAATAAGCATAATTTATTGATCCCCTATAATATTATCAATATATGAAAGAATTGCCAATATCAGAGGCATGTAGAAGAACAAAGTTTGGTATAGTTGCTCTGTTAGTATTCAGGCATACAGGTCTGCCCTTGAGGTCCTGACAGGATATGTCCTCAGCTGCAGCCACTTAGAGCACCTCTTGTACACATTTGTTACATCTGCTTTTAGAAGGTGTGCTTTGCCCACCTCCTGTCTCTTCCTCCCTCTCTCTCTCTGCTTCTCTGCTTGTCTGTCTCTCTCTTTCTCTTCTCTTCTGCCACTTTTATCCCCAGAGGCCAATCTCCTTTCTCCCCTACCCCCCATTTCTACTTACTTTCCCCCAATAAAAAATCTTCCCCCCCACCCAACGCTGTTGCATGGCATCTTTCTTTCATGCTTTCTTTCTTTCTTTCTTTCTTTCTTTCTTTCTTTCTTTCTTTCTTTCTTTCTTTCTTTCTTTCTTTCTTTCTTTCTTTCCTTTCTTTCATTTTTAAATTATAACAGAACTCACTTGTTATTTCAAAACTTAGGAGGTAAGACAGGAGGATTTCCTAAGTTTGAGGTCAGCCTGAGATATATAGTGATAACCTATCTCATAACACCCCCAAACACACAAACACAGAGAAAGGTTTGGTCATGATTTCTGAGCTGACACAAATTCAAGTAAAATCTGTGAACCATGAACCATAGTTGGCAATGCATTGTGGCTGGTTACTTTGCGCTGTTATGGTGGGAATCTCAATGAACTGAGATCAATGATGACAAGAACATGCAGTGCCATGCCAGCATGGCAACTGTCGTTCTTCTGAGCGAGGGACGTCAGGATTAACACACAACACAACTTCAGGTTCTGCAGACAAACCTTTATTCCACTTTCTCACACAGTATATATAGCCCTCAGCAGGGGAGGCTAAGCCAGCAAAATCAGGAAGCTCATCACTGTAACTCAATGGCTTAGGGGTGAATATCCTTAGAAACATTGCTGAAAACAACAGATTGTTTCTGTTTTTGTTCCTGTTTTCAACCAACCGCAAGAGTGCAAAACAGATCAAGTGGGGGTGTGAAGGCCTGTCCTCTAGGGATGCAACAATTCCCGCTTTTTATTTTAAAAGCATGAGAGCCCCTGTCTTAGGACTCCTCCAGATAGAGACTCTTATTCATCTACAGGAGGCCTTAGTCCCTGTCTTCTAGGGCCCCAACAATGCCGAAAGATATTCAAGGAGAAGGTGGGTCTGATTCATTTTTAAATGGATAAAATCAGAAAATATGAAAGAAGATAAACAGGAATGGCAAGCGATAAAAGCCCAATTTTACCATAGTCTAATTTCCTTGACAGCAAAGATACAATGAACTTCTCAGTGTATTTTAGAATGTTTGTCCAGTCTAACAATGCAAACCCCTTAGTTCTTAGCAAAGTGGATTCTCTCAGCTCTGTGAATCCCAGGGGCTCTATCACCAGGCTTTAATTGATTTAATAAAGTCAGGCATCTGAACCAAACTGAGTGATTTCTCCTGTGATTTTGAAATAAGAATGAAAGTTTCAAGTTTGATGATAGGAAAATACTTCTTTTATTTTTGGAAAAGATTATGTAATATTGGTGCTAACTCTAAGTATTTGATGAAATACTCCACTGAGATCATCAGACTTAGACTTTTTTTTGAAGGAGCTTAAAAGTTATAGGTAAAGTCTGGAGGTACAGCTCAGTGGTGGACCTATTTGGCTGTTGCAGAGGACCAGACTCCTAGCACTCATGTGAATCGGCACACAACCACCTGTAACTTCATCTCTGGGGGATCTGACATCATCTCTGACCTCTGATACATACAGTATCTCCACACATAATTATGAAGTTCCAACTAAATTACCAGCCCCCACCTCCAGCAGGCACTACCTGAAGTGAAGTAGTTAGGCTCACTGCATGTCATCGCCTCTCCTGTTCTTCCATTTCCACTCCTCCACTCTCATCCTCAGCTCTGGAGTAGGACACCCATTGTGGTCTCCCTTTCCTCTCTGACTCCCAATTGATCACAAAGATCTTCTCCTGCAATCTTCCTTCTCCCTACTCATCCCATTATTCCAGCCTCCAAATTCAGGAGGATTTCCCTGGAAATATACCAGCCAAAGGCCAGGGAAAGCAGGTAAACAAACTGAAGTCTTCACTACTCTCGTCTCTTCTCCAGATCCAAATTCCTAACCTCATACCAAGTGCTACAACAGAAGACTTGCTGAAGCCTCCTCTGCAACACCTCCTGTGTATCCCACAGACCTCCTCCTAACCTCCCCGGCCCTACTCCTTGCTTTATTCCAGCCTACAACTCTATCAGACACTCCCTGATAACATCCATAGGCCACTCCTGCCAGGGAAGCAGTTAGGCTGAGAAAAGATTTTCCTTTTCCTTCTGTTTCCCTAGATCCAATCCTCCAGTCTTATCCCTAGCTCTATAGGAGACCTATAGGTTTGTCCTCTCTCCAGTCTCTATCCCATTCCATGGAGACTAAATAAGAACACCCTGATGGAACACTATTTTCCTTCTTCTTGTGAATACCCTCACACCTCAGAAAATAATATATCCTTTACACATAATAATCAAAACACTAAACATACAGAACAAAGAAAGGATATTAAAAGTTGCAAGGGGAAATGGCCAAGTAGCATATATAGGCAGACCTATTAGAATTACTCCTGACTTCTCAATGGAGACTCTAAAATCCAGAAGACATATGGACAGATGTGCTGCAGACTCTAACAGATGTTGATCCAGACTACTTATCCAGCAAAACTATCAGTCACCATAGATGGAGAAAATAAGATATTCTATGATAAAACCTGAAGCTGCAAAAAAATTCCACACCAGTTAAGAATTATGGATAATAAAAGGGGTTATTTATTTAAGGGGAAAATCTTACAGATCACCGTCCTCTCGCCCAAACAGGAAACAGAGAGTCTAGCCACCAGAATGGGAGTCCCAAGCAAGAGAGAAAAAGTGCCCCATTCTGGCTGCTTCTTAAAAATATTAGAGACCACGACCCAGTGGGCTGGTATCTTAAAGGCTATTGGCTAAAGGAGTGGAAGTTTCTGCACGAAACTAAAATAATATGTATCTACAAATTTAGCCCTATAGAAAGTGCCAATAGGAAAATTCCAACCTAACATGTTAACTACAACTGTGAAAACACGGGAAATAAATAATATCAGGTCATCAAGAAAGAAGGGAAGCAAACGTATCACTACCAGTAGCACTACCAATACAACCAACAAAATAAAAGGAATCAGCCATAATTGGTCATTTATATCTCTCAACAACAATAATTTCACTCTCCCCCCAAAGACACAGACTAACATAAGAAGTGAGAAAACAGGATCTATCCTTCTCCATCATCCAAGAAATACACCTCTTCATTAAAGATAAACATTACCTTAGAGTAAAGGGTTAGAAAAAGATATTTCAAAATGTACCTACAAAGCAAGCTGATGTAGTCATTTTGATATCTAACAATATAATCTTCAAACAAAGACTAATCAGAAGAGATAGGGAAGAGCTCTACATACTTATTAAAGGGAAAAAAATCCACCAAGAAAACATTTCAATTCTCAACCCCTATGCCCCAAACATAAGGGCACACAAGTATGTAAAAGAAATACTACTGTCAGTTAAATCACATACCACCCCTCACATCCTTATAGTAGAAGCTTAACTACCTCACTCTCATTAATAGACATCTAGACAAAAATTAAACAGAATCACTGGAGCTGGATGTTATAAACCAAATGGGTCTAACAGATGTTTCAAGAACATTTCACCTAAACATGAAGGAATAAACCTTCCTGTTTTCACCTAATGGAACTTTCTCCAAAATTGACCTTATATTCAGACACAAAACAACAGTCTGAACAGATAAAAGAAAACTGAAATAACTTCCTGCATCCTATCAGAACACCACAGATTAAAGCTGGTTATCAACAACAACAGAAAGCTTACAAATGCATGGAAACTGAACAGTTCTCTACTGAATGAAAATATGGGTCAAGATAGAAATTCTGAAAGAAATTAAAGACTTTTTAAAGTTGAATGAAAATGAATACACAACATACCTAAGCTTATGGGACAAAATTAAAGCAGTTTTCATAGGCAGTTCATAGTAGCTAGTGCTTCCTTCAAAACAAAAAAACAAAACAAAACAAGTAAACAAATAAACAGAACTTGAGGAATTTCATTCTAGCAATTTAACAGCACACCTGAAAGCTCTAGATCAAAAAGAAGAAATTACACTCAAAAGGAGTAGATGCAAGAAATCCACTCTGTGGGCTGCCACTTTGTTCAAAGGACAGTGTCATAGGTCTTACAGAAGCTTTTCAGTTTCATGAGGTCCCATTTACTAATTCTTGGTTTTAGTGACTGTTGAAGTTGGCTATGGGTTTGCTATAAACTGCTTTTATTACATTTAAGGATGTCACTTGTATTCTTAAAGTTTTCCAGGATTTTTGTCATGAAGTAGTGTTGAATTTTGTCAAAGGTCTTTTAGGCATGTAATGAGATGACCATGCTTTTTGTTTTGTATTTCCTTCAATTTCTTTATATAGTGGATTACATTTATGGATTTCTGTGTATTGAGACATCCCTGCATTGTTGGGTCTTTATGTGGTTTGGGTATTGGGCAACTGTGGACTCATAAAATGAATTGGGCAATGTTCCTTCTGTTTCTATTTTATGGCATAATTTCAAGAGTTTTACATTAACTCTTCTTTGAAAGTCTGGTAGCAGTCTCTTCTAAAACTAACTGGTCCTGGACTTTTAGGGTTGGGAACTTTTATTGACAGCTTCTGTTGGTCACCATTTCTGCAGGTACATTCCAATTTTATTGATATTTTCAAGGAGTCAACTCTTTTATTTTACATATATATAGTCTTTTCTTTTGGTCGTTTTATATGTATTTTGCTAATTGATCTAGGTTCTGAAGGTGAGAATCTGTTTTATTACTTTAAACATTCCTCCTTTTCTAATGAATGCATTTAGTGCTATACAATGTTCTCTCAGCACAGCTTTAGCTCTGTCCCATCAAATTTTAAGTGCTATCTTTTTATTTTCATTCATTTCAGTATACTTTTTTTCTGTTTTTCTGAGTTTTATTTTTGAATTAATGAATTAAAATGTGTTTCTTAGTCTCTGTGGTGGTTTGGAAAAAAATTTCCTTCAAAGAAAGTAGTACCATTAGTAGGCATGGTCTTGTTGGAGGAAGTGTGTCACTGTGGAGGCAGGCTTTGAGGTCTCTTTTGCTCAAGCTTCCCTTGAGCAGTGAGTTGACTTCCTGTTACCTGCAAAGATGAAGGTCTCTCAGCTCTAGTAGCATGTCTTGTTGATAATAGATTGAACCTCAGAAACAGTAAGCAAGACACCCCAATTAATTATTTTCTTTATAAGGGTTATCATGGTCATGATGTCTCTTCATAGCAATGAAAATCTAATTAAGACAGTTTCCAAATACACAGATATATTTTTCTGTTATCTTTTATTGTTTATAGCTTGATTGACTCTTCGTGTCAGATAACATTCTATAATTTTTAACAACTTAGAAGTTATACATGGCTTCATCAGATTTTACATTTCTGACTACTTAATACTGTATGAAGTGTATGGGGAGCACATTCACTTATTTCCATTGCCATAACTGCCTCTGACTCCTCTTACCCCGTGCTGCCCACCCTTTCTTTTTCCTATTTGCCTACTACTTTCATTGTTTGTTTGTTTAAATCTCATGGTGTCCACTGGCCCTGTGTGTTTATGGTGGTAACACCCACTATACAACTCATTTCTGTTTCTGTCTCCTGGGCACTTTAACAGAATGTGTGTAGTGCTGTTACATGGCACATTGAATAAAGGACAATTAGGTTGTTAAATTCTTCTGTAGTCATTAGAATTTTATGTTTGTTTGTTCTAAGTTTTCTTGAAAAAAGTGAGTTAATTTCTTCAAAGACATTTGTGGATTTGACTATTTCCCAGTTCATGTTTGTCTTGCATTTGCAGAGTGCAACTCTATTTGTTTTATATACTTCAAGATAATTCCTTTTGGTGGACTGATCCTTTTAACAATCTATAATGCTCTTTTCCACTATAGGTAGTATTCTTTGATCTAGATTGACCTCATCTGGTATCATTAATATCATTTTATAGATGTTTATTCCTATTTACCTTTGATTAGTGTATGCATAATGTGTCTTCTTTCCCTCTGTTTACTTTCGAGTTGTCTGAATGCCTCATAGACATTATAACTTTGGATCATGCTTTACAATAATCCTAATCTTTAATTTGCATATTTAGACTACTTAAACATAAGTATTGTACAATTTGTGTTTAACTACTATTTGTTATTTTTTCTTGGTATTTGTTTCTGTTTTCTTTTCTTATATTTTAATGGGTTATTTGAACATTTGTATTAGAACTCTAGTTTTATGAATTTATAGTAATGTTTGATGTTTCTCTTTAAAATTCTAATTTATTTTTAATTATTTTCAAAGTAAATTATGAAATTTAACCCTTAAGCTAGATTATTTTTTGAAATCGCTATGTGTAATTCATTAACTCATAAAATTTATCAGGAGATCACTGGTTTTACTTTTATTTTTTTCTGTAAAACACACGAGGGTTACACTTTCCTGTGTCACTTTACCTCTCCCATTAATGTCACATGTTATGAGTACTTCACCTATGCATTTTATAGCCTTGTTAGACAGCACTGTAACATTTTGCTTCAACAAACAACTTAGACATCTCAGAAAGAGGTTAAAGCCCAATATGTTTTAATGGCAATTGTGAATGTGTATTATACATATGTTTTCATTCACATATGTGAATGATATTAATGAGAAATTTTCAGTAAACTAAAGCCAATGTAAATTATAACTCTAATGAAAATCTCAAAAAAACAAACTCTCACATTTATAGATATGTCTTTCCTATTCTGTTTTTTTCTTACTGATGTTTTTCTTCCTTTCAAAACTATTTTTATAATTTTCTTTGTTAATTGACCATTACTATAGGGTAGGCATACTGGCAACAATTTACTTAGTTACCCATAATTTTTAAAATATTTCCCCTTTTACTGAACAACATTTATACTGGATAAGGATCTGTGTTGGCAATGATTTTTCTTTCATCACTTCGGAAATACTGTGTTATTTTCCTTGACTACTCTACTTTTACGGAGAAATCCATTGTTCAAATACATTTTCCATAAAGTTGAAGCTTCTATTTTCCCTGCCTGCTTTTAAGTATTTTTCCATTGTCTAATTTTCTAAAGTTAAATTATGGTTTGTTTTGGTATAGGCTCTTCTCCTTCATGTTATTTAGATGTCTAACAGCGTATAGAATCTTTTATGTTTCTTGTTCAGTTTAAGAAGTTTTCAGACATTATTTCTTTGGGTACATTTTAGTCCTTCTTCTTCTTGACATGAATGCTGTATCTTTGCATAAATCCCAGAAGCCTCTGACTCTCGTTTTTCTTACCACAGTATTATTTGTATCTCACTCAGACTGTGCATTTTCTTATTTGCTCACACAGCTGGCTCGTCTATTTCAATGTGGAATGGTGAGATTTTTTTATTTTTAAATTGTAGTTATTTCAATTCTAAAATTTCCATTTTTTTGCTGGTGTTTTCTGTTTCTGTTTCTGGATATGCATCTCATTGGCTCACTGGAGTAGTTTTATGCTGGTGCTTCACAACCTTCATTAGATAATTCTAATATTTGATATCCTAGTATTGACATTTGTTGAATTTCTTTGTGATTGAGAGATTTCTTATTCTTCAGTTTATGGGTGATTTTGTTTTTGCTTAATTTCAATGCTTTCTAATTGTTACTAACCCCTGGGTCTTTAAATGTTCCATTTGAACCAGGCTAAGTATAACTGTGATGTTATTCTGATCTGGGAGGGGCTAGTTCAATACTCCAGTATTTCTGCTCAGCCCCTGCTGATTGCAAGGATGAACAGGTCCTCACTAATGCTAAACAGCAGTGGAAGTCTAGTGTTCACTACAAGTCTCCACTGATATTCTTGCCAATAAACTTACTAACTCCCAAAGGTAATCAAGTTTCCAAATCCTTCCTTAGTGTCATCTGATAGCATCCTGTATGGTGGAAATGGCAAAGAATTTTCTGTGGTATTTTGTTGTACTGAATATTAGCTGAAGATTTTTATTTTATCTTGCTAGGCTACCAGCCTTAAAAAAAGAAATTACTTGTCTGGAGAGGGTGGCAGGCTTTATCTTATCTGTCCTTCCTTGTTTAATAGTTTTTTTTAATGCCAGTCTGAAATACATGAAGTTAAAACAAAACGAAGTCAGAAAACAAAACAGGAAAGTTATCACTGTGACAATCCTTGCACCAACTTTGATAGTCTTATACTTGCCTTATTTTGTATGGGGATCATGTTTTAAATTTATATTTAGCAATGGGAGTAGGAAAACTATTTCCAGTACACATTTCCTTTTAAATATCTTTTCATTCAATTTTCTTTGGCAATTTATAAACTTTTCCTTTGTATCTTAACAATTACACACCGAATTTGTGCTGCTGCCCATATGGAAAATGCCACTCACACGTATGTCACCGTGTTGTGTAACAGCTTACTTTATGATCCCAACATTTCATCCTGTAGGAAGTTTCTTAAGCAGGAAGCTGTACAACTCAAAATAGCCCCAGGAAGTCCCTGAAACTGATCAGATCCACTGAGCCTCTCCCTGTCAGAATAAATAATAAATGGTGACCATTCCTTTGAGACAGAAGGAATCTGAACTGCAAAGTAGACTCTCAGACAAGCTCTGCAAAGGAGACTCTGAGATAAGACTTGCTGCTTACATGAAGCAGAAACTAGCCAAGCTGCCTAGAAGAGGCTTCCACCAACTGAATAACTTTGAAAAGACCCTCTCCAACCTGTTGAGCTGCCTACATGCTGGGCAGTGCACTCTAGGTTTTTCACCTTTCATGAACTGTCATCCATGCTGGGGTGAGCCTTGCTGATGTAGCTGTCTTTGAGTGACTTCTGTTCTTGTATGTAACCCTTCTCCCATTCACCTGTGAATAACTCCAATAAAACTCATTGGTTCATGAAGTTGGACATTAGTGTTATCCACACTTTGGTTTGTTGTTGAATCGCTATCTAAGATGAATAGAAATGTGTTGCATATCCTGTGAAAAGATTTGTCATACAACACACTGATAAATTACTTTTGAGTATAAATTTATTTTTAGCATCTTGCCAAATGAAAATATAGATAACTGGTTCATGGGTCCCTGATATCATATGTGTTAAATAGAGAATGAATAAAAGGATGTACAGAGAACAGCATGTCCCTGCTAACTTATAAAAGAGTGTCTTTATTTAAACTTGACAAGCTGTTGGTATTGACATTATCAATAACTTGTTAGGATGATTGTCCTAAGTTCCTTGTTAATGGTTCCCATTGCTTTGCGTTATTTCTCTAGAACCTCCTTAGAGTAAATGTCTTGTTTTAATACATCTTTCTCCATGTTCCTAGGATCATTCTGCATGATGTTAGTTCTCTGATGTATTACTGAATGTTTAAGATAATTCCCAGTTTTGTGCACTTTATTTTAAATATTTCCCATCTTCTCAGATTCTTCTGAAGTCAAGCAAAGATATATATGCATGATTGTTTTTGAAAGAGTTAGGGTTTTTTTTTTCCCTAGTTAACTCATATAACTTATTTGAAAACTTGCTCTTTTGAGCTGTAACCCTAGAGGAAGATTGCTTGAATGTGCTTAAGATCATTGAGCTTGCCTGCTTGAGTCTCACTCGGGCTTCCTTGAATCGCTAGTGACACGTGCAATGACTTTTCTCCAGAGGAACTATGCTTAAACAATGCTACATGCCTGAGAGAGTAAAAATTTTCCTGTTAGCACTTTTCTCTGGAGATGCTTCAGAATTCATTTTCCATCTGGAAGACTTTGCTGAGATGGAGTTTATAGCAGTGCATCCTTATGGCATATATCAGTGTCCTGGCACATAACCTGCCCGAGGATAGATTTCATCTGAACTAATGGGAAGATGAATGTGTTTACCTCTGAAGCCAGTGCTGTTCCTTCCCCCAAATTGCCCTGTCATTTAGACACAAGTTTCAACTTGTAAAATTGCACCATGGACAGACTGAGAGCAACAAACATGTAATTTTATTAATCATGTCTTCACTAATTAAAGTGGTATGTCAGGAAAGTGCCCCCTATCTTATACCATAATAAACAACCCCTCCATATTGCAATTTGTTTTCTGAAATGTTGGCCACTTCTCAGGGATAGATAGGTTGATGGCTTTACTAGTAGTATCCCAAGTACTATGTAGAAAAATAATTACTTTGTACTTCATGCAAGCCTCTCAGTGACCCCCCCCCCCCACTACTAATGGTGTCCTTTGTGAGTCCAAATGAGATTTACTGCTGAGAGTCCAGGAGCAGAGTAAACATCACTAAAAGACAGGCAATACCGTGACTTCAGGTAGTCTAGAGCATCGTCCACAGCAGGATTGCCCTGTAGGACTCACTAAAAGAGAGACACTATCACTGCATCAGCTTGTGCATTTGGAGTAGACCAAGTATGTAGTGGATAAAACAGTGATGCTCAATCAAAATAGTTGTTTGGGGATATCTTTGTAGGCTTATTAAATGTTAGGTTAATACTTTCAGATTTTAAGAAAAGAAAGCAGGATGCACTCTAATGGTTCATGTGAGACCAAAGTTTGTCATAATTGACAAAGCAAACTGAGAACCTCTCCAACTTTGGAGGTTGGAACTTTTCAATGCCTTTCTTAGCATATGAAAATGCCTCAGATCATCTGTTTCTGAGTATCAGGACAGTGTCATATTAGTCCCCATTTCCGATGCAGTCTCACTTCAGGCATAGACTGGCTTTACAGAGTAATGTTTATTTACTTATTGTTCTGTTCATTGTTAAAGCAAAAGCTAATGTATGATGAATTTGATTTTTTTTTGTCAGGCAGACACTAGTAAGTACTTAACATGGATTAGTTACCTTATCTTTTATGCTTTTAAGAAAGCATTAAATTAACCTAACTTGCACATAGGAGAACTGTAATCCAAAGAGTTTAAATCCTTGCTCAAATTCTGACAGCTAATAATGACAACATGGCCTGTATTTGATGAGTTGTATGAAGAAACAGATGATAAAAAATTGACAAAAATAACAAAATGGTATTCAGAGACTCAGAAGTATGAAATTAAGCAAAGCAATGTTCTAAATTATAGTTTTTATTCTTCTAAAACTGGAGTTTTATTGTTTCAGGTGTCAAGTACATTCAGTTTAGAAATAGGACAGAGTTTGGGGTGTGAATACTGTGAATTTAGGTGTTACAGCTCTAAGGGGAAAGGTATCCTAACGCCTGGAAGTGAAGGAATACCACTAAGTGACACCACACAACAAACCTCAGACAAGAAATTTATTGTGAAGGACAAAAGGTGGTAGCTGCCTCTGAAGAGAAGCAGCATGGAACTGAGCAGGAGAGAGACTTATATAGGGTTTCTTGTGGGAGGAGGTTTTCTGGTTGGATATTTCTTGGGTGGGTAAATGATAGGTTTTGAGATGTGCGAATAGGCAGGATTTCAGGATCAGGAATTGGTGGGATTGGAGCTCGAAGATTGGTGGGTTTGAGTCCTCAGGGACTGGTGGGTTTTGAGGCTCAGAGATTGGTGGGTTTTGGAAGGTTTTCAAACCTGGAAGTAATCTCAGATCCTTTACCCTATAGTAAAGAAACACAAAGGTCTCAGGCCTTAAAAAGACAAAGGATGAGTAAAGAAGAAGCCATGATAAGCAGAAGAACTGTACAGTGGTGAGCAGTGAGGGAGAAAAGGAAGAGGGTAAGGCTATAATTCAGCAAGGGCTTTACATTTTCATTGAAACCAACATCTTGACACTATATGGAATTTTCCATAAAACAAAAACTCTCATAATACTTCTGTATATAATCTTCCCATCTTCACAACTCACGAATGAGCTAGTGTTTTTAGTGAAAACTCCAGTTTACAGATGGAAAATCTGAAATCAAGAGCAAGAGATTAACAAGTAATAAGGGCAAATGACAGGAAAGAGTTTAATATAATCTGATATATAACTGTAGGAAATGCTCAGGACTGATGTTTTTGTGACAAAAGCAACTGCTTTAAAGTTGTGTAGGAAATACAAAGGGTGAGTTTGAGAGTAATAAACAAGAATTTTGCTAAGCAGTGCAGTGTTGTCTGCTTCCTAGGGCTGCTGTGGATAAAGTGGAAAATGAAACTCAAGGGCTTGTAACTTCTAAAGTGGATGGAGGAGGCAGAGTAAGAAGAAAAATCAACAGAGGTCTCTAGACTTCTACTGGAACATTAACTAAGAAGCTCATAGTGTTACTCATGGCAGTGAACAAGAGGGAAGACTGAGGAAGCAAATCATGTCAAGTTAGCTTGGCTGTGTGAAGAGAGGGTGATTACTCAGCTCCTAAGGGGACATGCCGGGTAGAATATGAACCTGTAACATTTGGACCTTACTGGAGAGCTCATGGAATGTTTTGTGTATCAAAGTCAAAGGTTTTTGGGAAAGTATCTCCGTTTTCATAGTAAGTCTTGAACCAAAATTTGGGTGTGTTTTCATAGAGGCTTGAACAAGGAATTTCTGTTTTCTCTTTAAAAATTTGTTAGATGTTGCATTTTTACTGGATAGGAAAACAGTTTAGATTTTTGATAAAGTATGATTGCAGTGTGAGCAGAAATGAATCTGTTGTTTGGCATTTTTCTTTCTGTCCTGAAATTTCAGAATCCTGGGATTCGTCATAGCTGATATTACTGGGTACATTTCTGCAGAAGTTCAGAAGGATCATCAATTTCAAATTCAACGTAGCATGCCCAAGAGATCAGAAAAGGTGTAAGGTGAGTACAGACTTCTAAAAGATGGCAGCTGTTCATGCAAAAGTATCGCTTTCCAAGAAAGTTCAAGCCTAACATATTTAAAATACACACTTTTATCCTGGGACCGTCTGTGTGTTTCTGGTATCAATAATTTGATGATCCTTTTTGATACTTCCCAATGTGTAGTGTGTTTGTGCCTGTGCAGTTTTTTCCCTTCAACCTGAATTTGTTCTCCAAGAATTTAACAAAATCCCAGCACAATGTAAGTGGGATTGCTGGGCCTGCCTTACATTACAGGATCTCTATGAGAAGTAGAAGTTGGATTGACTTCTCTTCCGAAGCTCTACATAGAAATGTACTTTGAAAGGAAAGCCAAGGACAGAACACCTTCGTTTCCTTACAGCTCTTTTCTTAACTAGAAATTCCCTGTGGACAATCAGCTGGTTTGGTGACTTATAAGCTGTATATATTTGAATACGGTAATGTCTCTAAAATCAGAATGCTTCTTACAATTATAATTGACAGTACATTTTGTTTCCCGATGATATATAAAATGACAGTGGGCGTTACAATTGATGGTATTTTATGTTAGTGAAAATCCCTAGTTAACAAGGTTAACATAACAAGTGATAAGGAATCAATGTACACAGAAAGACAGTGGACAATCTCAAGTCAATATCGAAATTAGTGATATAAATGAGACTGGTGGTTGGGTATCCCTTGATTGGGATGCCTTTTTAGGTAGGTAACACAGTATTTATGTTAGTGATTTCAAAGCAATATTTATACCATGACATGTATATTATTTTCTTAAATACTTATATTAACTATGCTTAAATATAAACTTCGAAGAGATCTAATTTATATTATATGCTGTACAACTTACTCTTTATTCTAATTTAGTTTAAGGAACCCCTAGTGACTTTCCAAAGGAAAGAAAAAATACAAACAAAATGTCTTAATCAAAATATGTGGAGCCAGGATCATCTTTGCTAATTAGACATTCAAGAATTAGAGCTATATTTGAAGATGCTAAAACACAAAATTAAGACATATTCTTCTTTTAACTTTTAAATACTCATTTTTGAACATTTTTCTCTAAACACTCCATTTTTGAAACCTTGCTAATAAACTTCTATGTTCTTCTCCTTTAGGTATAGCTTAGCAAAGGCAATTTGACAAATAGAAGCATTTGGGCAAGGTAAGATATTTGTCAATATCAGGTCTAAGGGTTATACTATTTGCCCCAACCATGCCACTGCTCTAAAAACCTTGACACATAGTCCATCAATCTGCTCATAAAAGGACAGTCCTATTTCTAAGGTGACAGTCTATTTGTGCCAGTCCAGTCAGTTAGCAAAGCTGCCTGTGAAATACACCAGAAAGGAAGAGGTGAGAGGCAGGGTATAAATTTCTGAAGATCTCAAGAAGCTCGACTTGTGGACCAAGTGAGATATCATTCTGCCTTTTTAAGATAACAAAAGCACCTGGTGGACATGCTTCTCACAACACTAAGTCATCAACAAAGGCAACTTATTAACAGATGTCCTCTTGTCACCACTTGAGTAGAGAATACTCTGGCAGGGACTAGACTACCAGCTCTTTCTGATGTTCCTCCCATATTGCCCTGGATGGTATGGTTGATAGATTTCACAAATGCTGTAGAACTACTTTAAGAAAGCAAATACTTTTCTATTTACCCCTTTCTCCTTAGATTAAGACAGTTTTTCACTCCATGCTGGGGTCACTAGCAGCATTATGATAGGATAATACAAGGAACTTTGGCAAGCGGGGAAAAAAAATCATTCAGCATGATATGTTAGTTTTATGAAATGATGATAGCAAGATGAAGGTTATTTTCCCTACTTACTATATTCCTCCTACGTTGAGTCCCAAAGGAGGTGATTGGTGAACCACACTCCCTATCAGTAGCACTGATAAAAGGCAAGAGTGGGCTTGATAACCCTATACCCATTCTGCCCAGCAGCCCCATTCCCAAAGTGCAATAAATTACCATGGACGAAAATGCCTTATTTCTCTACACAATGCTGGCTGTATAAATGAAGCTTTAAACCAGTGGTTTGCAACCTGTGGTTATCAACCCCTTGGCAAACCTCTGTCCCCAAAATGATTTACATTATGGTTCATAACAGTAGCAAAATTGCAGTTATGAAGTAGCAACAAAATAATTTGATGGTTGGGTTCATCACACATGCAGAACTGAATTAAAGGGTCGCAGCATTAGGAAGGTTGAGAACCATTGCTTTAAACTCTTAACTAGCATCTAATTTCATCTCATCAATTGTGTATGTGGGAATTCCCCCATAGCCTCATCTCTTGTCATTGAAAACCTGGCATTAATGGTAGCCTGGGAAATAGTCAAAAAAAGAAGGACTGAGACCCTTTGGGATATGCTGGAGAGTGTTTTGTCTAAAACACTATGAAGTAGAGAGATCTTGGCTGAGATCTTAGAGGAATTTCTCTTCTGCCTGAATAACAGCTGAGCAGCTGAGTTTAGTTCTATATAATGGAGGGTTGACTAAGGACACAAGAATAATACTGTTTTGTTCTGTGTTGACTTGGCCTTTTGGTGGTCTAAGAATTTGTAACAACAATAATAATGAATATAACCACCACCTCATTTTTTACAAATACTAATGAAATGGGTAAGGGGTCACATGTCAGAGATTAAATGGTAAATAATGTTTATGTGATTTATACATAGGCATTGAGTTGAATAAAATAAAAAAAAACCTTCTACTTCTGGAACTCCAAGTTAGTAAATGCCTAGTGGCCTATTTTTTTCCAAATTTAATTCAGGAATTTAGAGCAGGTGACTCCTACAGTTTCAGTAAATACTTAGAATGTACTATTCCCAGATTTGAGTTTCAGGCAAAATATATTTGTCATTGGTTAGTTTTGCAAAGCAGTGGTTTGATTCTTTATATATGACTCTGAGTTGTCTTAAAACATGCCACTGAGGTATTAATAGTTTCTTTCACAGTTAGGAGATATGTGGCATGTGTTGAAAGATGGTAGTTGCTTAGAGGAGAGCTGCTATGAGCGATGGTATGTTATTTCCATGTTTTTATTTCAACTTGCAGGTTTTCAGAACTGAAATTATACCAGCATTTTTGCTGAAGTTGTACAAATTGCTAATTTTGCTGAGCTTTATCTTTTAGTATAATTAATAATGATAGAAGTAATTTTAGAATGTACATTTTATTCATATTCATTCTGATTGCCTTTAGCCTATTACTTCTTATCATTGACTTAAACGTAATACTGAAGTGTTAAGCACACTCAAAGATTTAGTGGATTAGATAATAAGCAAATAACTTAGAAATAAAAACATGGATGTTTCTCTCCCTGAGTAAGTATAATGGTAACTTTTGTGACACCATGGATAAATAGGAGGTCATATTTATGTTGACCTGTAGACACTGGGTGCTGTTTTAGGTCAGTCTCACATATTCCTAAGTTTATAAATGGAGGTATTTAACCAGAGGAATGTTTATCAAATAAATAAAGGGTGGGAGAAATTAAAGGAAATGTGTATAACCTGGAAAAGGAAGACTTCAAGAGAAAGGAGAGGTAGGTATTATGGGAGGGGAAACTAGTGCCCTGGGATCCATTGGAATTAAATTTCTTCAGCAGCTCGTTCAAAATCTAGGGTTTCTTGTGATGATCATTTTACTGCTTTTATAGTTAATTGAAGATGGAGTCACTAGAACCCCTTAGAATCAATATCTAAAATGTGGACAAAAAGCTAAAACAAAGCTGAACTTTGTAAGAATGAATGTTTTATTTTTCTTTTTTCCTCATGACTTTAGTGGGTTTGGGATGGGTTATTACTCCTTCCTGAATATATGCAATTCTTCAAAATCATTCATTGTCAATTGGTTGTTCAGGTCAATCACCAACATGATGGTATGGTATAGTGCCTTTAGGTTATTTGGTCATGAAAATAGAGCCCTCATAGTTAAAAGTAGAGGTTACAGATGTCTCTTTTGCCTTTTCTAGTTGGGGACATAATATAAATAGTAACCTTGACCAGGCAGAACTAGTATATTGCTAGATGCCACATGGGTACTGAGAATCAAACCCTGGTCCTCTGTAACAGTAGCAAGTGCTCTTGTTCACTGAGATGTGTCTCTAGCCTCTCCCAGGGTGTTATTTTAAAAATTATTTTATGTGTATGTATTATTTTATGTGTACGTATATGTTTCTGAGTGTGTGTAAGTATACTACATGCATGAATGAGCCAGCAGAAGGTGTCAGATCATCTACAGTGGGAGTTTTAGATGTTTGTAAGCTGCCATGTAGGAACTTGGAACCAAACCCAGGTTCTCTGCAAGAGAAGTAAGTAGCTCTTAGTGCCTGAGCCATCTCTCTAGCCCCATTCAACATTTTAAAATATGAGACTTGCTGTATTGCAGAAAACCTTGAATAAGAATTGTATTGTGTGCATGCCCTCACTTCTGGGTTCCAGCTGAATGCGTGATCTCCCAAGGGGACATTGTGAGGCAAAGTCTGAAGATAGAGAGCACCTTGACACACACATAGTTTCTGTTGTGAATGGAGTTTTGGCATTTCATCTTCCATATCTCTACATGCAGAGCTAATAGTTATTCTGTCTCAATCCCTTTGTTTCCATATTCCTACCCCAACGTAATAAGAAGAGGCATATTTTATCCATCAAGCATAAGAAAAAGAGACTCTCTTGAGGAGAGATTGTTAAAATTTTAAATCAAATTCCAAGTGACCCACTGATGAAGCTAGCATTTTTCTATGTTTGCATGTCATAGATTTAATTTCCTCTTGCTATTAGTTTTAGTCTTTAGTATTTAACTTCTGTCGAGGACACAGTTTTAGTTTGTAGCCGAACAGAATGGCACTGGAAGCTAAGCCCCTTTGGATTTACAATAAGGAGAGCTTTCTTTTCATTTTGCTCCTCCACAAATGGACAAAGAAGCCAAAGCGAGCTCCTGTGGAAGTCAGTTGATTGCTTTAGTCAGTTATGGCACATCGGGTGTGAGCAGAGATAAAACTAAGCTGCAATAAACCCTACCCTCATCGTCACCTTTCTCAGACAGTGCTGCCTGGCTCACGTTGCCCCGTGTTGGTTGAGTTGTTCTTCAAAGTGAGTCAGTAACTGCTAGAAGGAGCTCATCTCATTTCACTGCTCTCTTGGGTCTTCATTTTAATATTGGGTCCATGTTATTCTTTTATCAAGCTATTCCCTTTATCTCTGAATTTATAGTTATCAGATTTATAAAAGTGACCCAGAGGACTGGCCACTGTAATACAATTGTAAGATTTGGTGCTGAGTTCATGAACAGCTCTTTCTCTGTAAAATTCTCTTCCACCTCCAGTCTCAAATAAATTTAGCTATAAATATTAAATATTAAACATTCCTTCAGCTATAGGCAAATTTAATGTTAGGATATAGGATCCTGAGAGGTGTTCTAGGAACATTTATATATAGAAACTTTTTACAGTAATGACTTTTTTAACCTTTAATATTTCAGAGAAAGGCACAAAAACAGAGCTCCAGCAGAGAAGAGCATAAAAACAAGTTTGAACAGAAGATGAGAAAACAATTAGGAGGGATCTTTTATTCTCTCAACGTTTTTCCTGATATTGAAATAGATTTTTTTTTTAAAAAAATGCAGTGTATTGTGATTACAGCTTCCCCTACCTCCTTCTCAGTTTCTCCTCCTCTTCCTCCATCCATATATACCTGCTCTCTGTCTCTCATTAGAAAGCAAAAAAGGCTTCTACATGATAATAATAAAATAAGACAAAAACAAATTGGAATAGGACAAACAAAGAATTAGTAGGAAAAGAATTTTTTTTAAAAAAAGGTACAAGAAACAGATATAGGCGCAGGGATCCACTGACATACATCCAGAAATCTCATAAAAACACCAAGAGGAAGCCATATTATATACACAAAATTTACAGGGGAGAAAAAGCCAAAACCAAATAAAATAAAAATAAAACATTAAAAAAAAAGTCCAGACACAACATTATGAGATAAGAAATCTTCAAAGATGCCTTTGAGTCCATTTTCAGTTGGCCTTCTACTGCTGGGCATGTAGCCAACCCTTAAAAGTAGTTTGTTTTTCCAGTGAGACACACTAAAAAAAAAAAACGATTTTTCACTTGGAAGTGATTATCAATTGGAAATAACTTCCGAGTTAAGGGTGGGGCCCTGTGTTCAGTTCTCCTTTTAGCTCTAGGACCCCATGGGGTACAGACTTCCTGTGGGCCTGGTGCATGTTGCCTCGGTTTCTCTGTTGTTTCTAGAAGGCCTTGTTTCCTTGGTGTCCTCTTTCTGCTCCGTTTCTTACACCCTTTCTATCCCGTTTCCTGTAGGGTTTAGGACTGCGCGTTCTGAGGTCTCCCACTTTCTGCCTATTGTCTGTCTCTACATCTCTCTGTTTGTTTCAGTTTGCTGCAGCTTCTCTGATGATGGTTGAGTAAGGCACTGATCAGTGAGTATGTGGGAGGGTCGCTGCAGGCTTTACAACAGTCAGGGAAAAAAAGAGCAACACGAGGTAAGAATGAAACTCAGGTCAGCCTGATTTTCATAACTACTCCTGGGCTGAGACTTTTTGGATTACGACCTAGGTCATTTTAATTTAGCCATGGTTAAGCATAGCACAAGTTTTGAAACAACAAAACACAAACAAAACAAAACAAAACAAAACAACAACAATGGAAAAACATTTCCTGATAACAATTAACTCAGCCCCAAGAATACAACATTTACAGACACATTTACATTGAGATTCTTACAAAGTACACCTGGCATATATCATAAGAATGGTACTGGTGATTACTGTACGGGAAGAGTGACCAAGGTAAACATTATGCCTGTGGGTATCATGATTGGTCTGGCCCTATCATTAACAAAGAAGACACTTAGGCTGCTGGAAAGTAAAAATAATATTTTGTAAGGTTGAGTTTTATGGCCCAGAAGTGATGCTCATTATTTGAAGGGAAAAGGGTTTGATATGACTAAAGGTAACAAAGGATTATCAGGTGGTAAACTGCATTTACCTCAGAATTCTGGGAAAACAGTTAAGCACCTCATTTTATTGAAGTAAAAAGCTGTGTGTTTAACTTTCTTTTGGCTTCTCCAGTACTTATCTGTGTGCACAAGGCCTTTTATGCCCTTTATATGAGTATAGCAGAATATCATTAGAAGTCATTTTATTGTTGCATTCCTTTAGCATCTGGTTTTCTCTTCCATCCCCGGGCTACCTAGTTTCGATTTCTTTGTCACCTGAAAACTGTGGGGTATGGGTTTTATCTCATGGAGTGGTCCTTAAAACAAATAAGATATTGATTAGTTACTCCCACAAGCTTTGTGCCAAATTGTACTAGCAGATCTTGTAGGCAGGACACCATAAATCAAAGGGTTGTAACTGGGTTGGTGTTTACTTCCTCCTTTGGTAGTGTGCAGAATACCTTCTGGTACCTTCTGGATAGAATGCAGTAGAGGGGAAGGTATGGGTAGACACTAGCTCAAATTCCCCATTCTCAATGAACTGTGCAGGTGTTATTACCCTGCCATCACTTCGTGGAAAGTATAGCATTTGCAACAGCCTGGGTTGTTTGGGTATTCCCATGGTACTCCCTTGTCCACCATCTCCATTAGATACAATCTACTCCTGTACTGAAGCTTCATTTGATGCTGAGAGATGTCCAGTTGTAGCTCTGGCTTCCCCATTATTTGACGGTTTTGGATAAGAAGTTGGGGAAAATCTTTTCCAGTTCAGGAGTCTACTGCTTTGTTCGAATGATGGTGTCCTTTGGCATACAGAAGCGTTTCTGTTTCAGAAAGTTCAACTTAATAATTGTTGATCTTAGGTCCTATGCTAATGGTGTTCTTTCTCTCAATATCAATTTCCTGGTTAAAATGATAACCCCATGCCTTCATTTTACTAGGCGAGCATTGGTATGGCTGCTATCTGTGCTTTGAGGTCCCCCATTTCTTCCAGCCTTATCTTGGTCATGCGAAGGAGGAAAAGTAATTAATCCACACACTGTGCTTAACATTTCATCAAAAGAACTCTAATGTTCCTTTGTTTGCGAAAACACTTATGTCTTGGGTATATGTAATTACACCTGACAATCTTAGGCTTACAAAGAAAACTGGCGGGGAACATCAAAGTGAAAATAATGATGTGGTGAGAGCCTCGGCTTTAAGGACACCGTAAACAAAACAGGGAAGCATCTAAAAAAGTAATCAAAATTTCATCTACTCTACATAATAACTAATGGTGACAAGCATGTTGGATATCCTAGCCAGCCTATTTTCTCCACCCAGTCTAGTTTCTCCAATGCTGGATGGTCACCTTCAAGGTCAGATGTAGGTAAGAACCCACAGGGACTTATTTTGTGCTGTAAAGGGCACAATTATGTCCTGTCGTGGCTGTTGCTGCTGGCGGCACGGTGGCTTTGTAGCTTTGCACAGTTTGAGTATTTTAAAACTTGTAATTGTGTCATAACAGTCCTGCAATTTTGTGCGTTTTGTGGCCCTAGGGAGAAATTGCTGTCAGTTATCCAGCCACCGCGTTACACAAGTCCTCGGTTCTCTATTGTATGGGCTTAGACTTCTGCAAACTGGAATGGAGTTTTTCTGCCTGTTGCCATTTGCTGGGAGGACTCATTTCTCAAGGACGGATGAAAGGCCATGCACGATCCTCTAAGAACCTTATTTTTAACAGGAACATTTAGAGATCACTCTTCCCAACAACACAATTTCTGTTGTTTATTAAAATGATAGCAAATTAAACACTGGATGGTGTCACAACAAATATCCAGAGGTTCTGAGTGAGGTCAAGGTGTTATTAATGTGAAAATTTGCAGCCTTATGACAGAAATCATCATACTTTAAATATCTATTAAAATTTTACTCTACCTGTCTTACAGACATCTCAGTTAACTCGTGATATAATACAACAACTAAAAGTGTGGACATGAAGTGTTTTCACCAAAAATAGAGACTGTGAGGTAATGTACTAGCTACCTAATTTACTCAGTCTACATTGCATATATACGTCACAAGAATCCTGTTGTATATAATAAGTACAGTAATTTTATCTGTTAGTTCAAAATAAATAAAAGACAAAACTCTTACTTCCATATGTAAAAGCATCGGTTAGGCCTGACACAATTTTCATTCTCTTTCTTTGTAATTTTCTCTGTGATTTACCAGAAGATCAGGATCCACAGATTGGAAACTGCTGAGATAAGTTATCAAGTGAACACAGAGCACTCTTCGTGGACAGAATTGTGTTTTGGATGCCTTCATTCCAAAAAATAGAGGAAATTCTCACATGTTACGTGCTGGATTAAGAAAGCATGTGAGGCTGAACATACTGAAAATCTGCCTGTAAATGCTCCATGTCTCCGTTAAGAATGATACCACTTAAGAAATGAGCATGGTAGATGTTCATGCAAACTGACTATCCTCCTGCCTACAGTTTTTTTTTACTGTATTTGCATAATCATGCATTGTCTTGTAGTTATAGAAGGCAGATATGTTTGCAATCACTTGATACAAAAATATTTACATGGAAAATTTTGCAAATAAGAAAATAAATATCATGATAGGTCACAATTTCATCGTAGATAACTTCTAGTAACCAAGAGTTGGAAGTCTTTTTTCAACTCTCATTCATTTGTTAGACATTTTGTCAAGGAATCTCAGGTATTCTGAATTCTAAGGAAATTGTTTCCAATAGTTATTGACTTTGTAAAAATTTATGTCACTTTTAATCACAAACTGTTAGTATTAAATATATCTGAAAACCATCACTCTTCAAATTTGATTCTCTAAAAATATCCCTACCTTAAAAGTCTTTCAAATTAAAATACAAACATGAACCATACAGAGAACTTAGTAGAACTTGTAAATTCATTTTCCACTGTAGTATTTGTCACATATTGGTTGAAAAATAGACCAGGTTTGCAGATTTAGTTTTTTTCGGATTTCAGTTTTGGCTGCTTATCATGGTCTGCCCTTGATTCATCTAGCTAATTTATTCATTTTCCTTTAAATTATAAACCTGACATCTTAATTGATTCAGTCTCACTTTTAAAGTGAACTCTTCAAATGACACCAGAAGAGATTCCATGGACCTTCCAGGTCATCAGGATAGGAGAATGGTTTGCTTTCACAGCGGAGTGGTGCATACCACCAGAGCCTCAGCAGCCTTTCCCTACTGAGTTCCCAGTGATCATTGCCATGTCTCTTTCATTTCTGTGAAGTTACAGTGTCATGATTTTTAATTTTTAAATAATTTGTTGCTAAATTTGTTTGATAAAGAATAACTCAGTTTAGCAATATTGCCATTGCCAAAAGCAGTGGTATTAAAAGGGTATAACTCAACTTTTATAACTTACCTTTATCTATTATTTTCAAAATGAAGAATTGTTATTGATGTGATTTCAAAGTTGATCAATTATTTGGAAAGAAATATTTGGTACATTTTAATCAGTCAAGATGAAAGCTTTTCTGATTTGCAAATCCCCTAGCTACTGACCAGAACTGGTTAGTTTACTCCTGTGACTCCATATTACTTTTACTTTTTATTAGGTTTTATTGTTATTGTTTGGTTCTTAGCATAAATTATGCCAGGCCCATTTGGAATATACCATGACCTAGGAACATGCATTTCCTTAAGGTTGGCTTGTTATTTTAGTATTAAATGACAATTTAACTTTAAATGAGTCTCTAAGGTTGCCAATTGTTATTGAAGCATCATGTCTTTCAGAGATTCTCAGGGGACAGAACTTGACAGTTCATACTTCTTCCTTTTTTTTTTTTCAAGACAGGGTTTCATTGTAGCTTTGGAACTAGCTCTTGTAGACCAGGCTGGCCTAGAACTCAGAGAGTTCCGCCTGCCTCTGTCTCCTGAGTGTTGGGATTAAAAGCATGCACCATCACTGCCCAGTTCAGTTCATAGTTCTTTATTGTGAGAAAATGTTTCAGAAATTGATAGTGGTACTGTCATTTTTACACATCAGATTGTAAGGTAGATACTTAAGTTCTCTAACTTTTAATTTGCAAATATTAAAAAATTGGAAATTCAATACATGTCTTTGATGTATTTTGATAGTATCCTCTCAATGCTCTCCACCCTCTGCCTTTAACATTTCTCACCCTCTCTAACATCTCTCCATCTCTACTTTATGTCCTCTTCTTTTTAAAAATTGTATTTATTTATTTATTTTTATAACCCACCAAGTCAGGGTTTTATGAGTTCAGACTATATTGTGTAGTGGGAGCTGCGGGCTGTGTTCCTGCCGCCCCAGCTCCTGGTTGTCTGGCTAGCTTAAGCCCTGAAATAACAACACACAAACTGTATTCTTTTAAACACTGCCTGGCCCATTTCTATTAATGTGTGTAGCACCTTGAGGTGTGCTTACCAGGAAGATTCTAGCCTACGTCCATCCTGGGTCGGAGCTTCATCGCGTCTGCCCTGCCGATGAGCTGCATTGCGTCTGTCTCTGAGAGGAGCTGTCTTGCATCTGAGCTCACTTCCTCTTCCTCCCAGCATTCTGTTCTGTTTACTCCACCCACCTATGTTCTAACCTATGAGAGCCAAGCAGTTTCTTTTTTAATTAACCAATGACCTTCCTCCATCAATATTGAACCTCCATGTGTGGATGATAATGACTTTGAGTTCATGATGCTCTTGCCTCTGCCTTTCAAATACCAGGACTATATGTACGCTGTGCTACCATGCCCAGAAAAGTTATCTGATTGTTGTGTTGAGATTTCTTTCCTTTATTTCGAGAACTTTGATTCCTAAAATTCTTAGTGTGCTATTTAGTTTTATTTTCTGCATATTCATAATGCCCTCTAAAAACAAAGCCAGGGGTTTTCCTACTACTAATAGTATTGAAAACATTAACATTAAAATACAGGTTTTAGTTTTTAGTTTTGGTTCATTTTGTTCTTAGAACATATCCCAGAGGGATATATGTTCTAAACACCTTAACACTCATTATCCTATTGAGGGCCACACTTCTAACCAAAGCCCCTGCTCCATCAGAGGCCATGCCAACACCCAGATCCCCAGATAAGCCCCAACTAATGAACTACCCACATGCCCCAAGACGTCCATCTTGTCTGACTCC
The DNA here is from genome assembly GCF_950005125.1 of Chionomys nivalis. Lineage (NCBI taxonomy): Eukaryota > Metazoa > Chordata > Mammalia > Rodentia > Cricetidae > Chionomys > Chionomys nivalis. The sequence continues at coordinate 34,433,226 of NC_080099.1, forward strand.
AACATTTCTTTCTCCCCTTGTCACCTGATCCCACTCAACCACCAGCAGAAGCTCCCTGCTCCACCAGAGGTCATATGAGCATCCAGATCCCCAGAACCCCATAGAACCTCCAAATAAACCAGAGGTTGCTCCAGCTTCTAAAGCCCAGCCCTCAACTTAGGCAGAAACTCCTTTTCTTGACCAAAGGTCATCCCAGTCATCAGAAATCCAGTCCCCAAGTCAGGAGGAGACCCTTTAGTCAACCAGAGGCCACTCTGTCAAGAAGACCAGAAAGGAAATAGAAACCAAGGAACAAAGTATGCATTCAACAAAGATAAACTCAGAAATCAACATATTAGGTTTATCCTCCAGCATATTATAGATTGTCTGACTGATTTATGCCTTCCTTATAAAAAAGCACACAAATTATGTACACATAAAAGTCATCAATACTTTTCCTTATTACTTCTGTGTGATAATTTACATTATAATTAGCAAGTTATCTCTAGCCTTATTACTAAATGAATTTATCCATTCTAAGTATGTGTTGACTATATTTTCTATATCCCAGCTTTTGTGATATATATATATATATATATATTTAATCCTGTTATATCACATGAGCAATGAACTCAATTTATATTAAACCAATGACTACCATTTTACCAGCACAGATTTTATATATTGTGTTTACTATGTTCTAATTTTTTTATATATTAGAAGCATTATGTATTTTCTGTTTAGTTGAACTAATATAGATAGAAAGATAGAAAGATAGATAGTTTGATTGATTGTTTGTCCATATAAGCATTAAAAAAATCTCTGGAGATGATTCTTTAATAATTTTATTGATAGACTAAATTGGATAAGACCCTGTTTATTTATGAAAAAGGATGAATTTACTCTTCCTCAATTCCATTCTTAAAACTTTCTAAAATTCTCACAGAAAAAATACTATCTCAAGTAATGTGTTGCAAAGCATAGTGCTTTAAACAATTATAGCTGCACTTACAGTGAGCTACAGTTTCTGGCTTTGAATTTGGATATAGGTATTACCATGATTCCTTATGGTAAGCTTTTACTGCAAAACAAGAAACTCAAGAAACTTTATGAATGATCATGCACTAATAGATAACTATGAAAGTAGTATGTTAATTAAAGTATTCAGAAGGTTTCTATAATATAATATGTTTCATTTAAACATAAGGTGTCTCACCATTAGATAACGTTTAACCCTTGTATTAGATTTTCATTTTAATTTGATTGCAAATATTGTTAGATTAAATACAAATACATATTAATGATACTTTAATGGTATAGCTTCTGATATTACTAGAAGACAAAATCTCCTAGCAAACTCCCTTTTGCTCTGGCTCTAACAACCTTTATCTCTCCCTTTTCACAATGGCTCCTGAGACTTAGATGGGAGTTGTTTTGTAAATCTCACCAATATGACTTCCTAAACAATAGCTGAACAAACACCATAGACATGCTAAAGCAGACAGGAGAAAGCTCACAAGGCCTCAAGCATACACAGAGGTACAGGAGATTAAAGAATGCTGAGAGCAGTATAAATAGTCTTCCTTAGGGAAAAGAATACCAACTGGTTATCCAATACCAATTTTTCATTAATTCAAGCATATATACAAGTAACATTATAAGACTTAGCAGGGTGTATTTATGTATTTAGGGATGTATAGGTGCGCGCACACACACACATGTATATGTAAGTAATAACAATTAATGAAAAACAGAGGCCATGAGTTTGAAAGAATACAAAGAGGAGTATATGGGAAGTTTTGGAGGGAAGAAAGGAAAGGAGAAAATGATGCAAATGAATTATAATCTTGAAAAATGAAGAAAAGAAATAGTGATTGTGTACCTATTGAAGCATCCTAAAACCAAGGAACAATAAGTACTTTTATTAGTTTTATTACTTTATATTATTGCCTGCATAGTTCTTTATTATTTAGAGTAAATAAATTAAATACTTAAGTAACACAAATGATCAAACATGATACTTTCATTATTTGTCTGAAGAATACACAGCCCTTGTGATTAAATGCCTATGTGTGACAGACTTGTCTTGTCATTGGGGTTCTAGCTTAGCAGAACTTCCAAACCTGTATTATGATTATGGTAGTTTTTAAATATGGATGGTATCTTGTTCTCCAGGGGCAACTGGCAATTGTGCAGTATTTTCTTTATTCTGATGTATCAACTTGGGGGTAAAGCTGTTGAATTTTTGTAGTTACAACTAGTGAGGCCAATGTCCTACTGAAAAATGGAGTTCTCAGTGGCAATAAGTTGTTTTGCCCTTATTCTGGGAGAGATGTTGGAAATCTCTGGGGGTATATAGAATCCTTGCTCATGTTCTTCAAGGCAAGGGCTACATAGATTGTACGTTCCCTTCTCACGATTCCTGTTGAGTGAAGGTGTCATGTTTAGGGCCATGGGAAGATTGGTTCCAGAAATTTGCTTATTTGTCATATCACTTACGTGTAACTTGGAGCAAAATTGTGAAATTTTCCACAATTAGAACCATAAATCAGTAAGACACTCTAATATAAGCCAGAGAATAAAACAGTATGTTCATACAATGTAATAATTATATCAATGAACTGTGTGATTTATTGGTTTGCTTTTCTTGTGCTAAGGGCTTATCCACTTTTGTCTTGGGCTTTTAATTTGGAGGCATTAATTTCAATTATAATTTCCATATTTCAACATTTTTATGAGAGTATAAAAACATAATCAAGGGAAACTGAGGCACCAAGGAAACTTATTGTTGCCAATTTTCCAGTGAAATTTTATATGTTTATATATGTACTCTTTTGGTTTACAATATTTGGCCCTAAATGTGAGCTTTGTGGGTGGCAACATTTTTATTCTGAAAAGACTATCTAAGTTTGAGCTACTGTGTCAAGATATCTGAAGTGATTGCTTCATATTTATAGAAATAATTTCTAGAAACAAGTCTCTACATTTGAGAGAATATCTACATTTGATATTCTACTGGTAATTCTTTGTACGATTTGAAAATAACCCATTATTATGTGTATTTATACGTGGGGCAAGAAGGAAACTAAAATAAAACCTTGGGAAATAATTTGGCTCTTCTAAAATGAAGGGAATGTTAACTTCAAAGGTAAATGGAGTGTCAGAATATACCGAAATAGAAAACAAATGCAAGAAGTTTCTTGCAAAATACTCACAGATATTTTCCCCTTAAATTCCAGTAAGCAGAGCCTACTCAAACCAGCAATTTTCTAGCCCTGCATGTCAATCCCATAGTCTCGCCTAAATATGTCAAAAGTAGGCACAGGAAATAGGAGCTGGCAGTTTTCCCACCTGTTATAAAAAAGACGGAAGCCCATCATGAATGAACGCACACAACACTCTATCTGCCATCTGCATAGCTTCCAAATCTCTTGTATTTTATAGCAGTTGCCTGCCAAAATCCCGGAAAGCCAAAACCAGAATAAAACCCACAGTCTGAAAGAAAGAATATGGTAAATAATAAAATCATCCAGACGGCAGAGAAGTAAAACTGCCGAGAAGCCGACTGAAATAACAAAACTGTCAAGCAGTGTTGAGAGAGCTAAGAAATGCTGGCGAGAGAGGATTTGGAGGAGAACTGAAGGCTGAGGATAATACAAACCATTGTTCAGTCGGAAGGTTTTGCAAAGCAGTGTGCATGCTGGTAATAAAATGTTAAGCCTTTCCAAAGAATGCTACTTCTTCCTCATTTCTAATACTCTAGCTATGTTTGTTTGAGATAAAGAAAACCTTCTGTCTCTGAGCAGTTGGGTCCTGCCTTATTTCGATAAAGAATGGACTTCTAAGAGCGACTCAAACCCAGCCAAGGTTTAATAGCTTTTAATTTGTCATTTGGGGTACGTTCAAAATTAGAAGTCAAATAAACATAACGTTGCAAGAATTAAAGCCAATGACTTGCAAGGCGTTTTTAGGCATCTTTCAGAAATTTGAGACTGACATTTTTCACATAGGTTCATAGGAAAACTGTCTCTAGAAAGTAAAATGCAGTTCAACTCTTCCAGTGTTAGTAATTAATCAGATAGAAACAGAGTTTCTATCAGATAGAAATCGAGTTCTCTAGTGTTCTGACCTATATCTGAGAAGTTAAAGAGGTAAATCAAGTGAATTCTTGTTTTAGGTGTGTGTTATCTATCTTTGTTCCCAGTCCTTGCCCAACACTGTGTCCTAATGTGTGTGTGTGCACATACGTGTATGTATATGTGTGCATATGTACATCTGTGAGTTTGTTTTTCACTAAAAACTTCACCATAGGAATGTGGCTAGAACCACTGAGCTGCTTCAGCAGTTAGAGGTGCTCCTGCCAAACCTGAAGGTTTGTTTGATTTTGGTGTCCAGGATCCACATGATAGAAAAAGAAAACCAACACCGGAAGGCTGTCCTCTGGCCTTCACATGAGTACTGTCACACACACACACACACACACACACACACACACACTTGAGTAAATGTAATAATTATATGACAATAACATGAATTATAATGTACACGCTGTCCCGCAGGATGGAGTGCAGTTATAATGGCAGGATATGTAGCATGGGGGAGATGGGGACAGGAGCACTGCCGTGAGTTGGTTACCTGTTCTAGGTAACAAATATCATGTCACCTCTACAGTATGACCTTCCTTATAAAACAAGCAAGCACACACACAGACACACACACACACACACACACACACACACACAATGTACTCAACATATCAATCACTCAATCAATAAAAGGTTTCTTTTCCATTGTATCCAATTTATGCTATATTTTCTTTTAAGCCCAGATAAGGAATTTTTTTACTCAGGACAATATGGGATACTAAAGACTATCTGTCTCGCTGATGACAGCACTGCAGGGAAAAGTCTTGCAGAAATGCTACCGCTCCTCAAAACCGAGAGGCATATCCATATTTATCAGTCCATCCTGGGTCCTGCAGATGCTCTCCTCTCAGAACCCAAAGTTGATTGACAGGTTTTATTTGAAAGCCTGGGAAACCACTTAAGACATGGGTGGCCTGCTTATCCACTAATTTTGCTGTGAATTGAGGAGTTCCCACAGTCGGGGAGACAGTGAGTGCTGCAGTTGTAGAAAATGGACGGCTTTTCTATTTTTGAATCCCTGGCGATGTGGTCAGTTTGCTTCCCATGTTAACACAACAACCAAAACGAAAATAAAGGGTAGAGGTTAATGTATTTTTAGGCATGCAGGGGACATATTCCTAAATTTTACAGTGGGGGATTTTACTAAGTCCTTGCTTTCAAGGGTGTACTTTAGCATTTCTTTCCAGCTAGGAACTTCTTTAGATATGATTCTAAGCAATCTTGGTTTAATTCTTATCTGAAAGGGGGGAATTCATCTGTCAAAGCTTAATTAGTGGAAAACAGGGGGACAGCAGTTTAAACTCATCCATAGGAACTCGTGTGAATAGTTTCAATGTTTACAATACACACATGTGCACACACACGCACATGTGTGTGTATATATGTATACATATATATGTGTATATATATATATATATATATATTCATAGAACACTGAAGAGTGGGAAGGATATATGAGGGAGCAGTGAGACTATTGGCTAGAAGCTCAGCTTCCGCACTCATCCACAATACCCAATAGACTGTTTAAAGAGAGTGAGTGTTGTGTCTCTGTTTTTAATTGTGTATGACACCCAGTGAGCGCTCAATAAATATGTATGCGTAAATTTCTATCTCAGTAGGATATGGATCTGAATACATTTAGGCTAAAGTATGAAGCTTCTTCTATTAGTTCTAGAACATTGGACAAAGTAATAATTAACCCACTTAAACCTTAGTTTCTGCATCTGTAAGTTGTGGCAGCACTAAATATCTCATGTGAAGTCTGAGTTTTTCTCTTTCTTCTCTGTCCTATACTGGACTCTTTCACAGGACTACTTCTTTGTTCCTTTTATTTTGTTTTCTTATTCATTTTCCAAGGGTGATTTCAAACATAGATTTAATTGTAAATATTTTTCTCCTCCCCTTCTTGTCTTCTCTCCTCCATTTAATTGGCTATTTCTTTGAACTCAGGGGTTATTCTATTATAAATATTAATCAAAGTCAAGATAATAATACTTTTTTCACGATTCTATTATTATTATTGTTATTATAGTATGTCATTAACACATACACATATTCCAGACACACTGTGGAGGTCAGGTGAAATTTTCATAGAGTCATATTGCTTTTGCCACCATTGTATATGGTCTCCAGGGATTAAATATAGGTTGTTTGCCTTGTTTTCTCAAGTGACATGTACTTTGCCATTTGAGTCAGGTCTACAAGGGCTTTATTTCAAAATCTGTTGTGGGCTAAATTTTTATTAAAGTATTTTTTGCATTTGACATAATATGTAAGAAAAATATAATGCAAACAAACTGTTGCTAAGCTATGATAAGCCCTAAATTACAACTTTAAAACTTTACTTTTTTTTAAAAAAAATTTAGTCTCTCATACAATACATCCTGACCTCACTGATCATTTTTAAGGAGAAGATCAATATACCAGCATTCTAGTTTTGTTAAGAAAACTGTCATTCTAAAGTGGAATGGAACAAACAAAAATATTGCCAATGACAAATTATTTTAGCAGATATAAGTAAGAGATGGTGATAAAATAGGCGTGATTGAGAGTAAGGAGGGTGCAGACAGAAGAGGGCATTTAGAGTTATCTGTAACTGGTGAGACACTCATTGAATGGATGCCGACAGAAGGTGGAAAGGACAAGTCAGATGTTCCTGGCCTGTTCTACAGGTTTAGGTTGGGAAAGATCAGATAATTTCCTGGTTTCCCTCAGCATGGACTTTGTACAGCCATTGTTTCAGTATGTGATCACACTGGAAGACTGGAATATTTTGAATCACTTGTGCATACACTCTGGCCCTTTTGTCCTGGAAATTCAACCTTTTCAACAAATGATGGGTTTGGGGTGTGAAACCCACCTGGAAATGTGAATATATGCCAGGATTGCTACTTTCCATTGCGTATCTGGTCTCGGTCCCATTTGTTTGTGGTCTCTATACTAAATAGTTATTAGGACGACTTGAAAAAAAGCTAGAATCTTTTTTCCCCTTCATTAAACTCCTTTTTTTCTCACATAATATATCCTGATTATGGTTTTCCCTCTCACTACTCCTTCCAGTTCCTTCCCATCTTTCTCCCATCCCTATCTATCCCCTCTTTGTGTCTCTCATTAGATAAAAAAGCTTCTAAGGGAAATTAAAAACACTAAACTGGATCCAAAATATGTATGCAAACATATGTGAGGTAAAGTGAGAGAAAATATATAAGGAAGGTAAAATTAAAATTAAAAATAACATTAAAAAGGCCCTGAAATGAAATTATATGATGAAGTAGTTCCAGTAATGCAGTTGAGGTCATTTTCTCTTGGCCATCTACAGCTGTGCATGCAGCCTACCCTTAAGAAGAGTTTTTGTCTCCAGTGAGACTCCCTTGGTGAAAACCATTTTTTACTTTGTCTTTCTTAATTGGAATAGCTCTGGGTTAGGGATGCAGGCATGTGTCCACTTCTTCTTTCAGCTCTAGGGCCCCATTTGGTGCAGATCTGTGCAGGTCCTGTACATGCTGCATCAGTTTCCGATGGTTCATGTGCACTGATTTTGCTTGTTTAGAGGGCCACGTTTTCTAAGCGTCTTTCACTCTCTCTGGCTCTTATACGCTTTCTGCCTCCTCTTACACAGGGTTCCCTTAACCATGAAGAGAAGGGTTTGATGGAGACATCCCATTTAGGGATGAGTGTTTCCTAGATTTCTCTTTCTCTGCATAATATATGGCTGTGAAGGTCTGTATTTGTTCCCATCTGCAGCGAAGGAAGCTTTTCTGATTGTTAGACAAGGCACTGATCTATAGATGAGTTCCCTTATTCCATATTTTCACCAGCATGAACTTTTACTTGTGTTATTGATCTTAACCTTAAAACTTATTGATGGGTGTAAAATGGAATTTCAAAGTAATTTTGATTTGCATTTTCTTAATGACTAAGAATGTTGAACACGCCAAGTGTTTCTTAGCCATTTGAATTTCATCTATTGAGAACTGTCTATTTATATCTGTACCCAAATTTTAAATTAAGTTATTTATTTTAATGATATCTGATTTATTGAGTTCTTTATATATTTTGAATATCAGCCTTCTTTTGGATGTGGAGTTGCTAAAAATCTTTTCCTATTCTGTAGGCTGCTATTTTGTTTGAATGATGATGTCCTTTGTAATTGAGAAACTTCTCAGTTTCATTAGGTCCCATGTGTTAATTGTTGATATTAGTGCCTGTACCAACAATATTCTAATCAGAAAGATTTTAGCTATGCCAATAGGTTCAAGGCTATTATTCACTATCTCTTCTATCAGGTTCAGTGTATCTGGTTTTATGTTTAGATTTTTGACCCATTTGGAATTGAGTTTTGTGCAGCATGATACATATGGATCTATTTGCACTCTTCTACACGAAGCCATCCAGTTTTTCCAGCACCACTTATTAAAATACTGTCTTTTATCCCCCAAGTGTGTTTATGGATTCTTTATATTAAAAAAAAAAACAACTATTCATTGTTCTGAGGATTTATGTCTGCCTCTTCATTTTTTTTATTAACATGCTTGTTTGTGCTAATACCCTTTTTTATTACTATTGCTCTGTGGGACAGCTTATCATTGGGGTTGGTGATACCTGCAGCGTTTATTTAACTGTTCAGGGCTGGGGCCCAGCTATACTGGGTCTTTTGTGCTTCCACACAAAGCTAAAATGATCTTTTCAACATCTGTGAAGGATTGGTTGGAATTTTGATAGGTATTTCTTTGAATTTGTACATTTTTTTTAGGGTGCCCATTTTTGCTATAGTAATCCTACCAATCCATGAGCATGGGAGATCTTTCCATCTTCTCATATCTTCTCCAATTTCTCCCTTCAGTGTCTTAAAGTTTATATCATACAAGCTTTTCATTTGCTTGGTAAAATTACTCTCAAATATTTTATATGTTTTGAGGTAATAGTGAAAGGTTGTGATTTCTGTCTTAGTTCATTTGTATAAAGGAAGACTACTTATTTTGGTGCCTGCAGTGTTTTAGATTTCACATTTTCTTTCATTGAGGTATCTCTTTCTTTATTCCATCATGTCTTCAGTACCTTAAATTCTCTATTCCATCTCTTGTAGTCATTTGATGAGGCTTGCCTCTGAGGTTTCTCTTTAAGTTCCTAAATTTTTAATTTCCAGATTTCCCTCAGTTTGGGTTTTCTTTATTGATTCTGTTTCCACTTTCAGATCTTGAACCATTTTATTCATTTCCTTCCATTGCTTGTTTGTGTCTCACCAAGGGATTTATTTATCTCCTTGTTAAGGACCTATATCATGTCCATAAAGGCTATTTTCAGATCTTTTTCTGGTGCTTCGGTTATGTTGGAATACTGAGGACCTGCCGTGTGATAGTGTTGCTGGTCTCTAGAGGAGATATATTGACCTGACTGTGATTAATTGTGTTTAGAGACTGATGTCTAGGCATCTGGATTTGGGATGACTGTAATTCTAGATGCTGACATCTGGTTTTGTCTTTGTTGGGTAGGTGTTTTGTTCCTTGGTTTCTGTTACCCTCTCAGATTCTTAGGATATTGTGGTGACTGTGTGTTGCCTAGTAGGGAATTCTTCAGGGATTGTGCTAGGTGTGGCCTCTGTGGGTTCTGGGTAAAATGTGTTTCTAGGTATTGGGGCCTGACACTTAAGAATTGGGACCAATTAGGGGGTTCACTGGTTGGAGGAAAGCAGGATATTTCGTTAGAATTTGCTTAGTCCATTGGGAACAAGAACAGAGAGTGAAGAGAGGTCACAACATGTACTTTGCTGTAGCGCGCCACGGCGCTCTGCGCACCACGGCGCTGTCAGCTGTCAGCTGTCATGTTCCGATGTAGCGCGCCACGGCGCTCTGTGCGCCAGGCGCTTTGCACACCTCGGAGCTGTCAGCTGTCATGTTCACAGGGTCTGGCACTAAGCCCGTTACCGCCATTTGCTAGTGTCCCTAGTAGTAAACAACTTCTGCGCACGCTCGCTACCGGCCCAAGAGTGGTTTGAATCCACCTATCAATTGCTCACACGTCTTGCTCACGCAATTGCATCAGTGTGGGCCGAGCCAATCAAGCAATGACACATCATAGGCGGACCAGGCACTGTATATATTCCCCGCGCGGTCGGGCTCGGGGTCTTTTCGCCTCCATCTTATCTTCAGTCTTCTGCGCTCCAATAAAGTACGTTCCAAGAAGAATCCTGTTGTGGTCGTCTTCTCTGCTGGCAGAGTTGCGCGCCGCACTTTGCCGCAGTGCTGGAGTGAGACCGTAGATTGGAAGTGGATGTGAGCTGGGAGAGTGAAAATCTCAAGCTTGCTGACTTGCTTTGCTAGTCTACTTTTGCGTCTCTGGCAAAGGCAAGGGTGGTGGAAACAGGATGAGTGGGGAGGAATATTGAAGGATAGAATCTGTGTGACTCATTGGAGATGAGGTCGTATAGGAGGGGGGCGCCCCAGATGGAGGTATGCTACAGATGTGGGGTGAGACTTGGGAGATTTAGAGGAGCAGGCTATGTCTGCTATTAGGCTATATCTGCTTCCCTTGCTTGATTTTCCTGCAAGTTTCCAGGGAATGTCTGCTGCATCTGGAGACTGGGATAAAACAATGAATGAGGGAAAGAAATTTATCAGGGAAGATCTCTGTGATCCAATGGAGATGAGAGAAATGGGAAAGGGGAGGCTGCAGCAGATGATCCGCTACAGAGCTGGGATGTTTTGCAAGAGAAATAGAAGAGGTTAAGATCTGCAGTTGGCCTACCTGTTCCCCTGGCTGGAGTGATAAAATCATTTTAAAATAATCATCATCATCATCATTGTCATCATCATCAACCATGGTATTTGTTGGTTAGCCACCACTCCCTAAGTTTGGGTCCTGGACTGAATAAAAAGAAGAAAGTGAAGCAAGCAATGTTTTTTGTGTTCTCTGTTCATGATAATACAACATGATCAAGGTATTTAAGCTGCTGCCACCTTGACTTCCCCATCAGAACAGACTGTGTGCTTGAGCAGTGAGCTGAGATCAAATCTTGCTCCCAGGAGTTGCTCTCATCACCACCACAAGGAAAGAAACAGTGGCATTTGGGTAGGAAACATGTAATCAAGCAAAATGTCCTGCCCAGCTGGGTGATTTTTGCCTCCTAGCTACACATTTTTGCTGTTGGAGAAAATATATTAGGAGGTTCGACTTAAAGGTACTGTCATTTTAAAGTTTATCTTCCCCCACCGTGACCACATGCAAATTTTGCTAACATGCTCTTATACTGTGTATCATTCAATGTGCAATGGCTAGATGATGAAGACTCTTACATGAAGGCCCAAACCAAGAGCTGAGGAAGTTTCTGTCCCATGGCTGAGTTGGTCCAGCACCACATTCTCCAGTTAGTGCTTCAAGGTGAGCTTGTGTCAACTTCCCTGGTGGAGCGTCTTTTGCTGTTATTTAAGAAAAGTACTGCTTACGTGAAAATACCTTTGCAAAGACTTATTTAACTCAGTGTGACACCTGTTTCATATGGGGAAATAGCACATCCACAGAAGGGGCTTGCCTAAATTCCAGAGCTAGGGAATGTCAACAGGCAGAAAAGAGTTCAGCTTGAGATCTCTTTTCTCAAGATCATCCATTATTACATATTAATTTCTTACCCTCAAAGCCATTATTCCTAGCTGCTTCTATTAGGATTTTACAATGACCTGATTTACTATTATGGCAGCTTAGCTTACACCTTATGTCTTGTGTGTTCAGGCTGCTTAAATACTTTGGGAGATTGGGTGGCTTGGTCCATATACATTTACTTTCCCATGGACCACAAGGCCAGAGATTAGAAAGACAGTTCTGGGGAGGATTTTTGTCCCTCAAATTGCCTTCCCCTCACAGTCCTCACAAGCTAAAGATGGGAGTCAAAAGCGGTGTTCTCTTGTGTCTCTTCTTATAAGGCCACTAATTTCATCACTACGTTTTGCACTCATCAATAGATGATCTCAGAATTGTCTTCTCTAAATATCGTGACTTCTCCATTAATGTTTCAGCATATGAATTTGAGATAAGAATGCAAACATATGATTTATAATGAGAGGAAGAGTTGATCATGCTTATTTGAGAGGGTCATTCTTCTTAAAGAATTGTTTGGGTTATGGGCAATGCAATCAAAATCCCTGCCTTCAGAGAAATTCATGAAGCAGCATTTGGAGAGCTAATATTTGTATAAAGTCCTTATTGTGTGGTATGTTCACAGTAGAAGAGGCTATTGCTTCATGGAATAGAAATTGGAGGGCTAGAGTGTATCTAAATTGCAAATAAGGTATTTTATCCATTTTCTAAAATATTGCATAATTCAGGGTCATTACTCTCCTCCTATGGGGGAAAGATTCTCAACATTTCTTTATTAGCTTTAGTTTCTGGTAATCGATCAGTAATTACATAATAAAGAGGGGAGATTAGGTGTTTAGCATAGAAATGTGTAGAGCTACTCGATTCCACTATTGCAATCAGCTCTTGATTGTGATTTCAGCACAGGGAGTTAGAATGCTGTCTCTCTGGGGCCTCCTCCAGAGCTCAGCTGAGCAGGTCCTGGGATATCTGCCCTGTCTTTTCCCTTTATCTGGTGGTAAGGAAATGGATGTCATTGTTCTAAATCATCACTGTTACAAATACTTGGCACAATTATTTGTAACCATCGAAACCTCTATCTGTCATTCTAAAGAGCAAAGCGTTTAGTTGCGAAAAATGAGGAGACATTTTACCTTCTTTCTTTCCTGAGATAAGTGCAAGTGCGGAAAGTTTAAAAAGGATTTGGGGGAAAAAATGAACATTGACAATATTGATAATGTTACAAAATTACTAAGGCACTTGTAGATGTGATAATGGTTTTGTGATTATATTTTAAAATAGAGCTTCTAGCATTTGCGCAGACATTCAGAGTCATAATTATGGCTAAATAACGACATCTGGTCAAAAGTGACAGTTATTGAAAAAAAGGCATTCATCACAATTTACTTGTTACTTTTCTTAATGATTGTATGCTTACAAAATGCAGCAGAAATTGGCTGGGATGTTTTATCATAGATTTAAGCTTGCTTCTCAGTGGAGGTGTTTAGGAACAGGAGCGTACCCATCTGAGTGTGACCATGGGCTTCTTAAAAGAGAATTCTGTTGAAAATGTAATAATACTACAAATAACAATAATGAAATAGGCAAGAGGTCTTTCATGGTCAGAAAAATGGGAAGGTTATGTAGCTGAAGATACTGTTTGTGGGACATGAGTTCAGCAGGTAAACTGTGGATGGTCTGTTTTGGGCCTTAATTTATGTCATGAGAAGCTCTTGTTTTGATGCGTGGTGAAATGGAGAAGATCCATAGACCAGCTTTCTAATTTTAAGAAACCTTTCAAAGCATTCTCAGTAGAGTGGAATGAAGCAACCAAAACATTGTCAACAACAAGTTATTTAGTAGATACAAGTAAAAGATGGTGATGCAATAGGCATCATTGAGAATAAGGAAGACATAGATAAAAGAGAGCATTTGGAGTTATCTGAAATTGGTGAGAGAGTCATTGAACAGATGCCAGTAAAATTGAGAAAGGACAAGTCTAATTAGGCAGATATGTGCTGGCCTGTACAGGTGAATGCTAGGCAAGGTCAGATAAGCCCCTGGATTCCATTGGTCTGGACTATGTACAGCAAGTGCTTTAGTGTGTGACCATTTGAATAACAAACTATGTATAATTTGAGGGAGGCCTGGAAAGTTTTGTATCATTTGTGTCTGCTTTCTGGTCCTTTTTTTCTTGAGAACTCAAACGTTCAGACAAATGATGGGTGTACGACACGTACCTGGAAATGGAAATAAATGTCAGGATTATTACTTTCCTCTGGGTATCTAGCCTCTGTCTCATTCACTTTTGGTCTCTATGCTAGATATTAAGTCAACTTGACAAAGCCTAGAGTCATTTTGGAAGAGAGACTCATTAAGAAATTTTCCCACCAGTTTTGCCTTTGGCAAGCATGTGGTACATTTTCTTGATTGATGATTGATGTAGGTGAGCCCAGCTCAATCTGCGTGGGGCCACCCCTGAGATGGAGGGCCTGACTGCTTTAAGGAAGCAAGCTGAGCAAGTCATAAGGAGCAAGCGAGTAGTCATCTACAATCTTAGCATCACTTCCTGTCTCCGGATGCCTGCTTGGAGTTTCTGTACTGGGTTCCCTTTGTGATAGAGTGTGCCTTCAAAACTGTAAACTGAAACAAACCCTTTCCCTCCCCAGTTACTTTTGGCCATGCTTTATTATTGTAATAGAAACACTAGGACCTTCTCTTCACAATGGGCTACTATATTAAACTATACTTCAATTGGTTGAATATCTATCTACCTTTCTCCTGAATGCCAAGTTGATTAGCCGGTTGCATGCCTTCTGGCAGACAGATTTCAGACAGATTTTCCTGTTTTTAATTCCAATATCCTTCCCTACTTCATGTTATATTTGACTTTTATGGCTATCTGATGATTTTGTTCTGAGATTCTATTGTTCTACTTGCTGTTTGCAGTTCTGTTTCATACCCTAGTGTCCTTCCACTCTGCAGAGGACAGTTGTGTGAGATTCTCCACAAACACACTTCTATCTTTCACCAATGCATTTCTTATTGTGTTAAAAGTTGGAATGTTTTCTTGTATGTATTCCCATAGACTATAGTTATCTCTATATTTTTTGTTCTTAGGTGACCCTTCTACTGTCATATTTTCAATGTCTCTATCGATCCCCTCCATAATCGTAACAATTACTTTTCTCTTTGCAACGTACAATGGTCTGTGACTTTTCCATACATTCAAGTTATCTTAAGAGAATCACAGATTTCTTCAGGGTGTTGCCAATAATAAATTTCCTGTTGTGTATGACACTACTTAAACATGACAGGCCTTCATTTCTGGCTCTAGCTTCACTCTAGACCTAGGGTGCTAAAAATCAACTCTTGGTCAACATGCTAGGTTTCTCTCATTACTCTTGGTAATTCCCTACAGGCCTTTCAACATGCAATTAATTTCCTTTATTAGAGGGCCCAGGTTTTGTAAGTTGGAGTATGAAGGCATATGGCCTCCTTATTGATGACCAAGAAAAACATATGTGACAAATCCAGCAGAGTACAATGACTGTATGTAGAAAACCCCCGTCACATTTGAGATGTTGGATATTCTTCAAGGAGGGGTGGATTGGAAATATAATTTCCTTCACCAGGAATGTTGACCCAAGGTTTGGAAGAAAACCAGTTTAATTTTCCCAAGTGCACCTCCCAGGTACCCTTTACCTATATCTCAGAGACCCACTGCTTCGCTGCGAGGGATCCAGGGAGCCATTAGGAGAAGGAAAGTAGATGATTATATGATTGTATTGAGTTGCAGAGCACAGCTATGCCATTTGAAACCCAGCTTTAGGCAGATTTCTTGCAGATCTCTAGAACACAAATCATACTTCAGAGTTGTCCTGATGTACAGGCTGGCTGGAATTCCATTGTGAATACCCCAGGGTTGGAAAAGTCATTTCTTGGCAAAGAGAATTCTCTTGTAGTCAAGGTTCCTCTCTGAAAATGGGAAAATTGTAAGTTGTTAACCATGCATGTGCAACCAACATGCACCATGCCTGAGAGATAAGCTTATGGGTTTGGTAAAGGGAGTCAGGATGCACACTACATAATCCGCCAAAAAGTCATTCTGGGTTACAGTTACCCATTCTTCTTCTTTCTATCACACAAATATCTTTTAACTTTTTGTAAGTGATCTCTCTCATCTATTCAACAGCAATAAGGAATCTAATACCTATTAGAAAAATAGGAGAGACATGACCCTTGTCCTCATAAAATGTACATTCTAGTGCATAATGAGATGAAGAAATAGATAATTTCAGATAGTTATAATTAGTACTAAGAACCAAAGATATAATGGAAACTATGAGCTAACAATGAGGATAAATTTTTATATTGAATTATAAATGAATCTCTCCTCAATCTACTTTTCAAAAAAGTTGGCATAGTAAGGGATGCATGGATAAAGAATACAAAAACAGAATATGCAAACTTTTAGAGATAGGTCTTGGATAGATTATATTACCATCATGTTGAATTACATCTGAAGTTCCTTAAATGTGGGTGATTGAGTATTGCAAGGCATGTGGGAATGTGCACAGTGTTCTAATGAATTTATTGTTTTTCCTCTGAGATAATGAGAAGGGACTATTGTCTTTGAGCAGTAAATGAATGCCTGTGAACTAAGTATACACACACATAAATGTTGTGCATGTGTGTATATGTGCATATACTTCTATGCATGGATTAATACATATTAATATTATATATTTCAATAAATTGATGTGTATGTCTTTAAAGTATATCCAGTAAAAAATTCCAGTAAAAATGTTAAGTGCAAACATTTCTGATTATTTTCAGACCATAATACTGTTCTTTTGTGGAGCTGTTTAGATTTTTGCCATAAACTGACATATACAATTCTTTAGTAGTGTAAAGAGTTCTGTCATGAATATTCTTGAACACATGAACACTAAAATTGTGCAAATGTATTTACATTATCCTTCCCTGGAAGTGAGACCTAAGGTCAAATTTGTAGTCATCACAGTTTTCACTAAATGGCCCTCTGAGATATGAGACTATTCCCCTTGTCACATAATGAGTGATCTTATCAGATATTTTGATGAAAACAGAAGTTGATGGTCAGATAGCAGATGTTCTGGTCTTCTAGCTCTTACAGTCAGCCTTCTCCCTTTCCATGATGTTTCCTGAACCTTAGGTGTGGTGTTATGTTGTAGATGTACAAGCTGGCATTGATTGTGGTTGCTCTCATCCCATGGCCATTTGTTCTCTACATTTTGACTAGTTGTGGATTTCTGTAATGGTCTCTGTCTGCTGCAAAGAGAAGTTTCTTTGATGATGGGTGAGGGCTATGGAAATCAGTGTGGAGAACTGTTCAAACCTAAGACATGGTTTTAGGTTTAGACCATATGTCCTAAATATGCTACTCCATGGCCTATTCCCAAAGGACTCAACCTCTTACCCTGCAGATACTTCCTCAGAAATTTCATGGCTGCACGCTTCATAAAGTTAGAAAGTTTAAACAACCTAACACCCTTCAACTGATGGATGTTCTCGATTTTGTACATTTATAAGTCATTTGTTCTTTGAGAAGTGACATTTTAAAGTAGAATTAATCTTTGACCGTTAACATTTGTGAAGTTAATGAGAGAATCATGCCTTGATCCTATATTTTCCCTCTTATTATTACTTTTATTCCTGGATTTTTGCTACAGTTTGGCTTGAAGTCCATGCTCTACGTAGTGACTCCCTGCTAAAAAACAAAACAAAGCGAAACGAAACAAACAAAACCCCCAAATTACTCTTTTCTGTGCTCCATTATCTTTCTGGATGCACATTGGTTCAAGTCCCATCATATTTTGTGTACTATATGAAATTATTTGAATTTTAAGGTATGCATTCTTAGTAAAAATCTAAAGGATATAGGCATATCATAGAAGGATTTTTATCTTGTCTCCTATTCGCATGTCTCTAATGCCTCTAATCCTATAGGTGGCATTTGTATGATCTACTAAACCTGCTCTTTTAATATTCTTTGCTTATATGAAAGCTATATTTACTTATATATCATTAAGTTAATATTGTGATAATGGATACTATCAGTTAACTTGTTTTTGTCAATAACATATTAAAATATTTTTCTCAAATGCATGTGTAAGAATCATTTAAGAGCTTTAGAAGATTGTATTGAATGTGCATAACACAATTAAAATTCTCATACATGTGGTTTCCAGTGTTTTCTTTTGCAAATAGTGCTGTGATATATGTACATATAGGTATGTCTCTGGACATACTTGAATATTTATTTTAAATGGATGCATTGCAAGTATATAATGAAGGGGATAAAGTTACATATTTTAAAGTGTAGTAAATATTTTATAGAGACTTTTCTTCCAAAAATGTCTGATCTTAACAACACTGATCAAAAGTAAATATTTTTTATGCTCTCATTAGTGCCAAATGCTGCCAGTTTTTAAAGCCTTTGTAACACTATGGACCAAATGTTAAAAGTGTCCCACTTTCTTCATTTCAAATTTTGCATTCTCTATTACTGGCATTGTGTTTGTTTTGCATATTCCAACATGTGAAATATCTTTTTATGCTGTTTGGTCACATTTATAATACAAAATTTACCCTTTTTAGAAGTTTTCTGATAATTTTCTGTATTCTATGTTGTACAAATATGTTTTCATCTTTTTACTTGGTATTGGTTTTGGTGGCCATATCTTTTATCTCTATTAAAATCAAATACACCTATATTTCTTTTTCTGACATTCCAGGGTCTATTCTTAAGATCTTCATATTTACAAAATTATAATATTTTTTCAGCTTTTTTTCTGAAAGGTTTATGATTTTCCTCTTTATATTTAGATCTTTGGTGAACTTACAGAGACACTTTTAGTGTATTGATGTCATATTTTCCCATCTAATGATGTGCTTGACTAAAGCACTCTGAAACAATATGATTCTTCTAAAAGCATCAGAATTCCACGTGTGTTTACATTTATTTTTTTTCTCTCTCTTAGACGTTAAGCTTAGTCAGGCACATGCGCTTAATTCATATTGACATTTAACTGCCACTGTAACCGTATCAAGAAGTAAGACATTATGAGGCAATTAGCTATGGGGACTCAGTCTTTTAAATAGACTGATGCCATTGTTACAGGTGTAGGTTCTTCGAGGAAAACAAGCTAAGCCTTCTTCTGTCTTCCTTTTACCCTTTCATCATGGGATGATTCTTCAGGAAAGGCCTTGAAACCTGCTTAGTCCTCTGTCTTGTAAGTCTCCATTTCAGAACCCCAAGAGAATAAATGACTGGTCAGTATAAATTACACATTTACATTGTGTGATATTTGCACGTTGTGTGAAGATGTGTCGCTGTGATTGGTGTAATAAAAAAGCTGCAAGTCCTGGGTAGGAGGTATAGGCAGGACTTCTGTGCAGGGAGAGAATTCTGGGAAGAAGAAAGGCAGGTTACCAGTTAAATGTGGAGGGAGCGGGATATGCAGGAGGAGAGGTAACAGTCACGAGCCACATGGCAGGACATAGATGAATTGAAGTGGGTTAATTTAAAAGAACTCATTAAGAAGCCTATGCTATAGGTCAAGCTTTCATAATTAATAAGAAGTCTCCTTGTCATTATTTGGTACCTGGCTAGCAGGACAGAGAAAGACTTGTTACTAGTTATCTAAATGCAGCACAGAATCGACTAAGATATAAGTGAAGAGCTTGTCTGTTCTGTTCATTTCTTTGTCACTGGCATCTGACAGTCCCAATGAATAGGAAGTTTCCCTTTTCACTCACATGGCTGTGTCTGCCTTTTTTCTTACAGCGTCTGTCATGGTGGTGCTGAGTTACACTATACACAGGAGAGTTTCCCACTGTGGGATGCCTAAGGAAGGAAAACAACATCAGTGTTTCCGAATAGCAGCTGGTGTTGCTCTTGCTGGTATAGCATCTTAAGATTCCTTGTGTGGAAAAGAGCATCCAAAAGAAACAGAAAGAGAGGAAGTAACACAGTTAGCCAACTGTTACAGCTGAGTAGGAGTTGCACCAGCCTCATGTCATGCAAACTAAATATACTGTGCGAAGTCAGGGTTTCTGTTGCTGTAGCAAACCCTTGAAAGAAGCCGTTGAAAGGAGCTGGGACCTTTGGTTGTGGCTCACTGTTTCAAAGCCCATGGTCACCTGTCTTCATCGGTCCTGGGCTTTTGATGACGCAGACTATTATTCTAGAGAGAGCATGGTGGAGCATAGATGGGCACCCCATCACAGGCAGGAAACAAACAAAAGGCCTGAGAGGAGCTGGGGATAAGATATAGCGTGAAGAACACGTTCCCAGTGACCTATCTCCGTCAACCAAGCCACATTGCTGTAAATGTTAATCATCTCCCAATATCATCAAATTATGGCTCTATTGGTGAATTGGCTTATTGATTAATTTGAGCCCTAATGATCCAGTGACCTTTACATGACAGATCTTCTCATTGGTGTTGAAATATTTAAGACATGACCTTTCATCAAACACCATTCATATCCAAACTCCATCCCATCACTGTCAGAGAAGTGGTTGCATATCAATACACTACAGATGAGACCACACTCTTAACAGCAGGGGTTATGGCTCCATCCCTATGTCTTATTTAATTTGAACGGGCCTGAATTTTTTGTTTATAATTAACCTAATAGCAGGCAACATAACCCCATTCACTGAATGTTTTTTGTATAGAAAAGTTTCACTCCTTGGGCTAATTTTATAATCACCATATCACAAAATTTTCAAAACAAATTCAAAAGGTAAAAAAAAAATCCCTCTTACCTACCTCTACCTTACATTTTGCAAGTGATAAAACTGTGTCTTTGGTTAATAGTTTGTATCCTTAGGATAACTTAACTAGTGAGTGGAAGAATCAGGAGGTTTTCCGAGGTATCTAATTACCCAGGGTTTATAATCTCTCTAGGCCTGATTCACGAAGTTGGCATGGGATGAGAAAAAAACAAAAAAACAAAAAAACAAAAAACTGTAGCATATTTATATGTGGGAAAAAAAAACCCTTAAAATTTTCATTACCTTTAAGTTTTTAAGTACAGTTTCAATATGGTAGTCTTTTTGTGGTTCAGATTTCCCTGAAGATATCTTTTCCCCCAGTTTCTTTGTTTTGGTCTTGGGACACTAGGAACCATAACCAATTCTAGTATAACCAAGGTATATGAAGTTAAGAAAACTAGTGGTTTGTTGGCAAGGGCCTTTCCAGTAATAATTTTTCTTCCACCCCTCAATTACAGAGGACACTGGGGTAGCCATAAGTGACTGAGAGAGTTGAGGGTTCGTGTTTTTCACCACTGTTCTTGGAGTGCAAAGTAGCCAGCTTCAGGGTCAAAGCATAACACCTGCAAATATTTCTACAGACTCACGCATATTCCCAGCTTGTAGTGAGGGAGGTAGAAAAATCTAAATGTAACAGCTCATTGATCATATTTAGATGTTAATAAAATAATGAATCTGAGACATTGGGGAACATTCACACGCACTCACAGAATTTGGCTCTGCCTTCAGGTGTGGCTCTACTTTGCACCCCCCCCCCCCCCATTGTGAATGCCCCAAGTGCTGTGGAGAGTTCTGGTATAGGACTTCAGACACACATCTCATCTGCTGTCAGATGCTACTGTGAAAGGCTTATCTGAAACAGTAGCCTAAGGGGACCGTCACCAGTCATCTGGCCTGGAGGACACAGAGATGAGTATGCAGCGTTTTCTTACCTAAACCTACAGCTTTGTGTCCTCAGCTGCAGCTGAACTCTGCTCAGTCAGAAATTAACCATTTGTGTTTTTACTTTTTTCAGGATTCAAGTCAAGGGTCATATTTTTCCACTGTTCAGATGAATTGGCCTGGGTAGTGTTAATTGTTTCTGAAGAATTATACACCTTGTCCTCGCCTCCAGCTCTCTCTAGCACCTTTCTCAGCAGCGAGCCCTTATATCTGTTCCCACTATGAAGATGCTTAAAACCAAACCAAACTCAAACACCATGTGAAACTGAAAATATCTCACTAAAAGTGCTCAGAGAACCCGAGAGAGAATTTAGTTTTTAAAATTTTATGTCCATTGTGACAACCTCAGGTTCTCATTTCATTCTTCCTTCTGATTAAACTGGATGCAGGAAAAAGACTCTGATTTCCTGGGTAGATGGATAACTGAACTAGTTATGATACATATTTTTCACTTAAATTTGATTCTTTCTTTAGTGAATGTTCTTTGATCTACTTAATCTTCAAAATATCCTTGCAACAAGGTGGATGGTGGTGGAAAAGCCTTTAATTCCAGCACTTGGGAGGAAGCAGGTGAATCTCTGTGAGTTAAAAATCAACCTAGTCTACAAGAATCAGTTACAGGATAGGTAGGACTGTTACACAGAGAAACCCTGTTTTGAAAACAAACAAAACAAACAAACAAACAATCCTTATAACATTAACAGCAAAAGCAACGACAATGAAAACCAAACTCATTAAAAGCCGTGATGGTAAAAATTTCCCCAAGTGTCATATAGATCCCAGCTGAAGACAGATCATGGGTCTACATGGAAAACAGCTGCTGGGCCTTTGCATGGTTGACTCCCCCTCTTTTCATCAGTCTGTATCTAGTGGTCATTCCTATTGTTAAGACAGGACTAGTTTTGCAAACAAAAGCTGATCCCTTGCAGACAGAGAACTGCCCAACCAAGGTGGACAGGATGCTAAGAAGTGCATCAAGGCCTTCCTCATCTGCTACACTGTAAGGGGGGTGACCAGTGGGCTTATTTTGGGGTTGTTCTCCATGTTGACAATAAAGCCCCATTTAGTAGGTAAGAGAAATTAAGTTATTGGCTTTAGTGATTAAGGAAAATGGGAATATTTAGTAAAATGCATCTTGAACTTCTTAATCTCTCCCTATAACCTATTTTTCTTTCAGTCTGTCATAAAATGTTTGAATGATTTTTTTAAAAAAACTAACACTAAAATAATAAACTGGATTTGAGGTTTATGTAAATTTATTGCTTGACTGTGCAAGTACATTATCAAAATGCCTATTTGTTCTGAGTACACTTGAGTAATTCCCATTAATGGCAATGGAAGGAGTTGTGGATGCACAGAAAATTGTGAACAACGTGTATTTAAAGTCCTCAGACTGCTCACTGCACAGCCCTATTTTTGTATGCATATTGTGGTGTGATGAAATTTGCTCCTATTCTTTTCTCGATCTGAAGGAATATGTGCTAGTGTTCATTTCTTTAAATGCCACGACTGTATATTTCCTGCATAAAAAATTAATCAGAGATGGAAATTTAGCCAAAAGTATGTGCTATTCCAGGCCAAGCTTTGTGGTATAGGCAGAATGAATTTCCAATACTGTTTTCATTGCAGTGCTTGTGATCGTGACTTTTTCAAAACTGTGCAGTTTTAAAATTGACAATGCATCTTTACAAGCCTTTTCCGTTTAGGAAACACCCACTTAAAACAGTTCTTTTTTATCTGAGTATTCCTGTAGACAGCCACTTTTCACAATCAAGTTGCATAGAAACTCTTCATTCATAAAGGATAATGTCTGAATCATATCAATGGAGCAGGCATGACCTTTGCTAAGCGGCAGGTAGCAACACTGCAGTTTTCTATTCCATTTCTTTGGAACATTCCTGAAAACTGCACCTGCATTGAGGTGTGTGTGTGTGCGTGTGTGTGTGTGTGTCTGTGTGAGCATGTGTGTGTTTGTTTGTTTGTTAGTGCATATTCACATAGTGATGGCCTCAAATCTTAGAGGCAGAATCTGAGTCTATTTATCAGCATTGTCGTTGTGATGCCTACAGCTGGACATGGCAGAGGAGTCTCCTCAAAACTATAGGAGGGAAGGGAAGTTAGTGACAGTCTGCAGTTCTACGGAAGCCATCTAAAAGTAACAGACTTACCTATCAGTTGGTCACAGATTGTAGCTGAGTAAAGTTTTTGTTGTCTCTGTGCCTGATTGCCTAAAAACATTCTTGCACAGAGAATGCAAGTAAGTGGAGATTTTATTTATAGATTTTATTGTTGTTTCTGTATATGAGAAGTGAAATTGTGAAAATCTAATAATAACGGGCTTTACTGTTTGACAATGTAGTAAGAAAGGTCAAAAAAAGAAGACACATTGGGAATGTAACTCAGGGTAGACCAATTAGCATGTGCAAGCCCCTGGATCTAACACTCAGCAGCAAAAACAGACAAACATTATCATCAACAAACAAACAAACAATAAAAAGAGCTACATGGACTATGTAAATAACGCTTTGCAGTAATTTTAAAGATGAATTCCAAAAGTACTATTTTTTTTTACATGAGATTATACAATGAGACTTGGAATGATTAAAATCTGGGACGGATAATTACACAATTCCCTGTGAAATGACTATGGAGTTAATTCGCCATGGGGATGTTTGTTGATGCATGCCTGTGTGACTGCCACGTGTGCTGGCTACCTGACAATTGCAAAGCAAAATCTACTTGGTCTCCTTTTCCAGTGAGGGTTCTGTTATACATTCCACTCTAACAGAAAGGTCTCCCGCTGACTGGAGAGAGGACGTGAGGATTGAGAAATGTCAGTATTTTAAGTTCCATCTAAGTTTTAGCTTTTAGATTTTCCTACCTCTTCTTTTAAAACATTTTTTTATGAGATCTTCGCATTTTGTAGTCAGGAAACTTTCCTAAAGTACTTGAACAAAACTTTTTATTCATGTTTCAGAACTAGAGCACACAGACTTATTATAAAAATTAGAATACGGAAAAACAGCAATTTAGGAGGAAACACACATTGAATATGGATAGTATTCAAATTCCCTGGTTTGATTTTTTAAGTAGATACAAATTAGTATGGAAAACATGGGAATTTATTTCCTTTTTATTACCTTGAATATAAGAAATTGTAATGCACTAGGTGATTAGATGAATATTTTGTACATTATATAGAATTAGAAAATGCTTCCTATAAGAGCATTTGGGGATTTTAAAGATTGATCTCCTTCTAAATATTTCAGTTTTAACAAATTCATAGTTTTCTAAAAAGAAAAAAGAAAAAGTTCATAAACATAGTTGTTTTAAATACAGATGACAAGGAAATTCTGCTGTGGGTGATTTTGTGGGTCTCTGATTTCCCCCTTGTCTTAGCTTCTAGTGTTGAGGCATCTTTGTGCTGGCTAAGCAGGTACCAGGAAAGAGGTTTCCTCAGCTGCCTGCTGTGAAGAGAACACTAAGACCTCATGGTGGTTCTGGATGTTTTCTCCTAGGGCAGAGGATGACTGTGAGCATTAAAATGAAACAATAAAAGTTCTCTGAATAAGAGCTGTTTGGGTTCTGAAAGGCCATAAATCCGCACTTCCAGATTTCTTACTTCTAGGAAGAGTGAATAAGGTGAACTCACTTTCAACCCTTTCATATGTTGCATTCAACCACTGTGCCTTTAATATAAATTCTTTGTATCTACTTTTACTTGGTCTTATTATGGTTGCAGGTAATAGAGCAATAATAGTAAAAAAATAGATACATGTTAATATATAATAGCAATGTTAGTAAATAAGTCCTACTAGACATAACGAATAAGGGTAACTTTTTTGTGTTGGGTTTTCAGGACAACACTCTTAAGTTTGTTAAGGTGAAACAAAAACATGAATGACTTAGTGAAAGTAGTGAGGATGCAATCCACTTGTGCATCTGCCTATGTGCATTATGTTTCCAAGGAGGAGTGTGAGCGCCAACAGCCTGAATCTCAGGTTGCTTATTAATGTTGAAGGAGAAGAACAGAGTGGCCAGGGTGTTGGAAGGAGGCACATGCTGTGCTATAAGGGCAGAAGTGTAGCCAGGTTCATGTTGCATAAAGTACAACAGATGTACTGAGGGTTTAGGGTTCTGCTTTAAATATGAAGGTCACCGTGACTGTAGTAGCCTAGCTAGGCACAGGGATGCAAAAACAAAGGTCCAGATCCTCTGTTGGAGCTTAATGCAGATCTCAGCTATAGACAAGTTTCCAGAAGGAAGATGGGGCCCCACAATGATTCCACCTGGATTCTCGTAATGCCACTAAGCTTTCAAACATTACCCAAAGATTAGATTTGGAGTACAGACTGTTCAGGACAATTTCAAGGTGGCTAGCTGACATGTTCCAGTCTCATGTAGTGTACCAGCCAGTACTTCAGATAAGTCCATGCTTTTCCATTACATAGAGACTGGCAAAAAAAAAAAAAAAAAAAAAAAAAAAAAAAATGGTACAGCTAGCTCTCCCAGGACTTGACCATTAGTTCAGTTTTATCAAGGTCTCCTACAGATTGCATCACCTCCAAGACAGCAAGAAGCAATCTAGAGAAGGACACTCACATCCCAAAGAGGTGGGATAGATAGTTTTTGGCCCTTTGGTGGGTTATGGATATTTGTCATTGCTTAGGGGGTTGATTACAAGTTACTGTTGGCAATGGTTAAAAAAAAAACAACAAAGGAGATTATATTTAAGGATCTCATTTTGAAAAGAAAAAGGAGAATATATAAATGATAAGATAATAGGGTAGATTATTGAATGTTCTTATAAACCATAAAATTACTAGTCTTAAATATTTTCATTGGTATAGAATTTTATATATTGATACAAATTTGAGGGGTTTATGATATATATATATATATATGTTTTTTACTCTAGTTAAAGATATTTTTGTATATTGATACAAATTTAAGGTTATTTTTTTAAAACATACTATATGTATGTTTCTACTCTTGCTTAAGGTATTGTACTTATGAGCTCAGTTAACAATGTAATGTAAATTTGTAGTCCTTGAAAGTTATTATTATGAACTATTTATGGTAATTAAAAATGCAGGCTAGTATTTAGTCATCTATTATAATCAAGCTTGTAGCCATAATAGGTATGTTTCCAAGGTCAAACAGAGATATATTTTAGCTAGACAGAGATATTTTGGAGATCTACAGAACATGGTGCTTAGATGTTTTAATAGCATAAGGTTTTCTGACAATGAGACATATCTGCTTCTGGCATCACCAATATGCTTCAGAGAAGATGATGGTCATTGAATAAACTCCATATGGAGTTTATTTTATCTGTGGCAAATGTTAGCCATTGGGCAAGAAACTGCCTGTGCCTTGACTGCTAACATTTGATGTCCAAATTGGACAAGGAGAACACAAAAGAAAATAATGGTAGAACCTTGTCAAGACAAGGTCGGACAGTCCTTTGGAATATCCTGCTTCACAGAAAAGTCAAATATTCTAGACCTATAGGTGGAAAATGGATGCCCCAACATTATAGAACATCCTTGGGTAACTGTTCAGGCAGCCAGCTGTTTCTGTCATTTCTTAGTTTTGAAAATTGTTGACCTTGTACTTCCTGTTTGCTCAGGTAATATTATACCCTTCTCAGTTCTTCAATGCAGTTAAAGACTAGATAGTTATATTATAGTTTTTCTTATTATCAAATTCATGAAAGAAACTCACCAAAGAGGTATAAATTATATAAGGTTGAGAAACATAAAACGATAGTTTTGGGTTGGTAATGCAAGTTAAGATCAAAAAAACTTTAGACTCACCAAGACAGAATAGATAATGAAATATTTTCTCTAAATTTGCCAAATGCAAATTCTCTGGAAATTGTTAACATAATTCTTACCTGTATATATTTGTATATAGTTATTGTATTTACTATATATAGTTTTACTTTGTTAGTTAAAACCTTCTCTTTTATTTAGACAAAGGGGGAAATGTTGCATAATATTTTGATTTCATTTGAAAAATAAGGCTTTAAGTCAGAATGTGGTGCTAGCCACTGGGTGACCAAAATTAACCATAGAGGTTGGGAGAACAGTGAAAGGAATGGAAGAGACAGGAGGTCCAGCTTCCCTGATCATTCAGGTTCTTACCCCAATGTCTGATTCTCTGTTTTTTTTTTTAAATCCATAAGGAATAATTAGTTAAACACTTCACATTTGGACTCGTGGAATGTGGTAAGATTGCTAAAAAGTAGTTGGGCTTCTAGATGATATGAACTGAAGTTCTCAGTAAAAAGTCACACCTGAAAAGATCACTTAATACTGATCAACTGCTTAGAACCCTGTGATTTTGAAGACTTGGAATATTACAGATTTGGATCCAAGTTATCTTGGGATCCTTTTAATTCTTAATAGTCACGTTTTCTTCAACTCTGTGTCTGACCTGAAATTCTTCTGTCACATGAAACCTTTGTGGAGTATCACTTGATCAGATCACCACAACTAAGTTCTACAAATGTCACCAGATAAACGTCTGAGACAAATAACAGAAGCTATAACCTGCCTTTCTGATGTTTCCACCAATGTACATATAAAAGTGTCTCGATATGTGACTTTATTTATTCTGCATTTACAAAAGCCACATGACTGTTACCGAGTTGGAAAATGGTGTTTGGCATAATCTGCATCTGTGTTTTTGAACCATAGTCATTCTTGGCTCTAGAATAGACTATCTCATTCTCTTTGAGGTGAGAGTTGTGGTGTTGCACCAGTGGACTGGGTACTGGTTAGAGAGAATGACACTATTGAAAGCTTGAGACTCTAAACTTGGAGAATAAAGCTGTTTACCTAGGCTTAATATATTTATATATTCTTACTCTGGAATAAATTCGTCTTAAAAGCCTTCAGAAACAGAACATGCTTTTTCTGTTCTGAAAAACTGTGAAGTTTGTTAAACCCCTTTTCAATTGTCTCTGTGTGATCTTTCATCCTTGTGACTTGGCTTCCTTTTTAGTGGGACCCTGATTTAAGCTATCCACTGCATCAACTCATGAAGCTAGTAGCAACTGAAAAGGATCGTATTCTAGCTGTACGTTTAGAATCCAAGTCACAGTCAATTATTTTTCCTCATGGAATTATTGATTCCTTACTTCTCTTTAATCCAGTAATTGTTTACTTATGTATTTAGCTAATATTTATTAAATACTGCTACTAAGTATCCAGGGCTAGACAAA
Organism: Chionomys nivalis; assembly: GCF_950005125.1. Lineage (NCBI taxonomy): Eukaryota > Metazoa > Chordata > Mammalia > Rodentia > Cricetidae > Chionomys > Chionomys nivalis. Next base: position 34,461,919 of record NC_080099.1, read on the forward strand.
ATAGGAAATCCTTAAATGGAGCACAGAAGATAAGTAGGTGAGTAAATACAAGCAGAGTGTTATCTTCTAGTGAACACCTGGACAGTCTAAAGCAGGAAGGGGAAGATGGTGAAGTGAGGGATCTAACAGTTTTAATCCTATGCCAAGGAAGTCCTACTTGGAAGGGACAGCATCAATAAAATACTGGAGGGGGAGAGAGAACAAGTCCTGTGTATGCCCGGGAGGAAACTGGAACAAGGAAAGGTAATGGCTGGTGCAAAGACATGGGGGTGGGGGTGGGGGTCTCTCTAAAGAATTCCTCTGCAAGCAGAGAAAGCATGGATCTTTGAAGATAGGACATCCACCACCACACAAGTATAAAGAAAGGATTACACAAAATGACCAAACGGCATTTATCCAGGAAATACAAAATTGGTAGAACAGATGAACACTACAATTTACTTCAGTAGAGAAAAGGAAAACATTTAATTTAAAAAACAGACCAGTGGAATTAAAACAGCTTAAGTAAGAGACAGGAAAAGATAGGGAATCAGAGGCACAACCATGGGTCTAGGGCAGACTATGGGGTAGATGAGTGAGAAAGAGAGGCCTTAACATTTTGAGTAGAAAAGAGGTTGTTAGTATTTGTGTTACAATGGCATTGTGATTTTTTTCTCCTGTGCTTAAGATGAGAATGAAGTAGGATGCATACAAGAAGAAAAGTTCAGTGTCTTGTCAATGTTTCTAGTGTTTTTGTTGTGCCCAAATTGTGCTCCACAGTTGTACCAAGCCTGTCTGCATTCCTTAAGATTACTTCTTTTTCTATTGAAGACTCATCCTATGTACACAGGGGAGCCAAATTTCACTTTCTAACAATGTTCAGTTTATAAATACAATTTACTTTTTCAGTATTTTATTTTAAGTCTTAGACTTGTTTATTTTATTTTATGCATATGAGTTTTTTGTCTGTATGTATGCATTGGCATCACATATGTAACTAGTACCAATGGGGGGTCATAAAAGGGAGATTTATCCGCTAGAAGTGAAGTTATAGACAGTTGTGAGCAGCCATGTGGATGCTGGAAATAGAACCCAGACCATCTTCTAGAGTCACAAGTGCTCTTAACCACTGTCCATATATATGTGTGTGTGTGTGTGTGTTTTAAATTATATTTGTTTCCTTACTTTTGAGGTCATATGCTTATTTTTCATAGCAATGTAAGTATTTCTTTTTCTTTTCTCTTTTCTTTCTGAGCTGTTAAAGAAAACAACAGACCGTGCTTGCACATCTCAAAACCAAGTCAAGCAGGCTAAGTGCTTTCCAGATAAGGTGAATACAAAAATCCACCTTGATTCTAAAACTGGAAAATACTACCTCTGAGGGCTGACCTGCTTTGCCTGTGCAGTCAAGTCAACATAATTTGGTCTGTATGTATAGTTTAAAAATTCATAAGCAGAAAAACAATTGAGAAGCCTTTTCTTTCCCAAGGTTGCACTAATTAGAACTCACTGATATTTATATTTGATTTTAAGGTATGTTAATTTTGAGGTGTTGTGCTGTCCCCACTTTGCATGCACGGGTTTAAAGAAATGACTATGGGTGCCGGCTTTTTCTCATCTTGTACAAGTAGCTGAATTTCCCTGGAATCAGTTCATATTGAACTTGCATGCCTGACTGAAGGGCTCCTGTCAGCCTTCTCTGCCAAAGTGCCATGAGAGCTGGAAACACAGCAGTAAGCAAAGCGTCTGCTTCCCCTCAAAGGACTGTTTATCTCTACTTTCAAGTAGAGGAATAGAAGAATAAGCAAGTTTTCGACTATAATTTTTGCAAGAAAATCCTAACTATCTCATGGTGTCAAAAGAAGATTTGAAATACAGTATTATATAAAGCAGTAAGACAAAGCCACAATCAAAAGTTATAGTCCAATTTTTGTATCTACGGGATAATATAAGTAGTATGTCTCATGTCTTAGCAATTATTTGGATTTACGTCTTAAAGTTTAAATGACCTTAAGATTCTACAGTTTCTAGCGGAGTCACAAGTGGACAGTCAAAACCACTGCCAGGCTCATTAGTTCTTCCTGACTGGAGTTTCTTAGCTCTGTTCACTTAGCATTCTTTCTCCCCAGGCAGGGAGCTGCCCCCATGTTTGCTGTCCTTAGCAAAACTCTACTGGATTCTGTCTGAACGCCCTGGAAAGCTACCCCAAGCACAGATAGTAATGTAGCAAAATGAAATCTGTCAGAAACAAAGATTGTAATTCAACCATCTCAGGAAATGCTGAACCTAGAAACATAGTGTGTGTGTGTGTATGTGTTTCTTATTCCATTTTCATTTCATCTCACCTAAATGTCAGCATGCATGGTGACTGTTAAAATGAGAAAATACATGGACAGAACAAACATGCTGACATTAGTTGAGATGCTCTTCTTCATTTCACACAGAACACAGACAGACATTCTAAAAATATTGTATAAGATTACTTTCGCCCTGCATTCATAATTTTCATGGGAAGAGTATAATTTTATATTTACACTTGGAATCTCATTAAAGTATGTCTTTGTGTATTTGCCTATATTCCCAATTAATAATATCTAAAATCCAAACATTTTGATCTTAAGTATTTTAATATACATACATATGTGTTCATATATGTAATTTCTATTTAGATTAAATTTAGAGAATCTGTATGTTTAATTTAGATACAAGTTTTTATATTACCCTCTAAACTAATATAATTTTTGTTATTTCCAAAAGATCACTCATGATTGTATCTTTTATTTAAATATAAAAGTTGACATTGAGATATATTATTTTCTAGATTTTAAAGATGAAATGATTGAAATGTTATTGCTATTATAGTAATCAATTCAATTTTAGTGAGATTAAAGCATATTTTTAATGTTCACTGACCAATGCACACATTTTTTTTTAAAAAAAACTTATCACTTCATTCGTCTTCCAATTTAAACTTGTGTATTCATTATATATTCAGTGTTGTGGAAATTTTAATCATTCAATCATTAATTTTTTTTCCTTTAGGTTTCTTAATGATTTTGAGGGGAATTTTCTCACTTGAGTTAATAAGCAAATCAGTTTTCTCTGGCATTCTTGTGGTCAAATTTTATGCTTATTGCTGTACAGACTATGTCAATATTTTTATCCAGGCTTTGCTCATTTCCCAGAGAGAACTCCTGCATTTGCACAGAGTTTTTATAATCCCCTTTGTACACACATCTAGTTTGGCTTATGCAGTATAAAAGACAATAACTAATTTACCTTCACTTGTAATAATCTGAATATCAGTCCTCACAAGGTTCCAGAAAACTGATGACGTAAATATACCTATACCAAAAGTATCAAAAGGAAACAATTCAAGACAAGGAAAGAATATTGAATGGCCATATGCACCCGGGAGCCTGGTACTTGTCCCAGGTCTGTCCAGGAAGAATAGGAGCCATGATTCAGCAACTAGCCTTTCCTGGCAGAAGAGAACAGGAGAAAAATGATGAAAACAAGACATTTGGAGATTCTCCCAGAAGATCAGAGTTGGTTATTCCCTTATTTTTGCCAGAATCTTGACAAGTATAAGTGAAAAGCTGAGAAAATGGATGCCTGGATTTTCTCACTAGTGAAGAATCTTCCTGTTTTGGTGACACAGAATGGAATTTATTCTGTTAATAAATTTCACCAAAATTCCAAGTAAGTATTGTTCTGGGTACTATGTACCGGAAGAGTAAATGGAAGGCAGAGTTTCACACATATAAAGCTTTTCTTCTCACAGAGCAGGCAGGGAATTAACTATGAGTAAATCTAAGATAACCTGTTAGTGGCATTCTGTGGAGATGGACACATGTGTCACCATGTGTCCCAGTGTGATCAGGTAGCGAGGGTAGCATGGATGCTATTTCAGAGAAGATGATAAGAAAGAGCTGATTCCTCTTCAGCCTGATCCTTCTGCAGATGGAAATCAGAGTGTGTTTCCTCTGACCCTTTGTAGCCAAGGATGCTCAGGGACACATGTTTCCACAATCATTCCTTTCACTGACATAGATCTATGTATATTATATGGATTGTTCAGACAATAGTTATCCCGCTACAAACAGTAATATTTTTGAGCTATTTATAAAAAAAAGAATACAGCAGGGCTGATGTTAACTTACAGAATTTTAATTAGTGGCTAGTGACCTATCAACTGCTTCAATTGGGAGGTCAAACTTACATAGCAAACTATAAAAACTCCATCTTTATCTATATAAAGACATCAGTAAAATACATATTGAAGAAATTTGCTTATACTTTCACATTATTTAAAATCATTTTGCTAGGGAATATATCTGTGTCTCAAAAAATAGATAAAACTGAAGTATGCCCCAAAGTTATTATGTTCTAGTAGATATGCTGTTAATGTGTATCTCAATGTACATTGAAAGATTTAACATGCTGTTGGGAGAGAGTTACGTTAGCCACAGATCATGACAGAAGTAATCTGTTTTTAGGACTTAACTTTCCACTAAGCATGACCATATGGTTAGAAGCATTCTTGCTGCTATGGTTAGATATTGGCTCTTGATATATGTATGATATTATATACAATATCTAACCAAGGGAAACTTTTGTGCACATATAAATACACACATATGTATATATACCATTTGTACAGATTTTATACATTATGCATCTATAAACTCATCAGACATAATCTTGAGAGTCAACTGGTGGCAGAAGGCAGAGGAAAGAAAAAAAAATATTACATAAAAAGGTTATAAGTACATGTCCAAAAAATACCTTTATGTTTTGTGAGAGACCCGAGGCAACACTTATATCTTATTTCAGAGGCATGAAAACTGCCACTTTTTCTTAGGAAATTTATTAAATGCAATGTATTCTCATAGTCAATACTGAAATCATACACGCAGGTAGAATTATATGGACTGAACACATTCTATTTAGAAATACATATATATATATACATATATGTATATGCATCCAATAATAATTAGTGAAAAAAGAGGTCGTGAAATTGAAGGAGAGTTGGGAGGCATATATGGAGGGTTTAGCAAGAGGAAAGGGAAGAGAGAAAAGTTTAAATTAAATTATAATATCAAAATAAAATATTCTCCATCTGTCCTGCAGCAAAGGAGCTATGTTGAAGCCAGAGAGAAAAAAATTGTAGACAGGGAAAGGAAGGACAAAGGGACATCTGCAATCACAAGGAAATTGGAAATTGAGATGGCAATAAAGTTTTCTATAGTACGTGGTTGTATACATGGAAATTTCAGTGATGGCACTGATTGAAACAGTGTTTTTAGACAGAAAGATCTTTATTCAATTTTTAAAAAAGTATTTCTAATTAAAGGGTATTACTTAGGCCCAAATCTCCTAGTAAAAGGCCCAAATTATTATTTTTTAAATTTGGCTTCTTCATATCCTATCAACTTATTCTCATGTTTTTTTTTTTTCTTAGCAACATGTTTTGTTTACAGTGTCTTATTATGGCTGATCAGTCCATGCCTTACACTAAATAACCCACAATTTAGTCATTTAACTATCAAAAGTCATCTTAATTATTCTCACGGCTTAGTAGGTATGTTCAGGTTTGCTATAGATATTCATGTGCTTGTTTCTGTTTGTCTGTATGAATGTTAGGTTACTTCATCCGGGTGCATGGCAAGGAGCATGGCTGCTGAATTAGATGGTAAAAATTTGAGTTGGTAATGAAAATCTTCCAAGCCATTGTTAAAGTAGCTGTATATCAGTTTTCATTCTTGGTACAGTGGATGAGACTGTTTGCATGGCTACTGAATTTGTTCCAGTCTTTTGAATTTTAGTCATTTTAATATATGTGTGTAGTACCACATTGCTTTAATTTGAAGTTTTCTATGGAAGTATGATCCTGAGTAATGTTTTGTGAGCAAATTTGATTCTGTATATCTTCTTTCAGAAGTGTCTGTTCATCTTATCTATAGCAAATTTTCTCGTTGGACTTTCTTAGATTGCCAGCCCACAAATTATGACATGAAGACTTATTAATAATTATATAAGCTTGGCCTTCAGTTTAGGCTGTCCTCAACTTGCTCTTATAACTTAACCTTTATTTTTAAATCTACATTCTGCACATGTCTCAGTTACCTCTCCTATGTACCATATGTCCTACTTGCTCCTTGTCTTCCTGGCATTTCACCTCTCTTCTTCCCAGAATCTTCTTTCTCCCCAGAAGCCCTGCCTATTTTCTCCTGTTTAACCATTGGCTGTTCAGCTCTTTATTAAACCAATCAGAAGGCACCATAGGCAGAGACACATCTTTACAGTATGTAGAAAGATTGTCCCTCAACACTCATTGTTGTATACTTGTCAGTGTATTAGATTGTTTACTTTGCTACTATTTGAAGAGTGTTCATTTAGTTTGGATAATGTCCCTCTATGTGAAATAGCCCTTTACAAAATCCTTTGTCAAACATTATTTGAAATAGTTTTTCTAGGCTTTTTGTAGCAAGGAGGAGGCCGCTTGTTTGTCCTGGCCATGCAGAACCAAAATAACCACACAGAAACTGTATTATTTAATACACTGCTTGACCCATTAATTCTAACTTCTTATTGGCTACCTCTTACATTTTAATTTAACCCATTGCTAGTAATCTGTGTCTTGCTCCGTGGCTGTGGTTTACCAGCAAGATTCCAACCAGTGTCTGTCTCTGGTGGGGCTACATGGCTTCTCTCTGACTCTGCCCCTCTTACTCTCAGCATTCAGTTTAGTTTTCCTTACCTACCTAAGGTCTGCCCTATCAACATGCCAAGGCAGTTTCTTTATTCATTAACCAATAAAAGCAACACATAGACAGAAGGACCTCCCACATCAGCTGTTTTTCTTTACTCTGCAGAGTAACTTTTACAAATTATGTGGTTTTAATTTTACTGTTGCCCAACTTACTATCTTGACTTCCATATCTAACAGTTTATTTGGTATCATATCTAAAGTGTTATTACTAAATCCAATTTTATCCTGATCTCTTACTACCTCAGTACTTTTATGGTTTTATATTTCATGTTTTTGATAGCTGTACTGTTTTTGTAAATGTGAATTGATTTTAAAAATTATGAATGTGTGAAGTTTTCTTTCTGCTTTGTAGCATAAGTGTTTCCCAGGTTATGCTTTGATGCCATTTATTTAAATTGCATTATTTTGATAATGAGTTTTCCTTTATTCTTGGTCCAGTATCAACTGACTGAGATTGTGAACTCACTTCTAAAATTTCTGTCTTGTATCATTGATGCCTTTATTTTTTTTCCACTAAATACCACGATATCTTAATTACAATAGCGTCTGTACCTCTTTAAGTGGAGTAATGTTCATGTTATAACCAAATTCCTGGCAAATATTACGTTAGTTATTAAAATCTTTTTCTGCTCATGTTTGCTTGACAGTAAGATTGTTGATCTTAGAAAAAAATAATCTGCTGGAATTTGTAATAGGGTGTGGAGCACTGATGTCTTAACATGCTAAATCTTACTATTTATAAACACAATCTCTTCGCTTATTTCAATTTTTTATATCTTTCATCAGTTTTCTATAATATTCCCATATAACATAATAAATCCATATAATATACATGATACATATAATATAATATGCATGTTTGGTATGTAATTTGTGAACTTATGGTCATTTTTGTTACTAACATAAATTATGTAAATGATTTTAAATTGTAATTGTTCATTGTGAGGGCGTAGGAAAGCAATTGTTGTCTCTGTACTGATCTTGTATGTTTAGCTCTGTAATCATTTGCTACTTTTAGGAGTATTTTTAGAATTCAGTTTATTCACAGTGCCCAGCCATCTTTCTTCCCAATATGTGCATAGTTCATTTCCTTTTTGTAGTTAATTTCCCTTTCTTGATGTCATAAGATAATGTCAAATGAAAATGATGAGGGAGGAAGTTTGTCTTATTCCTGGTGCTAGGAACAAAGGTCTTGGATCTCACCAGCAAGCAGGTGTTAGCTGTTTACCAAACTGAGAAGGTTCTCTGGTCCTCGGGTTGTGTGCAGAACTCTTCTGCACCCACTGCATTATGTGGTTTGTTATCTCACTGGTGTGAGACACTGAACTAACAGGTACTTAGAAGCTAAACAACCTTGAGTATCTGGGATAAGTCCCAGGTAGTCTCGGGTATGATTACTTTGTACATGGTTAGATTTCATTTGTGAGTTTTTATTTAGGCTCATGAACAATATTAATTTTTTTCCTTGCCTTGTCTCCATCCATCTGATTTGATTCTAGGATGTTACTGGTCTCATAGAATGAGATCAGAGGTCATCTTTCTGTTCCTGTTTTCTTGAAGAGGCAACCAAGAATTGGTATCATTTTCAAATATGTGATAGAATTCTATATTTTAATTTTACAGTTACTTCTCTTTTATGCAAATATATCCCTATGACACTGTTTTCATCTTTCTTGTGCAGTATTGTAGCAACCATTTCTACTCAAGCTTGCAGTTATCCCAGGTACTCACGAAAAGGTCACTTCTAAAAGCCTTAGCAAACCTTCTGAGTATTTGTTTTAGAAATGCTTCAACTAGTTTTTATACACATTTGTTTGATTTTAACTGACTGAATATTTTCCCTAGGAACTTTATTAGTATTATGCTATTTTAATCTCCTTTCAGAGTTACCTGGTATTCTTCTATTCATGTGATTGGTGAATTTGTGTTTATCTATTGCTTCAGTATTCGTAGTAGCAAGGAGATAGAACTAACCTAGGTGTCCTGCAACAGAAGAATGGATAAAGAAAACATTGTTTCTTCACAACATAAAATGAAACTATAATATTTAGGTAAAATGGAAGAAATTAGAAATTATTATAAGAAATATATGACACAAATCTTGGCTCCTGAGAAAAGATATTGTATGTTTTGTATCATATGTGAATCATAGATATGCTGGTGTATATATGAGTGTATGAGTGTAGGTATAGGTAATGAAACAATACAGGTGAGCATAGGAGGGGGAACAGAAGTCATAAGAAAAAGAGAAAAAGGGAATAATGAGGGCAGTGGATATTTGTCACAGAAAAGTAGAATGGAGGCTACTTGGAATAGATAGGGCACAAGCAGAGGTCAGAGTGATGGTAGAAGGGAGGAAGGGAGGTGGATCACCCCAAAATACCTGTGAAAATATGATGCTGAAATCCATCACTTTGTGTCCTCATTAACAAATAAAAGTATTTGATAAAATGAAGTCAAGATGCTGGTAGTACAAAGAAAGACATTTTAAATTATAGAAAAATATCTATCCTGTAATCTAAGTGTTTCTACCCAGTTTTCTGTGATTCTTCCCTTCTTTGTATAAAATATGCATGGTGTGTGTGAGTCGGGGGGGCTATGTATTTCTAGTGCTTTTGAGTGTGTATTATGTGGAGGACTTCAGAAGCCAGAGGGAGATGTTGAATGTCTGCTTTCTACCTTATTGCTTTGAGTTGCTCTTCCACCAACTAGAAGCTTGTGTCATCAGTTACACTGGCTGGTCAGGGTGCTCCCAGGAGCCTAGTGTCTCTGACCCCTTAAAATTCTGGAGAAAGAGGCATGAAAACCCATATTAAGCTTTACAATATAAATGCTGGAGATTCAAACTTAGCTTCTCATGTTTACATAGCAGGTGATCATATACACTGATCTGTCTGCCCTGACCCTTTCTTTCTTTGTGGCAGGCTTTATCTCTACTATTTTTATCTTATACTTTAAAACTCTTGATTTTTTGATCCATCATAGTCATTTTTTCTTCTACATCCCTGTAAATTTTGTATTATTTAAATGATTGCACTTCATTTGATTATTTTTGGTATGAATATTTTCTTCATAAAATCTTCTCTTTAGGGATTCAAGCATTCTACCTTTCTATATATTATTTTTTAAATTGAAATTGCTCTTTGATCTTACTCTTGATTGCAAATGTCTGTGTTTAACAGATTTAGCCTCTGTATTATAGTTCTCCTAAGTCCATTGAAGTCAAATATGCCTGGCAAATTTGCTCCTCTCCTTTGACATGGCCCTACAAGCTTCATTGGCTCTACATTAATATTTAGACTTGGTTCTTATTTCCGTAGTTCTATAACTAAATGGGGATACCAATATATGAGATTGGCTCTGGCTGCTAAGAAGTGAAATTCAAAGTTTCCATTGATCCAAGTCCCAGACTTTTACGAGACTCAAGCCCTATGCCGTGCACCAGGTGCTTCTCCTCTGACTGTTGACAGTATCTCCCATACTGTTCCTTTTCCAAGGTCAGCTAGTACCTTAGTCTCCAACACATGCATCTCATGACCTTTCCCCAGGTTCATGGCTTCTCTTCTGAGGATTTTCCTTTGGTACCTGGCACAGGGACATTTCTTCCTTGGCCTTCTATCTCAGTTATGTTTATTTCCACAAAGTCTCATTTAGGAAGAAAGTGATATACTATTATATATTCAATTCATCATCTTGAGTGGAAGTCTGAAAGATCATTGTTTTCTGGAAAAAATATCTTTCTCAGGGAAGCTTAAGTGCCTAATTGGCAGTTACTGGAGTTCTCAGGTGTCATCGAAGTGAACCTCCTTGTGATTCTTAGTTGATGTTTTTCTTTCTCTTTTTCCTACCAATTGCTCTTCCTGTTCTTAGCTAAGAGAAAGGAGGATTCCCTGAGTGCCTTCTGCCAGTTTTTCTTCTGAGTGGAAACAGATTATTTAAGCATGGTTTCTCTCCTTAATTCTTGTTTCCCTTTAAACATTTTTTTTTTTTTTTTGCTCAAAGGACTATTAGGGCAAATGTACTAATTACTTGAATCACAGGCATATCAATCACAAATTTGGTCCTTTAAGAGTATGCTCCTTGGTCACACAGCTGTTTCTTTATTGCTGTTTTTTAAATTAGAATTATAGCAGCAAATACAGAAATATCCTTAGAATTGATTAATATTGATTCAAAATTTTACTTAGTTGTAAAGACACTAATTCATCTGTCCAGAAAGAACATCTTGGACACACCTTGCACGTCAGATATTAGCAATGGGAATCGAGTACAGCAGTAATGTTTCAAAGCATGCCCAGTGACTTCCTGGGGTATGTCATCCAAGGAAAGGACAGATGGTCCATGGCCTATAGTAGACTGCTGGAGCACCCCCTCACCCACTTACTGCCTATGGCTGCTTTCTCCCTAAGGGCAATCTTGGGTAGTTTTAAAAAAGGGCTATCCACCCCACAAAGCATAAAATGTATACTATCTTATCCATTACAAGAAAAGGCATGCTGATTCTTGGTTTAACAGATGCTAGAGATTCTAAACAATTAAATACAAAAGTCAGTGAAATAGAAAGGAATAGAGGGTGTGGAGTACAAATAAAGAAGACATGTCTTGTCTGTGGGTACAAGGTATTTCTATGAGTGGTCATCCAAGAATGGCAAAAGTCGAGGGGAGGGTCATATCTTGAGTCAAGGAGAAATCATGCATGAAAGTGTGACTTTAGTTGAAGAAATGAAATTGGAAGGGCCAATCACATGAACTTTCAAGTTTTACAAAACACTTATATGTTTTCTTAGTACTAGGAAAGAGTTATAGGGGCTACTCACGGAAGACATGGTCAAGTAGAAGTCTGTTATAGCTTTGTAGGTGAGGGAATGGAGATCTGGACTCTTGGTGAGCAAGATGAAATAGCAAGCAGGTGGACTAAGTTTTGTGTGGATAGTAAATTGCTCGTTCACAAATCCTCTCCATCTCCCTAATGCTGTCAGGTACAGTAAATACAACAGAAGCCATGGACTGGAGGGGATTCTTGTGTGTTGTATTTTAGAAGTGTGTTGAGTTTTAAGCTGATGCCTGGGTATGGTGGCTTTCAACCAAGAAGACAGACAGGTGTGAGTACAATCGTGATACTTTTTCAACTGTTAATCTTTTTTTCTAGATAAAAAAAATCATGGACTTCGAGACCAGCCTGGTCTACAAGAGCTAGTTCCAGGACAGGCTCCAAAACCACAGAGAAACCCTGTCTCAAAAAACAAAACAAAACAAAACAAAACAAACAAACAAAAAAATTATGGACATTAGAAAAAGCATCCTAATAAATACTTCTCAGCATTTGCAATGTATGGCAAAGCCTCTTGTGACACTGATGTCTATGACTTTTGACAGCAAAGACCCATGTAAATGACTTCATTCTGCAATTCTGTGATAAAATAGTTTTGAGAGTGATGTTAAAGGGGAATATTGGCATTACATACCCTTACATATTACAGCTCTCTCTCAAACTGCCCATAGTCACCGTATAGAAAACACACAAAATCAAAAGTGTTGTAGATGTCTTAATGAGTACAATAGTATCCATTTAAGTTATGATCAAAATAGAACATGATGCAAAGGGATAAATATATTGCATATGTCACATTTGAAGTGATTAATTCTGTTACAACTGAAAAACCATATTGCTATGAGGTAGAGCAGCTTATCAGTGGATGTTCTTATCTACTTCCTTGACCTTTAATGAGCCCTGATCTTGAGTTCTCCCTAACAAAGAGCATATAATTTCATCATATGATATAACTTTTATAAAAATATGAACCTATGTGTGTGTATGTATCTTTAGCTGAATATTTATATCTCTTGTTATAAAAGAAAACAATGGTGTCAAGCCACTAGTGTTTAAGGAAATTTATTGTGTCATTAACAGGATTGGTTTTGAAATGCAATTTGCTTACCATTGTTTGCATAAATTATGGAAATTTATACAATAGCTCCAGGCATCAATCAAACACAAAACTAACAAATGGAAAAATATTGGCAGGCTAATTCGCCAGCATTTTCCTGAGATTGCATTTTGTTCAAACAACATTTTGCACTTAGGGATATGAGAGATTCTTAGAAATATTCCCAAAGTCCTCAGGGAAGTTCCCTCTCTAGATAGAAATATCAGTGCTGTTCCCCTAGACAAGAATCATATCAGTGAGAGAAACATCAAATATGGACATCACAACCTTAAACCCAAGGCTGACAGGTGTATTAGATGATTCTTTATCTGCTGGTTAAAAGAGTGACAAAATTCTTTTAATGGAAAAGTTACGAAACGTTATAACTTTGCTTTAAAACAATGGCTATCAGAATAAGAGTATAAAGAAGCTCTTTATAAATGACCTGCAAATTAGAAAGGGGTTTTAATGGTGAGACCTGTTTGTTGTTTTCTTCTTTTTTTTTTGTTTTTGTTTTTATTGTGTTAAGCTGTTTTAAATTTGCAGTTAAATCAGAACACTTTAAAGATAAAAAGCAAATGTAATTGTTAATAATACTCAGATATATTCTCAAGTTTAAAGATCCCAAAAATCCTAATTATAATTCAACCTTTAAAGACACACAGCAGGTACTTAGAATTCTGCTTCATGCTTAATATGGATGGTTTGGAGGCTTAATCAAGCTAAATTAACTTCCACGAACATGGTCTGTGGTAGGCTGCTGATTATCTTTCTCAATTAGAGAGTCCTCTGTTCTTCTGTTTGATGGTCAAATTTGAATCTATCCAGGCCAGGACAGCTGAGGATGATTCCAGTCAAGCAACTCAGTGCTGTCCCTGCCAAGATCTCCCTAGTGTCAGACCATCAACCCTATTGTTGGTGTTTTCAAAAGACTGCATGAAGATTATTCCCCAAGGGCAGATATTTTGAATCCCCCACTTGAAAGTTTTATGTTTGTGTTAATGAACTACTTAAAAAATATTTTTAGAATATACAACAAAATTTAAGCCCTGGTACCCTCCAGGGGCAGGTGTATAGGAATAATTTTATTTTTTATGTGGTGTAAATTTCTGAAATTGCTTTCATTATTTTTGCATAATTGTGCAATGAAGACATACAAGTAGCTAAATCCTAATGCAGCACTAAATTGTTTGTGTGAACAGCTAGCACTCTGCCCCTTCCAATTGCCACTCCGTGAGGACCCTCTCTTTGACACGTCCTGCCCTGGTATTTACCTCCTCGCTAGACTGTATGAAAATTCTTCATAACAACTTACTGTTTTGCATATGAAATTTCAGTAACTGAATGGCAAATGAAACAGAAATGCTTCTCATAAACACAAACTAACTAAATATATGAAAATGTATTTCTACCACAATGTTTATAGTACAGGTTTATTATTATTATTATTAAATAGGTTTGACCTTCTGACCTGAATTTTTCTTCCACCCTCCCACCTATCTCAAAATCTCAACACTCTCCCTGTTTCACAGGGGCCCTCTCTCTCCCCTCCCTGCTGTCTGACTGATCATTCTCCAAAGGCTTGATACAGGGCTAGTCTTTTCATTTCGCTGGGATCATTTGTTTCTCCTGATATCTATTTCCTGGTAAAGAGGACACACTCTGACCCAGCAGTAAACTTCTCCTTGTAGTGGATGAGGGAGGAAAGAAACTGCTCGGTTGATGTCTTTGTGCCATATTTGCTTTCGTCTTGTTCTTGAGGTGGGTTACATTTTTTGAGGCCTGAAATGGATGAAGACGAGCGGTGGTGGCGCACGCCTTTAATCCCAGCACTCGGGAGGCAGAGGCAGGTGGATCTCTGTGAGTTCGAGACCAGCCTGGTCTACAAGAGCTAGTTCCAGGACAGGCTCCAAAACCACAGAGAAACCCTGTCTCGAAAAACCAAAAAAAAAAGAAAAAAAAAAAAAAAAGAAATGGATGAAGACGCCTCTGTGCTCCCTTGTGCTTGGCTGACAGCCTCACTAGTGTGGAACCCTATGTAGTCAGGAATGCTAGAGCTATGGCTTAATTGTCTTAAGCTTCTAGATGAGAATCATGATGCCATTTGATCCCCAGTCTTTCCTACGTATTCTGTGGCTTCCATTATAAGTTATTTTAGAAGACAGAATTTCTTTTTAGTCTTTCTGAAAATGCAGAACAGTGATCCTGGCTCTGGACTTTATTATTCATTGTTGAAAACATTCATCTATAACTTCCAAAACCTCATTCTTCATTTCTGAAAGTGAATTTAGTAAAGTTTGCTTCAAATTTGGCTCAAAGAGTGCATAATGGTCTTATTCTTGTTCAGGGGGATTAACATTTTTGTGTCTCTGTGTATCGTATGAGCCTGGTGTCTATAGAGGCTGGAAAAGAAAACTCGAGGCTCTAAGATCAGAGTACAGAAGGTTGTCAGCCTCCAAGTGGATGCCGGGAATCCATCTTAGGTGAGCAGCCAGTGCTCTGAACTGCTGAGTCATCTTCCCAGTCCCAATTAATTCATTATTTTGGTGCAGAGTCATACTGTATCCCAGAGACTGGGCTTGAACTCACTGTGCAATCCACATTGTGCTTGTAAGTGGAAAGTAGCCCTTCTTGGCTTGGAACCGTGAATTCCTCCATTCCAGTCTTCAGAATGCTCTTGTTATGGGTAGGCCCTGCCCCCAGCCGCAGAATTTTTATTTAAATTCTGATATCACATCTGTAACTGTACGGACAGATGTCTTTTTTCTTAGCATGCTTTTAAGATTTTTTTTATATCGTATTATGCAAATTACTGTGAAACATAGTGCTTCTTCATAGATCTTTCTGCTCTCTGCTCATATTTGCCCCCCGCTTTACTCCCCATCCCACCCTCTCCTCTTTGTCCTGCTTTGCTCCTTAATTAAACATTGATTCCTCTTTGTTCCATAAATCAGTGAATAGGCAGAAGAATTGAGCACGTGGTTATTAAAGAAGAAATGCAAATTGATGAGCATTCTCTTTATGTAGCCCTGTACATTTTCTAATACATTTACTATAATTGTTAAGGGGAAAAATATAGTTTTTATTCACCTTTTCCAGTGTGTTCCAATTGCTATAATTTGTTAATTTATATTACAACATCACAGTTGTGATATTGACATTAATATAACTCACTAAACTAACTCACATTTCTCTAGTCGCGCACACGTGTGCGTATATGTGTGTCCATCTCTGCTTCTGAGTCTGTATAATTTTTATCACATGTATAGCTTTGTGCTTCCACCATAGTAATGGCATATTTTTCTGAAAACACCTCTTTTTTGAAAAAAATTCATAAACATGTTTCAAGTTTTAAATTATACTTCTAATACAAGACAGATAGTTAACATAAATTCAGTATAAATACACATAATTTGCAGTGATTTACAAAAAGCAAGAGGTAGCAGCTCTGACATGAATGAAACTTACCAGCTCTTTGAAAGTTCACTAAACTATGAGTAAGGCGGTGTAATTTGACTCACATCCACTGGGTACATTGAAAATGCTTGCCAACATAAATGAGCAGAACTAGAGTTTTAGCATCTAAAATGAATAGCATAGAAGTCAAGGTACAATGAAGGAGAAACCTAATGTTATGATAGAGAAGGCATGTGGAAGGGAAGAAAGCACACTGTACTTCATATAGTGAAATTCTTTTCTGAAGATCTTTCCTTTAAAAAGAGAACTAACTTCTGCCGGACCTTTGAAATCAGTTATAACTATGTCTGCAATCTATTGTTCTACTGTGTGCTGAAGGAATATTGACTTGGGTATTTCATTGGGACTCTGGCTCCTGCCTTTGTTCTGTTGGTCTCATTTAGATATCTACTCTGTATCTTCCTATTACTTCTCCTTGGAATATCTTGAGACCAACAAGTCACCATTCTAGGGAGCCCATTTCCACACTCCTTGCCTATCTTTGTCCCTCTAAGTCTCCTTCACTTTTGACCTGTTCTTATGTCGTCAGAGATGCCTGTAATATTTTGGGAAGAAACAGCATCCTGCTTAGATTGACTTTGGGGATTACTGGTCTAAGTTGCCTTTTGGATGGCCTGGAATTAAGAAAAGTAATAAAATATGGCTGCTGCTGTGTGCTTCTGTAATCCTTCCTTGACATTGTTTAGAAGGAACTAACAAGATGTACTTTGTTGGACTAAGTGATAATGATATCTTTGTGTCCTCTTTATGAGTAAATATATAATGCTTCAAGTGCACTATACATTTGATAAATTTTTCTGTATAATATTCAAGACAGTTACTCCTTATTGATACTTAAGTGAAATATTCAGTAGACATGTAGTCCATTTGCAGTGCTGAGCAACCATCATTGCTTTTTCTAGACTATTTTGATGTAGGATTCCTTTCTGTATGCTGTGAATATGTTTTATTAGCATTGGTTAATAAAGAAACTAGTTTGGTCTGTGGCAGGGCAGAATATAGCAAGTCAGGAAATCTAAGCAGAGATAGAGGAGTAAAGAAGGCAGAGTCAGAGAGATGCCATGTAGCTACCACAAGAGAAAAACAACAACCTTATCAGTAATAGAAATGGGTTAATTTAAGAGGTAAGAGCTAGCTAGGAATATGTCTGAGCTATTGGCCAAGGAGCGTTGTAATTAATATAGTTTTGTGTGATTATCTGGGTTTGGGTGGCCAGGAAATGAAACCAGTCTCCAATAAATAATTGTCATTTTGTCTAACTCATTTCACTTTGTAGAATGCTCACAAGACTGACCCATGCCAGAAGGGTGTCAAAAATCTCATTTTTGAATAATGAATAAGAACATTTCTTGCTATGTATGCATTAATCTTCTCTTTTTATTCACCTGTTCATAAAAATTTGCTCTCTCTCTCTCTTTCTCTTTCTCTCTCTCTCTCTCTCTGTAAGCTTTAACTTAATTACAGTAATAATAACATATAATCACTATTATTTGCTTTTAATCTCCCAAGAGAGGTCAAAGCATGGGAGATAGTTATGCAAACATGAAAGGATTTTGAATGGGTTGGGATATATATGTGTCTCATACTGAAGTGAGATTGTACTTTAGATATCTTTTAGAATTGCAGTTGAAGAACAAGAGATGAGCAAATCCTGTTAAGAGAGGCTCATGACATCACACTGTTGGATGAATTACTTTTCTATCCTTCTTTCCAACTGGATTATATGTTTCAAAAGCCCAGAGACTGTGTCGTATATTCTTAGTTTATTTTGGGGGAATTACATTGCATGTTCCCTTGGTAAATTGGTAATATACAGTAATAATGTGGGCTATAGTGCTGGATGACTCACTGTAAACATTTTCCTTACCTGGACGTTAATATTCACATTTCAGCAGGCATGTGGCACAATGTGTGTGTGTGTGTGTGTGTGTGTGTGCACATGAATGTAAGTAAGCATATGTATAGTTGGCAGATTCATGCCCTTTCTGGAATTCTGTTCAACCAGGGACTTACTATGTTGTTTCTGTGTTCTCATGATCCCAGGACAACAGCAGTCACAATACAGATGTGTTGATGTCTTTGTTGGATTGATTAAACAATTAATTTACAACAGAGACAATTGGGACAATTCAGCTTTATGAAGAAAGAAAATGTTCTCATTTTAAAATGCACAACTTGTAATGGAGAGCACAAAAAATGGAATGGAAAAAAATGGATTCTACATACAGGTTGAGATATTGCACATTTTCCTCCACATGTGTTGGAAGATGAGGGTAAAGGAGCTCTGTGAGCGACTCATTTCTTCAGGAAAATGAAAGAGAAAATGATAGATCGGAAAATTACACTAGAAAGATAGAAAAACCTAAGTGTCAAAGAGAAAAATAGATTTCAACAAAGCAAACTGGAGAAGGGACTGGTTAGTTGCCAGCTGGATAATTAATCAAAAGACCAAGCAGGAAGGAGAACTGCCCTGTGAAGACTGTAAAGAGGAGGGCTCCTGACAGCCCGAGTCAGGGCTGTAAACAGGAAAGACCTGGTGTTTAAAGGAGAGATTTATCATACTTCCCATCTTAAAGACGAGGAGCAGAACTCAGGGGCTGGGAAGCATGCCTTGAGTTCTGTTTTCCAGGAAAATGTAAATAGGACAATCTGACCTGTCCCCTGTAATTTTGTGTGTGTGTGTATGTGTGTGTGTGTGTGTGTGATGTTCGTGGATGAACAGGAACACACACACAGACACTTGCAGAGTTCAGAGGTCAATCTTAAACTCCTCGTGAGTCTTCTGCTTTATTTATTTATTTATTTATTTATTTATTTATTTTCTGAAATAGTGTCTCTCATTGAGCTAGGCTGGCTGGACATAAAGTCGCAGAAATCTGTCTACTACTTCTTCCCCAAGACAGGGAATAGAAACTACTCTATGGAGGATTTGTTTTACAAACTGGGATTGAGACTTGAACTCGGGTTACTGACACTTTAAGAATAAATTATCTCAGCCAGGCAGTGGTGGCACACACCTTTAATCCCAGCACAAGGGAGGCAGAGGCAAGTGCGGATCTCTGTGAGTTGGAGGTCAGCCTGGTCTACAGGGAAGTTCCAAGGAAGCCAGAGCTGTTAAAGAGAGAAACTGTGTCTCAAAAAAGAAAATAAGCTGTTCCTTCAGACCTCATGATCTCATGCTTTTTAATACTATATTGAAAATGGAGTTTACTCTAAATTTCTGCTAAGATGTTCTAAGTATCCAAAAATAATTAAAAATAAAATCACTAGTATAATGCATCTCATTAACCATTCAGAAATATGAAATCATTGGACTAACTATGTGTGGAGTTTGTGAAGGGTACTATAGAAAAAAAAAATGATATGAAATCAATAGTTCTTCCCCGGCTGCTCTTTTGTAGAAGGATAAGGAAAACACACCCTGCCCTGCAGCACACAGTGTGCACCTAAGAGCTTCACAACCAATTTATCCTGATGAATAAATAAACAAAATGTAGGCAGAGGAAAAGCTCCACAGATCTTTGAGAGGAAGCTCTTTGAGAAATGAGCTTTGGATATTCCAAGGCAAGAAGGGGATAAACATCAGAGTCAGAGGGTGAGGGTTCCTGGCAGAGGCATCGGCAGGTGCGAGTTTCTAGGGAAATGAAGAGTGATTTCGTTTGTTTGCTTTTTGTCCAGTACTGCAGAGAGTTTCAGGACCTGACTATGCTGATAAAGAACCAGGAAAGCCGTGGCTTCCGCAGCATTTGGATCATAGTGACCTGAACCCAGATGACACAAGCTGACTTTGTTCTGAGGGCAACAGAAGGCTGTTGGAAAGGAAAAATGGAGAGCTATGAACCTTTGTTCTCTTTTTCCTTGACAATCAGCACCAAGAATAAAAATAGCATAGGGCTATTTGTGGGAAACTATGCATTTGAGTCCATTAAGAAAAAAATCTGTTGTAAATGTCTTCATAGTTTGTGCAAACCAGATTCAGGCCAATCTGCTTCTCTGTGCTGCTGATACCTAGAGACAAAATGTCCGGGTATTTAGAATTTTAACTGCAAGAAGTTGTGTTTTTGGGGGGGAAGTGAGTAGACCTTTGCTGGGTCTGAATCTGTAAGTCATTGGATCTGACTGTCACTCTCAAGATGTGCATTTTGAGTTGTCTTAGTGTTTGATCTAGAACAGAATGTCCCATGACACTGCTTCCTGATCTACTATAATCTGAAATGATAGGGCAGAGGGATAGACCCATTCTACGTGGGTGCCTTATCTTCTTTCTATTTTATAGATTCAAAATTTGGTATAAAGCAGTACAGTACATCTCCAAAATGATATAATTTGGTCATTTTTAAAGTGCTATTTCTCATCGTGTTTTGAGTAATATTTTATAAAATGAAGTTTTATAAAACCAATATCCTGGTTGCATATTACCGATACACATTAAGATAAGCAACAGCATTGCATAGCGCTTGCCAAATAAAATCATAAAATATACAGTAGAGAAATAAATAGCCTTGAGAGAGATCATTTCTATACAGAAGTCAGCCAGACACCAGAACCATCACCTGGGTGGCCAGACACAGATTCTGTGACTCCTGAAGAAACCAGTAGCAACAGACTGTGACAAAAACATAAGCAGAAACCAAGTCACAATTCTTTCTAATTATCTGTGCTCCCTGAAACCGCTGAGGCATGGAACTCCCCGACAGCTTGGGCTGACGGATCTTGAATTGCATGCAAGGAAG
Source organism: Chionomys nivalis (assembly GCF_950005125.1). Lineage (NCBI taxonomy): Eukaryota > Metazoa > Chordata > Mammalia > Rodentia > Cricetidae > Chionomys > Chionomys nivalis. The sequence continues at coordinate 34,482,813 of NC_080099.1, forward strand.
GAACCTCTAACTTTCAGTTCTGCTCTGGGTCACCAGCAACATGCCTTAAGCCTATTGATCAGAAGTCAGTGGCAAAAGAAAGCCAGAGAAGAATAGCAATAAGGTTACTCACATGCCAGTGCCTTTTTCCTCTCTCGCTCCTTAATTCAAAACACGTTTGCTACAAAGAAATCTATAACTATGCAGCAATTAAGATATTAGAGCAAATAAGAATGCAGGAATTAAATTCACAATTAAAAGCGAAAATCACATTCAACCTAATTTGGAAGAAACAAAGTCTTGGCCAGGGATGATCATGCCAAACAGTAATGGAAATGAATTTTGGCACATTCTATTTTAACTCCCTCCTCAAAGAGTGGATATAGAGTTTGTCATCTTAAAAGGGAGAAATTCGCTTGTTAAGACTCATTTAACCTTCAGGAACATGCTTTAAAACAAACTGCTCAGGAGATCGATAGCTTTACAAACGAGAGTCTGAGGTAAAGGTTAGAAGTAGAATTTGCCATGATACATTCTAATGGGATTTTCTGGTAATTTACTGTTTTCTTCTCCTTTTAGCTAAAATCGTATTTCAAAGCCCTTGCTTGCTATTAGACTATATTTTAACCTAAATCTTTGGGGAATTGTAATGATGCATTATTAACATAAAAAGAAAGTAACAGGATGACAGAGTGCCCTGTAAGAACAGGGCACTGTAGCTCGCACCTGTGAGCCCTGCACTTGGGAGGCTAAGGTAGGAGAACCCCCATGAGTCCAAGACCTTTCTGAGTTACATACTAAGCTGCCGGTCAACTTGGTTTACAAAGAATGATATCTGGCCATCCTCAGTCATGTAGAGGGATGGCTGGCATGTGTACTGTGCACCTTCAAGGGTTCTTATGCAGCTAGACTACGATTTGCCTGTTCTGACTCAGAAGCAGCTTCACTGAGCGGACGGAATATGTGGCTCTCATTGTTACCCTGTGGGAGCTAGAGAAATCCTTTACAGTTCAGATAAATCCTTTACAGAACTCACATGCTTATGAGCAAGAGCACATGTCAAAAACTGACTCTGCCTCTCCCCCCGCCCCTTTCTCGAGATGAAGCTATGAGTGAGCCTCTGCTTCCCTGTGTGTAAGTTTCTCAGCTGGCATTGTGACCCCGAAGACAAACTTCTCCATATAATGTCTTGTTCAGTGTCCGGAGCCATGTTGTACACATCTCATGGTTTTTAGTGGAAGAATAGCCGAGTTGGAAGCACAGGGCAGTAAAGCCTGACACTCATGGTAAGGAGCAAGGAAGTGACTCTGAAAAACCATTCCTAGAAACTCACTATTCAACATCTGATCAGTTTGGTTCCTGTCATCAAGATGAAATTGTCTTCCCCAATGAAGAGCAATTGGTTATCCAAAACAAAATTGTCAACTCTGAAAATATTCATACACGTAACAATTCCAAATTGATAAGCTTATGTTTAGGAATATACATGTGTGTACATATAGGTATATATGCATGTGGTAATAAAAAGAGAAGTCATGAATTTGAAGTTAGCAAGGAGGGGTATATGGAAAGGTCCAGAGGGGAAAATAGTCGGGGAGAAATGATGCAATTATATTCTAGTCTTAAAAATAATCTCAAAAACTAAGACTTTGAATAAATAGTTCAGTGTTCCCATCATCATGTGTCGTTTATGTTTGAATATTATATTGCTGAAACTAAATGAAAAATGAGTTTGTTTTAAATGCATTCTAAATAAAAAACTGTTGTGATGATTGCAAAACAGCAACACAGATGAACGAGGGCTTCCTGTGTAAGCACCTAGCAGCTTCAGTAACTCATACACCTCGTCCTATTTGATTTCATAAACATGTATATCTAAATTGTGAGTGACTTAAGAGCTTTGAATATTTGCCTCAAAAAAGACAGAACAAGTAAAGCTCAAATCCAGGGCAAGAGTTAAGATTCTGTCCTTTTGTTCTATGTCCCTATTGATAAAACCACAAATAACTTTATGATAGAAAGTGTATCAGTCCAGCCCTGAAGGCTAAGCCCTCCCAGCACTGTCCTTGTGAACAGTGAAGACCGAATCATATCACATAAAAAGCTGCCCGTGGACAATCTCTGAGCTTCTTCCTGCCCATTGTTTCCAGGAGGCTTGAGTGATTTGTTTGATTAATCCGAAAGGAGCAAAGCCAGCCATCAAACTCTGAGTCTGCTTAATTGCCTTTGCCCTGGTGTGGGATCTATTTTTATTGATTATGCTTCTGTACTTTTCACTATTATGTTGTCAAATATTGTAATATTAAGTGGTTTGGCTTCATACTGTGATTTAAGCTGTACTGAAAGGAGCTGCATTAGTCAGAAATCTGTCATGATTAGTGAAAAGATGAAATGGTGAATGCCATCCTGAGTAGTCTTTATAATCCATTGCACTGTGCGGCGGCCTCTTCTCAGCAGCATCGGGGAAGAGGTAACCCTGGCTTTTCTCCCACTTTTCAGTGGTTTACATGCATGTGTTCTTAAATATTGTCCTGGCCAGTTAATTACATCAACTTGATGCAAATTGGAGTAATTGGGAAAGGAAAGTCTCAGTTGAGAGGATTCCTCCTCAAGATTGACCTGAAGGAAAGTCTATAGAACATTTTCTTAATTAGTGATTGATGGGGGAGAGCAAAACCCACTGTGGGTGATGTCACTACTGGGCAAATGGTCCTGGGATGTAGAAGAAAACAGACTAAAGAAGCCATGGAGAACAAGCCACTAAACAACACTCTTTCGTGGTCTTTGTTCCAGTTCCTACCTCCGGGTTACTGCCTTGAGTTTGTGCCCTGACATCCTGGACCATAAACTGTAGGATGAAATAACCCTCTTCCCCTTTAAGTTGCTTTTGGTAATGGTGTACAAGCAGAGGAAACCTTGACTAAGACGCAAATTAAGCCTGCTGATTTGATTTTTCAGTTGATTTGATATTGCTAAAATACTTGGTGAAATGGTGTTAATGTAACCAGAAAAAAAAATGTTGAATGGGAAAAGAAATCCCAGGTGGCTTGAAATGGAGAACTAAGAAGGTTCCTTGATGTTTCTGGTGCAACAAAAGGAGCGGCATGTTTATAATCAATAGGAAGAGAAGTAATATAAAGCATTAGATAGGGGAGTATTAAAACAAGTTCCTAAGATTTTCTTTGAGTTGTTTAAATATCTCATTATCTCATTTAAGAACTGTCAAAGTTAGTCAACTCCTGCCAATTATAACTGAATAATACCAATGGGGTAGGAATATCTTATCATTTCAAAAGTCTGCTCTCATCTCCAGAAGATAACACAGAGGTTCCCTTTCAACTTCCTTCCTCCTACTCATAGATTTATGCCAGCCCCCAACTTCAGCAAGCTTTACAGGAAAGCCTGCAGGCCACTCCAGTCTGGGAAGCAGATAGCCTAACTGTGGGTCTTCACCTTCCCCTCCTTTTCTCCTAATCAAATCTCATTCTCACCCTAGCTTTATAGATGAAGACTGGATATAGCTTCTCCTTCATCTCTGTCCCATCACCAGTGGATTATTAATTTTTTCTCCTCAAACCTTTCCCCCTGCTCATCACATTGTCTCAGCTCCCAACCTAAGCAAACAATTCCATGGGAACACTCAGAACACACTAGCAAGGGAAGCTAGTATACCAGTCCTACCTCTCCTCTAAATTTGCTGCCTCACAATCTTACCCCACCACCCCATATCAGATCACCCACTGCAGCCTTCCTCTGCACCCTGTCCCCATCTCCAGTGGATCACGTAGATCTTCTCCAGTAACCTTCCTCCCCATTCATCCTGTTAACCTGTCCCCCACCTGCAGCAGGCATTCCCTGGGAACCCAACATTCAAGCCTGCCAGAGAAGCCGGGCGGTGGTGGCGCACGCCTTTAATCCCAGCACTCGGGAGGCAGAGGCAGGCGGATCTCTCTGAGTTCAAGACCAGCCTGGTCTACAAGAGCTAGTTCCAGGACAGGCTCCAAAACCACAGAGAAACCCTGTCTCGAAAAACCAAAAAAAAAAAAAAAAAAAAAAAAGACTGCCAGAGAAGAAAGTAATCCAGCTAAATAGGCAGGATAACTTCAAATCTTCACTCTTTTTGCTCTCTTTATAGCCCATCTCCCAGTCACACCCCCAGCTCATTGCTACCAGGGTGAATGAAGAGGTATTAGAGAAGCAGGAAAGAAGAAGAAGCAAAGAGATTTTTCTGTTTTATGGGTTATTTATTTTGTTTTGTGTTTGTTTGTTTTGCTTTTGTTTGCTTGCTTACTTTGATTTGTTTCCATATGGTGGGCGTGATAGGGATGAGGGGATGATAGCAGGGTCTGGGAGGTGAATGGAATTGGGGTGCATTATGTGAAACTTCCAAAGAGTTACTAAAGAAGTTACTTTAAAAAGCAAATAAATGTAATAAAATAAAAGGAGAGAAATGGCAAATTGATAATCACTTTATACTATTATTATAAGTTGCATGGTGTTTTGTGTATTCCTGGTGAGGAGTCAATGATTTCCATTCTTGGCTGTAGTGTAGATCAATTTGAAAGAAGTATGATGAATTCAAGGGCACACTTTTGGATGATCTATGTGGTTGGCAGGTTTCAGTATCACGGCATTTGACCATAAAAACTATGCAGATACACACGCTTATGTCTACTGTTTTATATTGCAGGTGCTTTCAGAAAGAGTGTCTATTGTTCAAGTGTTTAGGAAAGGTTAGTAAAATCAGCACCATACCTCTGTGAAGTATGAGCTCCATTGCTAAGCTATGTTCAGAGAAGTGTCTCTACTTCTGCATAAAACTTTGCCAGTGCAACACAAGTCATGACATGGCTTATTGATGTTGAAATGATAGAGATAGATGGCATATAAAAGTCTAATAATTTAGTGAATAAATATTTGTATAAATAGGGAAATTTGCTTATCTATTTGTATCAACAGTATTTCAACTGTAAAACATATACTCTCTTAAAAAGGAGTGACAAAACTGAAGATATTTGATATCAGAACAAATATTATATGTTTTATCTCTATTTTATAATTGTCAGTAGAGTGCTAAGATGCAATTTGGCAACTAGAATGGCAAGTAGACGAAGAGAAGTCTGCCTAGTGAACAAAAGTTTAGGTTTAGCTTCTTTAGTATCCTTATTTAGAGCAGTACATTCCATGACTTATTATTGTATTCTATTTTTTGGTGGTGGGGTTAAAATGATGCTGTGTGTGTGTGTGTGTGTGTGTGTGTGTGTGTGATCAATCTTAAAAAAACTATTTGCAATACAAAATCCATTTTCTGTCTGATATTTACAGTTACCCCTTTTCCTTTTGCCCAGAGGCATAGAAAACAATGGCAGCTTAACGAAGTATAACCTTCATGTCTCAGTGTACTATTTGTTTATGTTTTGAGCTCACATTTGAATCGACATATAAATTGATAAATGAAGTTTGTTTGTCAATAGCCTACTCTTGGGAAAGTTTATTTCCCAACCCTCTATGGCTTGAAAGAAATCATATTTTACTCAATTAATTTGTTTAGTAACACTTAAATATATCTACTAGTTAATAAGATCCTGTCTCCAAAGAAAGAAAAAAAAAACCATTGAAATCATTTCTAATGTGAAAGCAGAGATACTTCTGTCTAACTATGACAAGTTAAATTTCTCTATTAACCTTACCTAGTTTTATCATCATTATAACTTATTACCTCATAGCAGTTACTAGAAAATATTATTTGCAAAGCATAGCAGTATTTATACCATGATTGACTTGTCTCTTTCCATTATTTCAAAGTTATTCACCTTGCATATTATTACCACAGCTGACTCATGTTCTTTCGATGGGATGCTATAAGACATATTATCCTTACAGTGAACTGAGTTGGTCTCACTGAAGATCCAGTGAATGCAAATATTCTACTGTGTAAGAATCTGTTATTACAGCACTGTTTTAAAGCTGGAATCCTCCACATTGTAGAAATGATCTCTGAGTACTTTGAGGGAATTTTTTTTTTTACTTAAAAATTTCTACCTCCTCCCCTCCTCCCATTTCCCTCCCCCTCCCCATTCCCTTCCTCCCATCCCCTTACCCCCATCCCCTTCCCTGAGCAGTCAGGGTTTCCTGCCTTGTGGGAAGCTCAAGGACCTCCCCCCTCCATCCAGGTCTAGGAAGGTGAGCATCCAAACAGACTAGGCTCCCACAAAGCCAGTACATGCAGTAGAATCAAAACCCAGTGCCATTGTCCTTGGATTCTCAGCCAGCCCGCCTTGTCAGCCACGTTCAGAGAGTCCGGTTTGATCATATGCTCCATCAGTCCCAGTCCAGCTTGCTTTGGTGAGCTCCCATTAGATCAGCCCCACCGTCTCAATGGGTGGGCGCACCCCTTGAGGTCCTGACTTCCTTGCTCATGTTCTCCCTCCTTCTGCTCTTCATTTGGGCCTTGGGAGCTCAGTCCAGTGCTCCAATGTGGGTCTCTGTCTCTAGCTTCATCCATCGCCAGATGAATGTTCTATGGTGATATGGAAGATATTCATCAGTATGTCTATAGGATAGGGCCATTTCAGGCTCCCTCTCCTCAGCTGTCCAAGGATCTAGCTGGGGACATCTCCATGGACACCTGGGGACACCTCTAGTGTCTAGTCTCTTGCCAACCCTAAAATGGCTCCCTTAATTAAGATATATACTTCCCTGCTCCCATATCCACCCTTCCTCCATCCCAACCATTCCATTTCCCCAAGCTGTCCCCGTTTCCCCTTCTCACTTTTTTCTCCCCATCTCCCCTTACCCCCACCCTCCACCCCCAAGTTTCCAATTTTTGCCCGGCAATCTTGTCTCCTTCCAATATCCAGGAGGAATGTTTTTACTTCTTCAGTTGAGCTAGATCATTTCTGCCTTCTTATTATCCTTGGGGAGAAGACTGCAACCTACTGGGGTGCCTATATTACGATTATTGTGCAAAGGGACATGAAATAATGGTTGTGATGTATTTTGTAGCCAAGCTATGAAAGGAGACAAAAGAAGGAACTTTACATAGAGTCTTTTGGTTAAGATATGTGAATTCTGCATCTTATCAAGTTTCTCAATTAAATATCAGATACTGTTACCTATAGTTACCCAGACTTACATGTGATTTTTTTTTTTTTTTTTTTTTTTTTTTTTTTTTTTTTTTTTTTGTGATTCCTACTTCCCCATAATACTGGAAAAGACTCCCTGGATTCTTAGAAACAGAATTTTCTTGGTGTTAGTTTCATTCTAATGATAGCAGAAAAGACCTGGGGACTGACAAAGAAATTTCATCTGTGGGTAAAGCCATGTTGGTTTAAGCTTTGAAGTCTTTTCCAGAATAAGATGTTGTTAAGACTGCTGCCTCTCTGACTTGTGGTTTTATCATGTGTACAATTTTTTAAATATTTATTTATTATGTATGCATTTATGTATTTATTATATATACAATATTTATGTGTTTATTATGTATGCAGTATTCTCAGTATTCTGTCTGCATGCAGACCAGAAGAAGGTACCAGATATCATTACAGATGGTTTTGAGCCACCATGTGGTTGCTGGGAATTGAACTCAGGACCTTTGGAAGATCAGACAGTGCTGTTAACCACTGAGCCATCTCTCCAGCCCTGTACAAATTTTCTTAAAGCTAATCTGTCACCTCACTATCTGGACAGAGACACAAGGGGGATTGGTTGTAAATAAGTGTTTCACAGTTAAATTCTCTGAGAAATTTCAGACAGAAAGTTTTAGGATTCCTTCACAGATAGAAAAACATGGCTTAGATGATTTTAGGACAAGCATTTCTTACCTTAGCTTTGCAGCTCACCTGCTTCTCATGTTCCTTCTTTGTCCACTTTCACAAGATATAAACTGAAGACTTACTTCACTTCCCAAAACAATATCGACGAAACCAAGAAAATTGGTTGCATAACATTCCAAAAAATCCAAAGACTCATGAAAATTCATGTCAAATTCATCATTAAGTACACAAAATTAGCCATTGTTTTCTTAAATAGCATCTATCAAAATATATGACTTGCTCTGATATGCAGAATTTTTTCCTCCTCCCATCTTACTCCCCCTACTCCTTCCTCTTTTCTTTTTCAACAATTCTTATCTCACCAAAGGTTTTGTCTGAAAAGTTGATATATTTTCATATTTCACTTTAGCTGTGCTTTCTATGAATTATCAAAATGCATTTAAATTGCAAGGTCTACATCAAGTTATCACTTTTATTCCAGGTTGATATTTTCATAGTGTTCTGAAATAGTTTTCCCTCAATTTTGTAAATAAATTGAAAGTAGTGTATAAGTTCAAACTCGTTCATTAATTTAAAAAATGTTAATATCAAACTAATTCACTTTTAGAGATGAGACTTTTAAAAACAATAATGGATTAAAATTCTTTTTTTCTTTTTCCTCCTCCTCCTCCTCCTCCTCCTCCTCCTCCTCCTCCTCCTCCTCCTCCTCCTCCTCCTCCTCCTCCTCCTCCTCTTCTTCTTCTTCTTCTTCTTCTTCTTCTTCTTCTTCTTCTTCTCTTTCTTCTTCGTCCTCTTCTTCTTTTTCTTTCATGACAGGGTTTCTCTACACCACCACAACCCAGACCTGGAATAAAATTCTTAATTCTCACTAGGGTAGTGTGTGTGTGTGTGTGTGTACTTCCTATACCACATAATTTGATTTTATAGTTTGTCCTAGTACTCATTTATTTTCAATGAAAATTTTGACTTTAATTGTAACGGAATAAACCAAAATCTCTGAATAGTAGAGCAGCACTCACGAACATGCTCCTTTTGAAAAAATTAAAAGTTTTTACGGCCCTCAAGTTCCTGTCATCTAGGCCGGGATAACTGACTTCTGTTGCACCCTCTTCTCCAAACTCCTCTTCATGGTGGGAGAACTATTGATAATAAGGACCCTGGGCTTCCTTCCCACTATAGTGAGAGCTCTCAGTCACTGGTGAGTGAGCTTCTCCAAGCCCACATCCTATTCAAGGTTATTAGATGTTAGAAGCAGCATCTAAAAATTAAGGAAGGGTCAAGATTGCAAGCCAGGTGCCTTTCTGGATCTCAGAGCCAATGCTGAACTCTGGTCCACTTGGCTTACAGTTCTTAGTGTTCAGGATGGGGCAGTGATCATATTCTGGAGGAAAATAAATTTCAAATGCCTCATCATTTCCACCATATGAGTCACATGACTTAAGAAATAGTCTCTTACAAGCCCTAAGGAGGAACAACAGTGATATTGGCCTTAGTAGATATGTTCAGAGTCCATCTGGCTGACAGTGGTCAAGTGTTTCCTCTGATTGTGGGCTTGTAGGTAATTTGGCTGCCTTTCTAGTGTACCCATGCCAGGTACACAAATATAGTCATCAAGTGAGCAGACAACATGTCTTTGAGGGCTGAGAGTGTGGAGTATTTCCAAAAGAAGTCATGGTTGAGAGCATCCTCATTGTCAATTCCCTGTGCGGGTCTGGTCCCAGCAGCATGCTAATAAGGTCCAGACTACAGCAATCGGGTTCTATGGGACTTCAGGCCGCCCTTCATCTTCTGTTTCTGGATTTTTGCAGGTTTACCTCTTCAGTCAGCTCATACCTGACTGAAGCTCATATTTGACTACGCTCCAGGGATGATGGCACAGTAGAGCTGGGTCATTAGTGAAACTGCTGCTGGTTCAAGTTACCTGCAAGACAGAACTGTGAGTTCACATCTTCACTGTGTTATACAGCATTAGGCAAGTCAATGGCTGAGTAGAAGTCACACATTCGTGGCAGCAGCTCTAGAGACTGTTACCACAGTTTCACCATATTTGCTACAGAGACCGGGCTAACAGGTTTCTGACCAGACTGAAGACAGAGGCCAGCCCAAAATCTGTTACCTTCATGACCTCTCCCAGCTGAAGAATATTTGTATTCTGTCCAGGATGCTATTCCTATGGCTGTAGTAGAGGTTAGCTAGGATATAGTAGATGTATCTGCATTACCCTCTTGCTCTCAGGTGTGCGACTTAGTGAGGGACAGTTAGATGGGGAAACATTGGTTCAACAAATCTATATCTGGCTGGTCACATTCTAGTGTTTTAGTATTGGGATCTTCATATCCCACAAGGCAATATGAGAAACTCTTTCTTGCCATCTATTAAACCTTCTTCAGAGGTTCCTTATGGCTGATCTGGCTGTTCCTTGACCAATCTTGGCAATTTTCTCATGTTTGAAGACTTCATAACAAAAGGGGATACCACTGAGTTGCACTGCTTTGTCATGGATGTGTAGCATGCTGTTGCTAACCCCTGCTTCAGCTGCTGGCTCTCAAATCAGGCTACTTTAGGGTCCCCTGAAGCTAGATCGCTTTCTATCCTAATATATTTTAGCATAAATTTTAAACATGAACATCAATAAAGAAAGAAATAACAAACTTCCAAAATCACACACACGTATGCCCCCTCCTTCAGTCACACAATGGAAGAACTCCATATGGAAACTTGTGAGTAGAAATTTAATGGGAGACCATTAAGTCTGTACTGAGAAAAAAAGTGACTAGATTTTCAGGTCCATTTTTCAAAGCCAGTGTTAGTCAGAGAGGCCCCATAAGTCCCCCTCACGATGAAGGCTATTGCCGTAGATGGCACTTATAGCTGAATGCACTATAAACTTTGTTGGCAAGACATATACATCAATCCAGAATTGACCTGGAAAATCCCTCCCTGCTAGCTATGTTCCACAGTTCTGGAAGGTGTTATGCAGCCTCCTCAGAAAGAAAAAACATGGTTTTAACCATCTGTGAAAACCACATGTTTCAGTACCAGCTTGCCAGATAGTATATGCCCACTGGTGCAACAGAACCATGGCAGTTTGGGGAGTAACCAACTATTTTAGAATTGGATTTTTGACCTAATCCACAGGAGAGATTCATATTCATACCGGGTACTATGTATGTGGCTTAGAGTTCCATTGCTGGGGAGGACATAGGTCTTATGGAGAAACCTACTAATATTACTTTGCTAAACAAAAATTCTGTGAAACTAATTTCTAAATATTTATGTTTCTAAACATTGACTAGTGCTGCTGGTTGCCTTGGCTAGAGAACACAGTTAAGTGGAATACGTACAGTTGCCGTGGAATACAGTTAAGATGGGGAACTCCTAAGTGCTGAGAATCAGTGACTATTGAGTTCTCAGCAAAAGAAAACCTATATTAACCCTGTCAAGGCTCAGTGAACACCACAGAGAGAATATTAAAGAGGATGGAGAAGAGTATTGAACAGCAATGTCTTCTAGGCATGTCATGGATATTGTACCCAATAATTAACTCACAGCACTTGAAGTTACCTTTAGAAGACCTGCACAAGAGTGGGCCCATAAATGCTCAGTCATGGATAGAAGATAAACCATATGATCCTTGATCCCCAGGATTTGCAGATAGCTATATGTGGAAAAATCATATTCCTCAGTGATGTAGCCACTGGTAAAAGGCTCCTGCTCAGGTAGATAGCCTATAATCAATACACATGTAGGCAAACTTAATTAAACACTGTGGGCCACAAAAGCCATGGAATGTGGGAGGGCAGCTTGTCAAGAGCAAGCAGAGGTAGAGTAGGAAGGGTCGAGGGAGGAAAACAGGTAAGGTAATATGTCAAAGTACATTCTATGGGTACATCGAAAATTGTGAAAAAAAAAAGTTAAAAAGGATAAAAAAGGGTCCATCATTTTCAAGGGAGAGGTCACAAAACAAGATAAAATGGCAAACCTTGCAGCCTTTTGATTGATGTATCTGCAACTATCCTTTAAATGGTCCTTGCCTTCACTGTCAGCTCGCTAGATAGGTTTCTAAGGTATACTTTCCTGGGAAGAGTGACAAACAAGGATGATGTGGATCATACACTGCTTCCTCTTCTTTAACAAAAAAAAAAAATCTCTAACTGTACAATGAGTTTCTGCTAGATGGCTTTGGACACTTGAGAAAGATAGGAAAAAGAAAATGTCTTATCACTTGAAATTTCCAGTAAAGCAAGCCGAGGAGACAGCTGGAACTAGTTCAAATATGAGCAAACTTTCTGAAAGGCCATGGTAGAGACAAGCGTGGCACATTTTTATGCAGCACAAAATACATAGACTATACAATACAAAAAGACAAAAAGGCAAATTACAGATTTACTTAGAGTATTAATATCAGTATATCAACATATTTACTATTTTCTTCTTGAAAATGCCAAGAAGGGGAACGGGTGTAATTTGAGAATAAAGTGTGTGAGGAACTAATCATAATTGCTTGAATGGGTTTATCAAAACTTTAAAAAATCAAAATAAACTGTATCTCATGGAAATGATTTCTAATCCTTTAAAATTACCATTGCATTATTATAAAAGTCTTCTGTGATACATTAAATTCTATAAATGCTTATATATTCTGGTTCTTCTAACCTGAAGAATTATCACTCCACCAGGTACGAAAAATATAAACAAAACTTTTGAAGAAACAAAGTACCTAATGAAATATTGTATTTAACTTTTGCTGTCTGGCAAAGTGTAGTTATACCTGCTAAGCCCTGGAGTGGAAAACTTAAGAAACTTACGAACACTGTGCTTAAGCTTGAAGTGCTTTTTTAAGGTCCAAGGGTAATGGTCTTGGCACAACCATACTCTGAAAGACAGCTTGTTTGACCCACACTTGTGTAGTTCATTTTACCTGTTTTTAAAGTCCTACTCATGATGGTCTTTGTTTACTATAATAAAGCCTGATTGGAATCATTTTATGAAAAATCAAGTAATAAAACAATTTCCCCTCCCCTAATTTCCATCAGAATGCTAAAATGAATTTGAAAGAAAAAAAACTGTAACAAAATTGGTTCTGGGCTGAGGAATTCCCCTGTACACCCATTTTTGCCCTTGGGCCCTACATTTGTTAATGAGGATCCGGGCATTTGATCACACACGTCGTTTAGATTTCTGTTGAGGGTAATGGTTAGTGCAGTTACAGTCCACCAGCAACAGCAGGAAACCCTGTCTCCTGTTGACTGTGCTTCACGAAACTTTGAAGTAAGTAGGAGCTCATGATTATAGCATAAACTTCCTAGGGGACACCGTGGAGATAGAGTTGAAAACCACCATCTGGATCCTTTAACTGCTATGCTGAGGCGTGCCTAATGACGGTAGCTCCGGTAATGCGCCCCATACTGTCTGGCAACGGCGTAGTAATTGTTTTTAATACGTGGTATGTAGGTCACATAGCTTTATTCACCCGAGCTGTAAAGGTTTGCATTCTCTCACTTTATTAAAAAACATTGAAGTTGCTTGCATTTTGCGGGAATCGTGACCCAGAAAATGCACATTGCCAAATAGTTAAACTAAAAAGCATGCTTGTTTTATACATTAATACACTCTCTGCTATAAAGAACCAGCCCTTATAAAGTTTTAAGTGAACTGTGAAAAGTTTATGCCATTATTATTCAAGTGTAGTTTAGCCCAAGGTTAACCATAGTAATGTGAGAACAGGCGCCACGGAGCCCTAATGGGAAGGAGCGAGGCTCTGTCTGAGCAGGCTGGTCCCCTGCCTGCCCCTGATGTGCCAGTGTCAATGCACTCAGCACAGATGCATGATTCAGAAACACACTTCCAGTGTGTTTGATGTAAAAGTTGAAAGCATGCTGGAGCTGTTTGGGGCTGTACATGACTCTTGGTTACTTGACGTCCTCCATAATATTTAATGGGATGGGTTCTCACCTTGTCCTTTCAGGCTAAAGACCTAATTGAACTGTGATGCTGGAACTGAGTTTGAGCTATAGTTTCAGATGAGCTTTGTAAGGCCGCTGAGCAATAGAGGGATTTGTTTCACTGTGTGCACGGACATCCATGTTTAATTTTAATTTTTTTGATGGTAGCTGTTTAGGGATGGCATGAACTAAACATGTAGCAAAGGGTCGTGGCACTTTTCATCTCTTTGAGCACAGATGAGCTGCAGGGATGAATGGAAACCTTCTAAGGGCCGTGGGAAATCAGATCAGGGTACCTCCCCACATCCTCCTTAGCTGCCCCACTTTACCTAAATGTTCATAATGTACATAATTTGGATGAAATGGTAAAATTTGTTTCATGTGAATAATATTTAATATTCAATGCAGACATGATATATGCATATATGTGTGTGTGTGAGTTTTACCTGCATTATATATGCGTACAACATACATACCTGGTGACCAGAGAGGTCAGAAGAGGGTGTGAAATCACCTGGCACAGGAATTACAGATGTCTATGACCCACCATTTAGGTGTTGGAAATTGGATTCAGTTGCCTAGATAAGCAGTAAATGCTCTTAACAACTGGACTATCTCTACAACTCTGGATATATGTGAGGTAAAGTATTTTCTGATAAAATAGAAAGTTACATGAAGCAGAGTACTATATCATGTGTCACAAGCTGGCATGAATGGGAAATACCATAAGTAGAAACAGCAGGTCCTCCCAGTAAATCTAATTCTGTTTTCCAACCAGCCTACTAGATCCCAAAGCCCATCATCTATGTTTTCAGGAGAGAAAATATTACAATATTACACACACACACACACACACACACACACACACTCACCCCCACACACACAGCACTGATGATGGAAACAAAACAGTTCCTAAGTCATTAGATTGCAAAAAATATTTTCTTAAGAAGTATTATAAAAATGCCCTTCATGGAAAACATGCTATTCATAACTTATATGTAAAAGATTATAAAGTTCAGAAGTCTTTCATTGGATTTCAAAATTTACAAATTGTTGAATATAATTAAATAAATTTATCTGAGCCAAGGATATAAAGTTAGGTTACGTTGATAATGGGTAGATATATTTTAAAGGTACTTTCTAAGATACAATAGTATAAATGTGCATTTTGATATTAAGAATGAATTAGCAATTTCATAAAAGTGAGATTTTGACATGAGGAAAATCCCATTCATCCTCTTCCTTGGTATCCTTAGAGATTTGACTGGATTCTCAATTGATCTATTGCTCAGCTTCCTATTGCTTGAACTTACTAGAACTCTGTCCTGGTAGGCTGTGTTTATCCCATGGCAGGTCTCAGAGTGTCCTCAACGTGGATCAGGTTCGATCTACTTTACCTAGTATGTAATAACATTATACCAACATAAATGTACATTAGGCTTACCTAAAAGTAAGGAATGACTACTCATGAATTCCTATCACATAGAATAAATACCTCTAAATGTATCTATATCCCACTCAATTTTAAAGCTGACTGGGACATAGACTGTCTGAATTTGTGGTTGTTAAAATGACCTGTGCAGATAGCTGCTAGTGCTGTGATAACAGAACAAGAACTGAGATAGCCAAGGGCCTGACTCTGAATACATCATTACCTACAGCATTAACTTCCTTGCTGAGAAAAAAATGCTTGACAAAAGCAGCTTAAGAAAGTAATGAATTCTTTTGTTTTCTGGTTTTAAGAATATTGTCCATCATGGAGAGTAAGCCATGGGAATGGCAAGTTGAGACGTCACATTAAATCAAGTAAAAAAAACAGAAAGATATGAATGGTAGTGTACAGGCTAGTGATCCCTTTTCCATTTGTAAGAAGGCTGGAACCCCAGTTTATTGGGTGTGTGGCTCATAGGTAAAGCAATATTTCTGCTTTAGTTAAACCTCTCTGGAAACAATCTCAAAATCAGAGTATCTCCTAGGTGACTGTTAATCTAGTCAAGTTGACAATGGAGATTAAGTGTCATGAATACACCCCATTTAACCTAACTTCCGTTCACCCTTGTAGAATCTCCTCCACAGTCATAGGATTTTTTCACAAATGCTTTCTCCTTAAATCTTAACCACACAGTTTTCTTATTTTGTCTTTAGATTCCTGTTGCCTTTGCTATCATGTGATTTTACTTCTGTTCTGTGTCTGAGATACAAATTAAAAGACTATTAAGATGTAAAGCCAAGAATGACTTCACTATGAGTAGTTCTTGATCAACAGGGAATGTCCCAAAGACATTGATCAAAATATTAAAACAGTGGCCAAAGCTACAAAACTCCTCTAAAGGAGCTTAGAGATTAGTATAATGTTCTAGGACTTGAATAGTTTTGTCTTTTTAGAATTATTTTAAGTAATATGGTCTTTACATACATACAAGTCATTAGACTTTTTAATATTTATTGTCTCCCTCGCTACACGCTCATTGCTTATGCCTAACTATACCAGACCTTCCCCTTCCTGCTTCCAAGTCATTGTCACATGTATTCTTTTGCTCTATCTTTTAAAATACTGACAACACTTATCCTACCTCCTCTGAGTTTGTTATCAGTCATCTGCTTATATTGTGGTTAATATCTAATTTCAGATCTTGAAATAACCTATTGCTGAAGATGTTTGCAAAAGTTAGAACATGTGACAAACAGAGGAGTATTATTCATTTAGATAGGGGGAGGAAGTGTTACACTTAGAATACAAATATGTGATGATTATCTAGAAAATTAAATTACAACACTTTTCTTGGTGTTTACAGAAGTAAATGGCCAATCTTGTAACTATTTGAAACAGCTCAGGAAATGAATGTGTATGTGTTCTTCCACTGATACTCTGTAGAGTCTATTTCAATTTTGCTTACTGTAAAATATTCTTCAGTATAACTATTCATGATTATGTCTTCTACAAGTAATATGGAAACTACTTACTAAAAGTAATATGGTGAATGATTTTTCTACAAGGATTTCAATTTTTAATAGTAAACGATGGGAGGTAGGATACATGAGTAATAATTACTGTTACATCAATCTCCAGTTCTGTCATTGTTTCCTTTGAAGTTGACACTTTTGTATTTTCTTTATTTTTAAATTTTAAATATACTTTTAACTGGCATATGAAAGCGTAGTAGACATTATGAATATCTGTAAAGTAATATTACATTTTAATGAATACATTATACTGCATTATACTATGTTAAATGCATGTATAATAATCAAATTACATTAAACATATCTGGTGCCTCAAGCATTTGCCACTTCTTCCTTCTTTTTTTTTGGATTTTTCGAGACAGGTTTTCTCCGTAGCTTTTGGATCCTGTCCTGGAACTAGCTGTTGTAGACCAGGCTGGCCTCGAACTCACAGAGATCCGCCTGCCTCTGCCTCCCGAGTGCTGGGATTAAAGGCGTGCGCCACCACCGCCCGGCCTCTTCCTTCTTTTTGAAATATGCAACATATTGTCATTATCCACATTTGACTTCTTTTAGGTTTCAATGTAGAGAGGTCTAGAGGTTTTAAATTATTTATAAATTTTGAATATACCCAACTTTTTCAATGGTCATAATTTTGAAATTATTACTTTTCTTATTTACTTTTTAGCCTTTCTGTATACACGTGTGGAAATCTGTGCTCACTAGCTGCATTTTCCTCCTTTTCTATAAAGCGAGTTCTCACTTGCTCTCTTCCCCTGGAAGCTTCAGATTGATTTTCTACTGACAATACTACTTTCAAAAAATTACTTGATTGTTTCAGCTGTATTATTCTGTATGGTTCCAGACATAGAACTCTACTTTCTATTCAAATGTAGTCTCAACTGCTGACTTCATAATGGTATGAAATGAAGTCAGAGATGAGAAGATGTGGAACAAGCCAGATGTTTATATATGAATAGTAAATAAAGTCACTCTTTATTTAAATGCATTATTTCTAATGGTGCCCAGTTATTGCTTTCATCCTTCATTAGACATGATTTTTCAGTATTCCTTCATTTTCAGATAGCTTGTATTAAATTTCTAACATTTAACCTTTGTCTTTTTTAATGTCCTTCTCTATATTTTATTTATGTCTCTTGTTTATTTCTTTGTTTAAAACAAAAAAATCAATTTTCATACTTTATTTACTATAATATTAAGCCATATTCCTTATTCAATGAATGAGTCTGAATTAAAACATTGTTATTTAGAATAACATATTATAATCTAGACAAATAGGAAATGGTGGGGATCACAAACAAAATAGTTTATTCAGCTTTATTGACCAAATATTTTGTTTCTAAGTATTTTGATGAATTAATTGACTAAGTAATGTTTCATATTTAACCTGATTATAAGTGGTAGTGGAAATGGAAACAAAATTGAATTTGCTATAAAACTAGCTGGATTTGTGGGGTGCTGAGATAATTTCTTTCATAATCTTGGTGATTCCTTATATTTATTTATCCTTATATTTATCTAGTATCTTTGGACTCTCATCCTATAATTTAACAAATAAGTTGAATTATCTTCCATTTTAAACCAGGTCATATAATGCCTGCTTGGATATAATATACCCTCTGGAAGACAATTACTTTATATAGCACTGTTGAACACAGTGAATGGCTCTTGAGGATGAAGTGATATATACGTGGCTCTCTAAACCCAGCTCTAACCTAGAGTTTGAATGTATTCACACATCATCATTTATTCTTTACATGAGCTATTTTTGGAAAATAATTATTGTAGATTCTATGGATCACATTTACTAGCAGTTTTCTTTGACTTCAATTACAAATGAACTTCAGACATCATAGATACATTGTGCCTTTTAAAATTTATCTATTAAAGATATTCAATTAAATGTAATTAGATGACCAAACCAAAAAATTATTCTCATGTTTTCTATAAACATCTTTTTTTTTTAGCATACTAAGGGTTCTACTCACATTTCCCTCAGATCATTGTTTGATTTCTTTTATTTCCTCATTTAATTTGTCTTGTTTAGTTATATAACTTTTTTCTGACATTTTCTGTTGATTTTGACCTTTCAGTTTAATTTGTCTACTATTTATGAAAATGTCACTATTTTTTGAATTTTTAGTACTATTTCATATGTGGAGTTTTAAATTTCCACACTTGCTAAATATTTTAGTTTTATTTCTCTGTCATGTTAGGCTTTAGAAAATGAAAAGTGAAATCCTTTTGGCTCTTTCTCCAGAACTGTCACTCCTGTGCTCTATTGTTAGGATTTTATACACAACCAAGGCACTAGGCTCATTCCTCCTCCCCTCTGCAATTGTCATGTCTAACTCAGACTTTTTTTTTGCAAGTAAGAATATTGATTTAATAAACAAACAATAGCAAACAAACAAATAAAAACTCCACTTGGTTCCTTTATCTTTCCCACCTCTCCATAAATTCTTCATTTGTCTTGCTGACGTTGGTACCTGCTGTGTATCATGCAGTATAGCAGCACTATTTGTAATAGCCAGAACCTGGAAACAACCTAGATGCCCCTTAATGGAAGAATGGATAAAGAAAGTGTGGAATATGTATGCATTAGAGTACTACTCAGCGGTAAAAACAATGGCATCTTGAATTTTGCATGCAAATGGATGGAAATAGAAAACACTATCCTGAGTGAGATAACCCAGACCCAAAAAGATGAATATGGTATGTACTCACTCATTAGTGGACTCTAGCCATATACAAAGGACATTGAGCCTATAGTTCACAAGCCTACAGACTTTTTTTTTAAGTACTGTTACTTCACTCCTTTCTCTTCACTTTTGAAGAAATCATTCCAATAATTTCATCCTCATTTTCACTTACAGTAAATAATATTCATAACCGCACAAAGGGTAGTACACTTATCACTGTTTCAGTTAAGTTTGTATTTGCAAGCGATTCTCTATAGACACATTTGAGAACTCTATCAAATTATGTATTCTGACATTCTGAATGACCTTCAGAATATGCATACAGCGTACTTCTTTGCTGTTATTGTTTTCTTTGTTTTGTCTTGCAGCAATCTGACAATTACGCTGCTTATATTTTTTCTGATTATGTTCTTTTTATGGCCACTGAAAGCTCTCACGGGTTAAAAGCTCCCATGAGATAAAAGTCATGGCTATCTACGTTCATGAGGGAAATACAACATGAGCATGCTCCCTGGTTTCAGATTTCTCCGATATCCATGCTCTTCAACACACAGGATCCTATTCCATGATTATGTCATGATCCATACCAACGACACCACAATTTCTCCCCACACCAAATTTCATGCAGTAATTTCTCACAAATATTCATTATTTTGTCAATAAAAATCTTCTTACCATGTTATGATGGTGGATAACCAAGGACAGTTCAATACCCTTTGTTATTTTGGAGACCTCTGATCCTTCCTGACAAGATAGGGTAAGACTCTTGCTGAGGACACCACAGACTTTGACTACAGCATATAGAGAAATCAAGATCACACAAACTAGTAAGTTTCTCTTTGCTTGCTAGTTCTCATAGTGCCAGAAAGTGATGGGTTGGGAGTGGAGGATGGGGATAAAGCTGTCAATGATCTTAGCTAGTGTCAGACCATGAATGCTATAATGCTGAACAGCGGGGTAAGATGGGCCTACTGGACCAAAGTGGCAAGACTGTTTTTTAATAACTATCTGCTTTCTGTTTGAGTTTGAGGAACATTCCACAGAACAGTGTTTTATATCTGATATTGAATTATAGTCTGCTTAGTTCTCTGGCAGAAAGAACAGGGGCTGAGTTGGACCACTGGACTCTCCCTTGGGCTGAACAGGATGGTGAGTGTGGTGACTCAGTCTTCCTCCCTGGGTACCAGGAAGAAACACACCCACTGAGTCAGGAGTCTGTCAAATCAGGAACTTTACTGGTATCAAGCAGGTGTGGTGGGGGTGGAGAATCCTGGGATGGGCCAAGGTAGAGCAAGGAACAAGAGCCAATAATAATCTGCCATGTTAGAGGTGGCTGGGCAGAGGTGGGTCTAGGTCGAGTAGCCAGAGACCTGTCTCCAAACTCTAGCTAGGCTAAGGAAGTTACACAAGGCCTCATGCCAACTCAAATTAAGATCAGGAAATTACACTGGGCCTCATGCCCTGGCCTCATGAGGCCCAACACTAGTCAAAAAACAATGACCAAGGAGGTCTTAGGCCCATAGAATGTGCTATTGTTACTTTGGTAAACCATGATGCTGACAAATTGCTTCCTTAATGTTTATGGTTATACCCATAAACTTGAACTGCTTACTTACTTACTGGATCAGAGACTTACTGCAGAGGATACCGATGTATACAGGGACTCATTAACTATTCGAAACTCAGAATAAATTACTTTAGTGCTCAGATACAAATGTGATATTTTTGTCTACTCCATCACTAAATACAGATTAGGGATAACTCAGAAGAGCAAGTAAAAAGAACGTAAGAGAAAGAGTCAGATGAGAAAGAGCGCTAAGGATTGCTGTCTTCTGCTCATGACTTAACTATCACGTTCACGAACACATAGCAGCTGTGTGTTATCTATACACAATCCATATGAGATCAAGTCAGCCTCCAGTCATGCATAGGCAGGGTAGTGTTCTATAGGATTTACCTTCTGCTGGTGAGCTGTTGAAAATGGACAGTTGGAGGTAGAAGAATCACTACTGTGACTTTAGTCCTTTCATGAAAGAAGAACTTTCTCACCCAATTAACTATTCTTTCTCTCTGTCTTTCTTATTCATTCTCTGAGAATCCCAGAGTGCACACATTGTGTTTTGATTACCTAATCACTTCCTGTGGTTCCCACCTTTCAATGCTATTTTAATATGGATTAAGTTTCAAACAGGAGTTTTAGGAAACACACACCAAGCAATGTGTTGTATTTCTTTTCTCTGGGCCCTCTCTTAATGCACGGTGTGGTACTGAAATTCTAAGTTATTTCAAATACCTCTCCTCAGTGCTACTTATATCCTTGATAGTTTCTAAACAGTAACTGAGCATTAGTAGAATGTCTTGATGTTGCCAACCATTTATTTGTCAATCCGATATTTATGGAATAACTGTTCAATTTGTAAGTTTCTATTTTTATTGTTTTCTCAGAAAATTCTGGAGATTCTTGCCTGAATCTGCATCTCCATTCCAATGCACTTCCATTCTTCATCACTGGTTTTCAAAATGGTTTTTGCAGCAATTGTGTGAACAGCACAATATCTACTACAGATGCAGACGGCAATAAGTAAATGAATATAAAGTGACTGACTCTCATATTTTGTACATTGCATTAAGGATTTCAACTAGCTTTAATTCTCATTTTCATTTTGATATTTTTCTCATATTTAGTCTGTTTCAGACTGGAAATTTAGAAAACAGTAAAAAGAAATGACCTTTCACAAAAGGTATTTTTAGAAGTGACCAATAACAGAATATTCACCAGCTGGCTTTTAAAATTCTTTATTGCATTTGTTTATTCTCTGTGCAGTGGTGGGGCACATACATACATTTGGAGGTCAGAGGCAATTTCCAGGATATTGCTCTCTTCTACCATGTGTGTGTCAAGGATGGAGTGCAGGCTGTCCGTCTTGGTGGCAAGTGCTTTTACCTGTTGAGCAGTTACTTTTTAAAGTGTGGTTTTAGAACTCTGTGCTTCTGTATCAAAACCTTTAACTTTTGTTGTAAATTTTAAATGGCTGAAGGAAGGTTAATAGAAACAAGAGGTAGGAGAATGATTGCGAATTTAGCTGTTTCAATAGTTGAATTATATGAATTTAAAAAATAACTATATCTTAGATACTTCTACAGAGACCTATAATTTAGTTATGAATCTAATGCTATTTTTCTTTTAATGAACTATGTGATGCATGTTTGTCTTGCATCTTCCAAATCTTGTTAAAATAGTGGCTTTCAAAATTTTCTCATTGATGATGAACTATCATCTTTTATTTGCTGAGAAGTTTGGTAAATGTAAATTTTCTGTATAGCTTTTGTTTCTAGATGTTTTCTTGATATTTTAAATATGTGCTTGGCTTAACAGATACTTTTCTAGGACAGCAGGCTTTTAAGCTGTTAACCCAGTGCCTTGGTTTCATGGCAAACATCTTGTTGTATATTTGCTTTTGCTTTAGTCGTGAAGGAAAAATAGTCCAGCTTGAGTACTTTATCTATGTGTGCTTTTTGAGAGATATATCGAAGTTTCAGAAGGGATCATCCTTTCCTCCCAGAGAGATTTCTAGCATGGAGACAGCTCTGTTAAGAGAAACTAATGATATATTGATTAATGTGAGTTGAGGTTCGGGTTATCATTTTTATTCTTCTCTCATTTACCATCTAATTCTGACACTTTTGGTTCTTTAGTATCGAATTTCTGCTTCGGAGCAACATTCTACCCCATAATAGTCATCTCTGCTCTATTTCTCTGACATAGATAAGCTGCAGCCCCTGTTGGATCATGATCTTTGTCATCCATGGTAATCCCCAGGATGACCCAGCTCCAGCAACAGATAACCTCAGCCGTTATGGTGTAGCTTGAGAAATACCCAATTGCCTTTACAAAATGTAAGCCTTTTTTAGCATAAATAAGAGCTTCCCGGAGATATACCACCTGGCGTGGAAATAGGCCCAGTTGAACTCTAGAAGAAGTTGGGAATTGGGACAGTGGCTGCAAAAGGATGGAACCTGAAAATGTGGGGCCTGTGGAAACTGATCACCTCACCTACGCTTTTGTTTCTCCTGGGGAATGAGACCTTCCTTTACTGTCACTGAAACAGTCACTCAGCATACCTGCCTTCGCTTGCTCCCAAACCCGGATATAATTAAATACTAACATTGTATGGGTGGTAATTTGTCAACCTATTTAAAAAAAAGAATGTTTTGACTTTTGAGCATTTTCCCCAGCATGTTACAAATATTTGAAATAATAATGATGATGATAATAATAATAAATGCCCCTACATCTAAATATCTGTCTCTAGTTATATCCAAAACTGTCTTTTTTGTTCTGTTGCTAAACGTTTCAATATCAATCCCTATGCAACTCATGAATGGCGATGCAAACTTTCAACTTTTGTAGGTAATGCAATAGAAAAGTGACAAGTGGTAAAAAGAAAACAGTGGCTGAAGGAAGAGTGAATTCCATCTGTGTTGAAAACTTATGGTAGCTGATGTGGGGTGTAACGTCATAATTAAAAATGAAGGAATTGGGAAGTGAAAATAGCCCTAAATGCATAGAAATTATTCATCCACGTTTGCAAATATGCTTTAATTTTTTTCTGTGAATACATTAAAACCCATTTTGAAAATAAGCCTAATAGTATAATATCTTATTTGAATAATAATTAGTAGATACTGATTACAGTTTGGTACCGCTGTCTAGTGGGCCACTCTCCGCAGCACAGGGTTTTATAAAAATCCAGAGTCGGTGAAACTATGCTTTTCTATTTGAGGAGGTTAGGGAAAAGGCACTCACAAGCTCTCTTGATGGTTTTCTTCTTTATTCTCCCTCTTTTTTTACTCTCTTTTCTTTCTCTCATGTTTTCTCACAGCTTTTGCACCTGAACCGCGTCTTCTGGGCAGCACAAGAGTCTAAAGGGCTGCACTCCTCTCAGGTAATGATGTTTTTACATCTCCCTCCCATGACTAAGCACTTTATGTGTTACAGGTGAAAAACAAATTATTTCCAATAACCCACATACATTCACACCCAAGCAACTTGTTATAGAGTAACCGTGTGGGCAAGCAAGGTGTTCTTGTCAGGTCTTTTAACTGGCAGGATGGATGCATTATTCAGTTACAAAGAAAGGGCCAATTACTTTACTAGTTATCTTAAAGGGTAATCTTATAAGGAATCTTAAAGCAATCACCAACCTAAACATTTATTCATGAAAGAAAAACTAGTCAGTCAGCTGAACCTCTAGTCTCAGGGTGCACACCTATTCATCAATAACAAAAAGTTGAGGTCAGGAATTGGTGCAAGAAATTAATCGTCACCTTTGATTATTAACCAGGTTTAGGAAGGGCAGCTAGCAACAATCATGTCATTTTGGATTTTTGATCCTGACCTAATGGGTCAGACAGCCCAGCTATGTGTCTTTGTGGACTTTAGCTTGTTTTCTGGGGGTATTTATCGTAAAACTATTAGCAAGGCATCTGTTCTAGCCTGAAGCTATTTTGAAGCTTTGTTTCAGTTAATGCCACACGACTGCCTCTTTTTAGCATTAAGAAAATTAGATCCAGCCTGACTCCTGGACTCAGGGGCTTTCTTTTTCATCATTAACCCAAGCATTCTCTGAAAGTGGAACTTATGAAGTTAAGCTATAAAACATGTCATTGTATTTATTTTCATTAATCAAAACTCTGTATAGGGTATCATTATTATCAAATTAGACAGTACCGTTTAGGGAGGGGTCATCGTCTTAGCAATCCACAGGTAAAAATGCTCAGTAGAACAGGATCTTTCCAAAAGATAAACACACTATATCACAGGCAGTAGAGATCTCCCCACGTACACTTACTATTCCAGATACCAGAGAAAGAGAGCTGCAGCAAACATGTAAATGCACAGCAGAAGCAAAAGACATTCTAGGATCTGCAGTCCCGTGGCCTTGCCTAAACGAGACTGGCCCATCAGAGAATTTCCTTCTGCTGGGCTGACACCAGGAACTTCCATTGGAACTCACTGATCCTCTGGCATGGCCAAAGGCAGTTTAGTAAGATATTTTAACTGAAATTATGTTTGCCTTTTTACAACTCTACCTCTAACACAAAACTTGCATTTAAGGTAAGCAGAACCACAGTGACGAACTTTTGTGCTCAAAGCACTTTCATGTCGGCTAAAGGAGGCCCTATGATGTTGTAAGAGTATATTGCTAATCTTCAATGCACCCGAGGAGACTACTAACAAGTATGAACAACCCTGTGTCCCATGTGGCATCAAACATGAGGAAGGGAGGCTTCAGTCATGCCAAATACCTTGCCTTTCTAATTCAATCAAGTGGATGGTGGTGGGATGGGGGGAGAGAGAGTCGGGAGGAGGGGGGGAGGGGGAACTGGGGTTGGTATGAAAAAAGAAAAAAATTAATAAAAAAAAGACATTGTTGATTCAAGTCAGCTACAGGTTGTCATCAGCTTTGTTGGTCTTCAACCTTTTTGAGCCTGAACGTTGTGAATAGAAGCTTCAGAGCATGTTAGCTGCCAGGCTAAAGTCAGAAAGAGCAACTAAGTTACATATTGAAACTTGGCCGTTTAGCCCTTCAGTCCATTCTTATATCCTTTCCCTTTGCAAGGTTTGCAGTCTTTCTTTTTGTTTGTTTGTTTTGTTCTGTTTTGTCAGGACAGAGTTTCTCTGTAGCTTAGGAGCCTGTCCTGGAACTAGCTCCTGTAGACCAGGCTGGTCTCAAACTCACAGAGCTCTGCCTGCCTCTGCCTCACAAGTGCTGGGGTTGAAAGCATGTGCCATATGGTTTGCACTCTTTTTTTATTATTATTATTATTTATTTATTATGTATACAACAGTCTGCCTCGATGTATGCCCGCACGCCAGAGGAGGGTGCCAGATCTCAGTACAGATGGTTTTGAGCTACCATGTGGTTGCTGGGACTTGAACTCAGGACTTCTGGAAGAGCAGCCAGTGCTCTTAACCTCTGAGCCATCTCTCCAGCCCATGGTTTGCACTCTTGATGAATCTTTTGCTCACCACTACTACCACTACTAGCTGGTAAATTTTCTCGCAATAGTGATGACTTTTGTGAATGTCTATGAAATGCAAGACACCCCTCCCACTCCAAGTGGGGATCTGTGTATTTCTCTTTCTTCAAAGGCAGTCTTGTGATTTAGCTAGCAGTGTGGTGACAGAGTATTTGCTTTTATTCTCTGATGCTATTTATTTATTTGGAGCTTTTTTATATTTAAATATGTGTTGTGCACATATGTGCCTTGTGTATAGATATGTAAATGTGAGTGCGAGTGCCTGAGTGAGCTAGAAGAAGCCTTCAGATCCTCTGATGTAACAGGGGGTTTGAGCTACCCAACATGGATGCTGGGAGATCGACTCCAGTCCTCTGCAAGAGCAATTCATGTTCTTACACACAGAATCATTTCTTCACTGCTCCGGCATTATTCTAATTAAAATCACAAGTCACCATTCCAGGTCCCAATACCAGTTCTACATCCAGAAACATGGGCTGTTCGGGGTTTGTTTTTAGCTTAATTTTAAAACCATCTCAATGTACTTCTCATTCTTTTCTTCTGTACTCCTAATCAGCATGATAGCCACAGGCTTTCTGTAATGTCAGCAGAGATAGTCTTAGCAATCAGTTACCAAGCAATTTTAACTCAGGCGAAATACATTCTTCTGAAGTGATCCACACTGGCACTGCGCCTGTGTACTTTTCAACATCCTTTGAATAAATGCATGTGTGGAATCACAAATCTTACATTAGCCTCGCATTTCCATCTTGAAAGCATGCTTTACATTTTATTCTGAACTAAACTTGTAGACCTTAGCAAAGAGTAGTTTCTTGCTCGGGGAATGCACACATTAAGAAACTCAAAAGAGCAAAGTATCCAGAAACATTCATTCTGTCATGAAATATGGAATCTAGAAAATACCTTAGGAACAGAAGTCTAGATTAGATGCACCTTTTACTTATTGATTATGAATACTCGGTAGCCAAGACTGATTACCTTCAGTTGAGTTTTACCCATAGTTTATTTTAGTTATCGATTTTCCATCTTCCTAACTAGTCGTTAAATATTTATTAAATATATATTAAATGTATCGTCTGAGATACACTTTTGCAATGTCAAATATGTTTTCAAATAAAGAAGAGAACTCTGTTAGGAATATAGCCAGTAAGGTGATGTTTAGGAGGTGGGTAATGTTTAGGAAATGATTTTATGACATATGACATTTTTAGTCATAAATTTTGTTAACAAAGAACACATGGGAATATATATATATATATCCATGAATAAAGCTTCATGTTTATAAATCTTAGGTTGTAATTTTTAGTAGTTTTTTAACCTCCATAGAAACTAAACCATATGTAGCTGTTGGGTACTATTAGAGTCTTGGGAACTATACTGAATTAGAAAAGTAGCTGAAGTTACTTACAAAATCCACAGCAGCACTATCAATCTGTCACTTTTGGCAGTATCTCACCGTAAGTGTCTCGTTTGCACTGCTATTCCCTACAGACATGGAGGTGAAAGATTTCTTCTTTGTTTGACCTTATTAGATAAGTAAGAAAATACATTTTAGAGCTGACACCTCTCAGAGAAAGTACACAGTGGATGCAATTGGTTAACAGGGGGAGCAGCCAAAGGTTCCTAGCAGCTAGTCTGGTTCTTTTTTATGTGATTTTGCAAGTAAGAACTACTCGAATTAAGTTCAATATGAATAAAAGTAACATATTTTATTTTATGTGTATGAATGTATTTTTGTGTGCCACATATGTGCTGGTGTCCCTGGATGACAGAAGATAGCTTTGGATCAGCTAGGACGGCAGTTATGACAGGTTGTGGGTCTCTATGTGGGTCCCTAGGAATGAAGCCAGGTCCTCTGGAAGGACAGTCAGTGCCCTTAACTGCTGAACCATCTCTCCAGCCTCCAATGTAAAGTTCAAAGTGTTTCAAAAATGTAGTGGCCATGAGC
Organism: Chionomys nivalis; assembly: GCF_950005125.1. Taxonomy (NCBI): domain Eukaryota; kingdom Metazoa; phylum Chordata; class Mammalia; order Rodentia; family Cricetidae; genus Chionomys; species Chionomys nivalis. The sequence continues at coordinate 34,511,170 of NC_080099.1, forward strand.
TCTTATTCCTATCCAAGAAGCTGTTTCTAATTGACAACTGTTTGCAAAGGTAAAATACTTTCCCCAATGCAGTCTCACTGTTAATCACACTTAAGGTCAGGTCCCATGCCCCACAGTAACTGGCCAACACAAAACGAACTCAGTGGTATTTTTGTAGACATTTTGTCTTATATTTCCTTGATTGGAAGATGGTTTCTGATTTTGTTGTTTTATGTTTTTTTGTGTGTGTATACATTTTTAATGTTTTTATTTATTTTTAATGTGTTTTTTGTTTATTTTCATATTTGTTTGTTTTCTAAAGAAAGAAAGAAAGGCATGGAGTTAGGTGGGTAGGAAGGTGGAGAGGATCTGGGAGCTGGGAGGAGCTGGGGAACCATATCCAACTATATTGCATGAAAATTATTTACTTTCAATAGAAATGTATTTAAAGACAAACATTTCATGGGAGACACAGTAAAAAATGAATTCAGTAAAAATAATATTTTTTTTCTGGAAAATATAATATACCTATGTGGAAGGGGAATGTTTCAAAGCTCCATACAAATGTAAGACATATTTTGTAGGGAGACGTTATTGATCATTTATTTTGTTTTAGGCTACAGAAAGGACGGTAGGGAAGTAATTACCACACCTGCCCTACCCAGTGAAGCTTCATGAGTTGGGATCTGAAAAAAATGTAAGAAATTACCTAAATTGCTGCATAGAAACTTATTTATTCTTTATGTTGCATGTGATCAAATATAAAATATAATTTCAAATATGATTTTTTTCATTTTCATTGTTTGACTGGACATAACTATAAAACAATGAAATCTGATGAATTTTCTTCTTTACATACTTCTGCTGGCCCTTTCATGAAACGTGACTAAATGATATTATATAAACAAACAAACTTTTTGAGGGTCATATTTCAAAACAATCAAGAATATTTTCTAGACACAAATACTTTAGCATTCTGATCACAAGAGAAGTACATGAGATGATTATTTTTACCTTTGTATAGTTATTTTGTTTTGCATTTAAAAATTTAAATACATTTAATTATAAGGTCAAATTGTCAACCCTTTTCTGAGCATTTTTATTAGTTGAAATAAAAGTATTAGGAGCTTTACCTGGAAATATAAGACATTAAAGGGCCACTGCATTCTTTTATTAAAATAAAACTAAGTTTGAAGATTATGGGAAAAAGTTTCCTTCTGTCTTTAACTTTGAAACAAATGAATTAGAATACATTAAGATTATAATTTAGTGTCGCATTCAACTTTTAAAACGTGTGCAAATGTGATAGTCAGTTTTTTAGTTAAGTACTGAAATTGTTTTCTAAATTCTTCAAACAAATGAAAAAAATAAGGCACAATTGAAAGAAATTCTTAGCTATATTGAGTGTTAAACTTTCACCTCAGTAATTTTTCTTTAGATTTATTTATTCTCCAATGACAAGTGTGAATTAATCTTAACTTGAAAAGTTTAGTGGCTGTTTCTGCAGATATCAATGGCGATGTCCATATTAATTAACATACAAGTTTTTAATTAGACACAGTGAGCTGTTTAAATTAATCAGAACATGTTGAGAAAAGGCAGCTATATAATTAGAAGACAAAACTGAATTCCTTTAAGCACAACTGTCAGTTCAAATTTAAGTGTGATGGAAACCAGAGGAGGGTAAATTTGTATCCACTTGAAGTAAGTAACACAATGTTGTGACATTTTGTTGTAGTCTTCTCCATCTGGTAATAGACTGGGTTCTGTTAAGTTCTCAATCAGACTGCCAAGCTTATTAGGCAAGCTTTCTACTCTCAGACAGTCTGAGTGATGTCTTCAAGGTGTGTGGTTATAGTTACTTATGCAGAATTAAGATTCCTTCATAAGAAATGGGGGTGGGCAGTGCCTGATTGAGATTTTGAGCTGTAATAGTTTGAAATCGGTGGTCATATGCCGGATTGAGTTGTAAGATGAATCCTGAAGATCAAGCATATTTTTTAAATAAACCTAATTGGTCAATCTACTGCTATGCAAAGGAGATGCCTTGCTATGTGAATCATTTATTGGTTTGATAAATGTATTTTAAATACATCTCTAAAACAAGTAAAATTGTGTGTGATTTTATCTTCCTACCTTAGACCTCCCTGAAATAACAGTAACAAAATTGTGTAATTCTAGACGTAGCTTTGTGCCTGCACATGGTTTCACATCTAAGGTAATCATTGTCATAGAGATCATTAAACGCGCTATGATTTTCTCACAGTAAATAGCTGAGTACTGATAATTGTTGCTAACTATACAAGCTGTATAGCACGAACTGCGTGGACTATGCCTGTTCAACCCTGATAACAAAATAAAAGTCTGAAAAGAATTCCGTAGCTGCCTAGATTTGTCCCTCTAAATTTGTTACAGTCACACCTGTAGTTGCAGAGTTCTCAGTTTTATGGAACAAAGTCAGGAAACTATTCACAAGTTGTAGAACCCATGGATTTAAGCACCCCACTAGAACCTTTCTGTGTATGAAAAATGAAAACTTAAGGATCATCTTTGCTCCCAGCTTTAAGAAATTGATTTTCCCTTCCCAAACCTGAAAACCTGAAGATGGGTGGGTGGCAGGATAAGGAGTGATATGATGAAAATCTTCAGCTTTTATTCTAGGCCAGTGAGGAGCAGGAATCCAGCAATGAGATACAGGGCTCTGGACAGTGCGACCTATACCAATATAGACAATGTTTGTTTAATGGCTGATAGATAGCAGCGACCCCTTCTCTTCTTGTTCTCCACTCAAAGTTACCATGATGGATTAGGATCTCCTTGGCAAGCTAAAGCTTCCCAAGAGCTGGCTGCATTTTGTTGTTCTTGTCAGAGGATGAACGCCTTTATAAAACAAAACGAAAAATTCCCTTTGGCCATTTATCTTCCTGCAGGTTGAATTGCACAGTTCCTTTCCAATTTCTCTCTGTGGTCTGCTTTTGACAACACAGGAAGGTAGCACATATTTCTCTCAAATTATTAATATATTTTTGTCTGTTATCTAGAGTATATACCCTGAGAATACCAGCAGTTTAAATTCATGAACTATACTTACACAGAAACCAATTGAAACTTTGGGAGAATGTTTCAGATGAAATATTTAATAATTTAAATATAGAGTAATGTAAACCAATATGTACCTCCTTTCTCCCAACATGTATTCCTTAATTATATTGAGACTTCAATACCTAATTGTAGAAAATGATTAGACATTTAGAAAAAAAGTTACCAGGAAACTGAATTGTTCACATCCTTTCTTCCCCTCTTTTTTATCTTCCTTTTTCTCCCGCCCTCTTTTTGTTCATTCATTCATGCATTTCTTTATTCTGTACAAAAGCAAAAACCATTTTCATATTACTAAAAGACCAGCAGTAAAATTCAGTATAAACAAATAGATTTATAATAAACAGTGGAATTTTATCACATCCCCTTAATTCAGTTTTTAAAACTATAGAAAAGAAATGCCCCGTTTGTTTCTAGCTCACAGAAGTATGGCTTCCTGGCATTTTTTTTCAATGAAAGGCTTAGCCAAGTCACATAATGTTGGGTTCAGGAGACCTGCATTCTTATGCTACTTCTATAATTTACCAAGCATCAAGACCCATTCTCCTCTGGAAATCAAACCCTGGTATCTACTTAGCAAGTGGTTGTGAGTAAAAACAGGCACCACGAATGCCTCATTCAATTCTCTGGCTTGTGCTTGTTTGGTCCACTGTGGGCACTAAGTTAGTATTAAACAGCAAATAGTGACCCGGAGACTTGTAGACTTGAATGCTACAAAGGAGCAGCATTTCAAAGCTTGTTTTTCATGATTCTTCCATTTCACTGGTGAAATTACCTGACACGAGTGAGAAGGAAACCCAGAACACGCAACAAGCCCACTTAGGAGTTTATGGGGGTAGGGGAGTGTACAGGCCTGGTGAAGGTTGGTGTGGAGAGAAAGAGAGAGAGAGAGAGAGAGAGAGAGAGAGAGAGAGAGAGAGAGAGAGAGAGAGAGAGAAGAGCGAGCTGGAAGATGGTGTATCCAGCTTTTAAAGGCTGCCTAGCATATGCGCACAGGTGGATGATGTGGCTGCGTCATACACAGATGATGGAGCTCACGCATGCTTACAAGGGCTCACATAGCTGTGTCATATGTAGATAATGCAACCATGCTGCACGTGGGTCATGCGTGTCCTTTAAGATTCCCAGGTCTATTAGGCACTTGTGCCTGAGGGCTTGTTTGCACATGTGTGGCCCTGGAACCCAGAAGTGTCAGCCATGTCGTGTGGCTGAATCATTACAACCTGTGTTAAACATTAAGTATAAAGGATCAAGATCTGACTCAGAGCAGTTCTCTTGGAAAGGATGGTTCTGGAAGAAGAAATTGTCTCTTGACATCAGTCAGATAATTAGAGTGCATGGAGGCTCCATACATTATCTTCTCTCAGGGACCAGCCATGACACCAGGGTAAAGGCGTGGAGGTTATAAATATAGTAAAGAATATGAAGACGCAAAGGAAAATAATAAAACTGAGAAACATAGAGGATAGCACCGGGAGGGAATTCCAGTGAGTGCTGAAGATTCACTGGCATTTAATTTCCAACTGTTTAAAATACCCCTAACCCAAAAGGTAGGAGACAAAAGACTGCATTACCATGACAAAAGGAAATGAACATACCAATTGAAAGTTGTGGGCTACGTTCAACATTCACAGTTAAACATTCTGTGGCAACAACAAAACAAGTCATGCTTACACCCTAGACCAAAATATTCTGTAGGCAAACCACTCCCTGGGTGGAATCCCAAGTTATCTCCACGAAGTGAGCTGGAACTTAGTTGTAACCTTAGACTTTTGTTTGAGGTAGGAACAATCTACTTCCCTATTCCTGGAGCACAAGGGTCTGGCTATTAGCCACACCTGTTGACAAAAACCTTGTCTGACCAACTTCTAGGTGGGGCCTTTGTTTCTGGTAAAAGCACAATAAATTTGAAGGAATTAGAGGAAAGTCCCATTTCTCTGACCTTTGATCAACATGGAAATAGGCTCCTAATTTCAGGCCTCCACAATCTTCTTTGGTTGTGAGTCAGATGCACTTGCTGAGTGGGAGCTATGAGGCAATCACAAAATCCCAGAAGAAAACAAAATACCAAGGAGGACAGGCAGCAAAAGACTCAGCAGCCCTGTTATCTCTAAAACAGTGGGGACCAGACCGGAAGGCCTCTGTCACTGACTCAGACTGCGGAAAGACAAATGGCAGTCTCCGTGAGTAAAGCCATGGCAGTTTTCCAATGAGAAGGAGGAGGAAAAGGCAAGAAACCATGTCAGGTTGTAACATCACATACGTACAGCTGGAGATCCTCCTGTTAGTGAACCAAGTCTCAAAGAAATATTGTAGGTTTTCTCCCACTTTTGGTTCCTAGATTTTATAGAGAGACACAAAAGCACATATGTTTATATTTTAGTTAGGGTTTCTATTGTGATGAAACACCACGACCAAAAACAATTTGAACAGGTATGGTGATTTGAATGAGAATGGCCCCTTCTAGGTTCCTATGTTTGAATGGTTTGCTACTGCTTGGTAGAACTGTTTGGAAAGGAATAGGTCTGTTGCTTGGTAGGAATGGGTGTGTCACTGGGTGCTGGTTGACTTTTCAAGACTTTTGCCATTCCCAGTGTGCTATCTGCTTCCTATCTGAGGCTTGAGACATGAACTCCCAGATGATCCTGCTGGCATAACTTTGCTCTAGTACCATCATATTCTCTAAGCTCATGGAAATGGAACCTTATTAAATGTTTTCTTTCATCAGATGCCTTGGTCATGACGTTTTGCCACAGTGGTAGAAAAGTAATACAGGGTCAAACGGTTTATTTCAAGTTACACTTCCACATCAGAGTCCTTTGTTGAAGGAAGTCAGGGCAGGAAGTCTGGGAAGCAAAAACTCAAGCAGAGTCCATGAGAGACCACGTGTACTTGCTTGATTCCTATGACTTGCTCAGCCTGCTTTCTTATATCATCCAGGACCACAAATTCATGGTTAGCAACCCTACAGAATGCTGGGTCATCCCATTTCAATAATCAATCAAGAAAATCCACAACCCAAAGCCCGTCTATAGGTTAATCTGGTGGGGCATTTTCTCAATGGAGGATCTTTCTTCTGAATTAACCCTAGCCAATGTCATGTTGACTTAAAACTAGCCATCTGAGTATATATGACAGTCTGCACTTATTTATGGTGCACCTATCAGATAACTTGAAGAAGGTGTTTTGAATGTAAAAGGATTCATAAAGGTCAATAACCAGTCTGAAGATAAAAATGTTGAGAAATTATCTTTTAAGTTAAGATATGAACCTTAATATATGATCACCACCACTGGTCACTGTGAGAACTCCTGACAGATAGATATAATATAATCATATTATATAATTGTATGAAACATTGTTCAAAGGAATATGATAATGTAAGAATGAAATTTTTTCATTGGTAAAACTTTTATATAAACAATCAATGTATTCTTCTTGAGGTAAAAAGAAAAAGATTGTCTCTATAGTGGTCTGTCCTGTCCCTTTAAGAGATAAGCCACTCAATTCCTCCCCTGTCTGCAAACAAACTGATCTTCAGCTTCCTACCTGAGTCACTTCCCTTTTCTTTCTTGAAGAGGCAGCTTCTGTCTCTCCCTTCTCCCCACTTCCCCCATTTCTCTCTGTGTCTCTTTCTCTGTCTCTCTCTCCTTTCTCTCTCTCTCCCTGTGTGTCTCTCTTTCTGCTCTTCTCCCCTTTCCCCTCCATAACCCACTAAATAATATCCAACCTCACCCTGCATGGCATGCCTATCCATGTCTATGTCTCTGTCTCTCGTCCACCACATGGCTCCCTGCCCAGGGCCAGCTGCCTTTAGAGACCTGTGGCTTGGTCTTGATGTGTGCCTATTTGTCTTTTCATGGTATTGGCTGCCCTTACCACTGCAGCCACTTGGGTAACTGTGCCATCCCTGCCTGGTACTGGCTGCTCTCAGGACTGGCTGCCTGCAGCCACTTTGAGGACTTGCAGCATTTCACTTTTACCATAACAGTCTCTGCATTTATTATTCCCTGAGTGTATTCATGTATGACTACGGCATTGCAAACTGGACAGTTAAGAATCCGAGGGAAGTGAAACAAGGAAGTTGCACTCCCCTAAACCTGTACTGCAGTGGGTTTTCTTTTTGTCCACACTCTGGAGAGATTACACAGACCAATTTTCTGCCATTACATAAATTAATATTCACTTCTAGTATGTAGTTAAAGTGGCACCCAGGAGTTATCTGCCTAAGGAAAAGGGGAAAATTTCTGAAAATTAATGATCTCTTTGTAAAGCAAACTGTTACATAAAACCCAGCATTTTCAAGGAGGAGAAAAACAGTAAGCATTGCTAAAAACAAAACAGAGCTGCAGCTTCTCTTTATTGTTCTTTTTGAGCATGTTCTCTCCACCAATTGAGAGAGAGAGAGAGAGAGAGAGAGAGAGAGAGAGAATTTGCAAGTATGTTTTCCTTTCTAGACAAGATTTTAAACTGGTAACAGGTAGAAGCTCTGACAACAGGAAAGATAATTTAAATTTATTTGGTTTCAAAACACATGAGAAACCTGAAGTATGTGCTTATATGTTCTTTTAAAAAGCTGTTTTTCAATTAATATTGACTAGATAAATTTAAATAAGTGATGTTTAGTGCAAGGTCTGGGATCTGTGTCATCACAGAAACTCGACTTAGAAGGAAAATAAAATTGGACAACTTCAAATATGGATTAGGGTAGTTGATAGTGATGTGCAAACAATATAAGATATTGATTTTTTAAAGATATGAATCATCCAAACAGTGTAATTTAGCATAGATTCAGATTTAACATCCTATCAGTTTCTGTCTCAACCCAGCATCTCAAAACAGCACTGATTTGTGATTTTTTTCCTCTTCTTTATTTCTAGGTTTGTTTTTCAAGCCCTTTATTACCATAGATTTCTTTCTGAAGATGGCAGTAGAGGTACAGGAGCCTGTTGGCACCGATACAGTTGCTTCCCCCACAGGAAACAAGATGCTACATCATGTTTCTACATGGGAGGGAGGGACAGTGACTTGTCCATTCAGAGCCCTCCAGCCTATGCATTTGAGTAACCACCGGTGTCATTCTCTACCTTTCCATAATTAGTTTCTTTTATTCGAGGTTCATCCTAGCTAATTCTGTACAGTATTGTACAGCTCCTCCTGCATAATAGGAGGAGCTGAGCTATTCTTGGGAATGCATTCTTTTATGTAGAATTACTGTAAAAGAAAATGACCATCACAGTATTTCCCAAGGACACGAAGAGTATGCTCCAGGGCTCCAGGGTTGATAGGCCAGAAGTGATTGTCAGTAAACAGTGAGCCCAACTGTTGAGTTACAGGAGTCCAGACTTAGTTGTCTGGTGTGGTCTCATGGCAGCGGTATGAGACGATTTCTCATTCTAGAAACCGTCTGTGCTCAGGGAGTCGACACCTTCCTTTATGTCATAGGCTTCAAGGTTGTAACCAGGCTTCAGCACAGGAGCAGATAGCCTGGGAAGGTGGTTTTATTTTGCCTTTGAGTGAGAAATAGTTATGCTGTGCTTAAATGTGTGCCTTATTAGGCTTCTTTGTCACATTTCTGTCACTAACTTGAGGTTCGCAGGATGAAGGCTTAAGAAACTCACCTGCCTTCTCACTGTGTTAGAGTGAGGCTGGGGCCCTGAGGATTTTCTGATGTGCCACACTGTCTTTCGTCTAGACTCTTTATACTCACACACTCATGTAAGAAATTCTCCAATATCATGCATTTTAGAAACAGAGTGGTGGGGAATAGAAGGCAGAAGACGTGAAGGTAGGTTCAGTTGTAAGTAAATTAAAATGCAGCTAAAACTCTAGTTGTTATTCTGATTTATCTAATTTGGTCCATGCCTCAACTTTTGTCAAACACTCAGTGGAAAGTTTTCATCAGTACTGAGGGGTGAAAGAAGAGGAAATGGCTACCTACCAACTGGGAAGCACATTTTTCTTGGTGCTGAATTTTATCCTGGAATGAATTTTTATGACCATATTATGAACCTCCGAAAATAGAGTTTAACGGAGTGCTGAAACTGTCTTAAATATATTTTACAGGCAAATGTGCTCTCGGAATGATTTCTATGAAGGTAAAGATATTAATTTTATGCAATCCATATGCATGTGTGTTTAAAAACATTTGAAGAGACTCTTATTTTCCACACAAGCATGTAATCAAAGGGAGAACAGAATGATTTGGAGAGTTTTTGAAGAAATTACACAGGCTGTCTGTCAAAGAAGCTGCATAATTCATCTCACTCTAATACTCCAATGCATTTAATGCCTTACATTCTAAGCACCGAGAAAGATGGATCAGTCTGGGATAATTCCAGAATTTCTTTCTCAGAGAGCAATGCCCATTTCTATTTTGATGAAAGTTTTCAATAAGTGTGAAAAAAGTATCTTCTCCCCATTTAGAAGTATGTGGTTCTAAATCAAACAATTTATTTAAAAAATTTAGAAACAAAGACATGGGTTTTTTTCCTATTTAAACTATATGATCTTTACTGAGTAAAATTTGAAACAATTAAAAAAAGTGATGATATGTGATTGCTGTATTTAAGTGTAGTAGTCTCAGATCACAGACATATTCTCAAAATAAAATTCAGCTAAACTTCAAAGACAAACCACACTCTCAAAAAACATTGCATTTTTCTCCCTTTTAGGTAGTTTTGCCTAGTTTCACTTTACCGCTATGGAGGAAAAATACTTAGATTTCTTTTACATTTTTGTCTATTACCGTCAAGATGAGAAACAAAACTGAAAAAAATATGGTTGGAAAAATCGTAGCCAACACTTGTAGAAAGACTTAAAGTTCATGTTGGAGATTTCTGAATTTGAAATGCAAAGGAAAAGAGTGGAGGAAGGGGTGGGGAAGAAAGGGAAGGAGGAGGGGCCAACTCAAGTATGAAGAATGTGTACTTGTATGCAAGTTCCTTGGGAAAAGCAAACTCATATGTCCTACAATTTTTGCATGACAGCTTGTCATTACTATTCCACAACTGCACCATGAGTATGCGAGATATAAACTAAAAGTATAGATGGTAAGAGTTTCTGTGCATGTATCTGAGTCTACGTGTGTGTGTTGTTGGGTGTATATGTGTGTATGCAGGAGCTGTGCCTACATGTGTGCACACGACATGTGTGTCCTACATGTGCAGGCTGTAGGACAACCTCGAGTGGTGTTCCATAGGGGCCATCCGTCTTGTTTTCTTGAGTTAGGTTCTTTCTCTGGCTCTGAACTCTCCACACTAGCTCAGTGATCCCAGGGAACCCTCATATATCAGGCTTCCTGGAACTTCCTTAGGAGCATATAATCAAAGGTAGCTTTTTATGAGTTCTGGTGGTGGAACTAGACAGATGAAGCATGGTGACATGACACTACTCTCATCATATCACACTCTGTTTTGGTTTTATTATAGATAGCACACTGGTATGGTTTATTAAGCCTTCTTCCAAGACAGTGATCCATAGTAATCAATGTCTGAAGCCTGTACCTGAGCCATAGAAAGAAGTTATTAATGATTGCATACAAAGAATTAATAATTAAATATGATGCCATAATATGATGTATTATTTGAAATAGGATATATTCTGGTTGGTTCTGAGATGTATGGGAACCTGTGGGTTTAGTTAGGCCAAGTATATATATATTTTTTCTCAAACAACCAATAGCTAAGAGTTCTTTGAAGGTGGTACATCTTATTAGATTACAGACACCAATGAATTAGTTTCTTATCCCTGGGGACATTAAAGAGAAGCTAAGTGATTTGATGAGAGTTGGTCATGTAGTTGTAGTAGGTTTTCTTCCAAGATTCATGACTTTACTAGTACTGGGTGGTTAGTTATGTTTCTACTACCAGGCATGATTTCCATCTTGTTGAGTGGATCTTAAATTCCATTTGAGAGCTCTTACTTACTGCCAACGTATGCTTGCCTTTATTATACCATTAGGGCTATCATGCAGTGCTGTTTATTGTTGCGGTTCCCGGGTGTCACAGCCAGGTAGAAATGTTGCTTGTTTTTCACCCTTGGGAGCTTGCTGGAGAACCCAGAAGAGCCTGCTGATGGTTTATATAGTAACAAATGGTCAGCACTGAAAATATGTACATAGAACATCAGACACACTGAGTAGACTGTATTTATGCATTTAAGAATATTTAGGTATGCATGTAATAGTGAATGAACATAGATGCCATGGAGTTGAAAGAGAGCAAGAAGAGTTACATGAGTGAGTTTGGAGGAAGGAAATGAAGGAGAGATGATGTAATTATATTGATCTCAAAAATTAAAGTAAATTTCAAACACCCATAAAGAATTGGTCATGAGGACTATAGATCTGTGTATTTCCTCATTGTGACAACTTATATTCCTTTAGAGTAGATGTGTTTATAGACTCACTCTTGCTTGGGGCAATTGAATCAGTGAAATATGTTAACACTGAAACATTCTGAATTGTTTCTTCTCCCATGCTAAACGCTTGAGCCTTGTGCGAAGTTGACACATCCCTGGAGTATAAGAACACGGGCATTTTGCCCTTTACAAAAAAAGCACTGAAAGAAATCTAAAAATATCTTCGCACCTCTGCTTGTGCTCGACTTTGCTTTGGGAGGAAAATGAACATTAAGCAAAATACCAGCAGGAAGAGCAGAAATGCTGTTATGACTAAGAATAAATGATCTTTGAAGCCCAGGACCAGCCTAGTTCACACTGTTTTAGGTATTGTATGACTTTCCCCACATCAGACTTACTCATTGTAAACCTGTGGTTCAGTAGGTCAAATCGATATTGATGGCGTTCTCTCCAATGTGCGGACAGCGGATCTTCAGAGGTCTTTTGGCCATTTCATAGGAAGAGTTGATTCAAAACCTCAGTTTGATGATGGAGATCAAGTATTCTCTTCTGACTTATGACAGTTGCTTATTAATTTATATTTCTTTTGCTGTCAAAAGCATCATTATCATATACTGGCCAGGCAGCAAGCCAGTGTCCTTTTGATGAGGTGAGTGTGAACACTGACTGTGTTTCCTTCTAACTTTGGTGCTTAGAAAATATTTTGATACCTGTTTCCTACCCTAAACCATTAGTCATTGCTATATCAGGCAAGGAACTATTCTTGGTTGTTAATGTGCCATAAAGAAAGTCGAGTACTTACTTATATAAAAAAGAAGAGTTGTTTCTTTTAACATGACATTATAATAAAAATCAACTCAAATCAATACAAGACCATTAATTTAGGGCAGTGCAAAAAAATAAAGAAAAATGACCTTACAGCCTCTTATTTTTTCCTATGACAATTACAATTAAGAAGGACTCTCAAGGGTGAACTTCTGGCCTTGAACTTTATAGAGAAAAACAGACTGTTTCCATGTCAGAGGTCAACACAGCTCAACTCTTTAGAGTGTTCAGGGACAAGAAACAAATTGATCTGTTTCTGATGGAATGGAGGGCATCTTCGAAGAGCTATTACTTTCTTTGAGCTTAAATCAACCTATTTGCAAGTAGGGTGATGAGAAGATGAGTCACAGTGTGGTGTCATATCCTCTAAAATGCATAAAATATGTGAGAAATAACTCAGACTTATTCATTAGTGTGTTGTGGAAAGGGATCTTGAGGCAGGTGATAACTTCTTGCCAGTCATTAGAACTAATCCTTATCTTGTTCCCCAACGTTTTGTGGATGGGTTGTAATATAATAGAATCTCCAGGTTAATCCAAGACAGTGATTTTTTGAAGACAAAGAACTTTGACAGCCTCAAACTGGCATATTTTATATTTAAGTGTGTGCTAATACAGAATTACTTATTTATCAGTTTATAGTATCCATAGAAAAGCAGTTCAGATGGGAGATGAAAATGCTATGTGTGATTTTGTGATGATTAAAATAAAATAAGTTCATTATTTTATGGCACGAAATTTTACATCAGAATCATGAAAATTCCTTTGTAGTTTATATATATATATATATATATTTATTTCTCCTCTCCAAATATCCCTTTAAATATAAGGAGTCTTCTTATTCTGCATCTGTGTACTCCTGTTCTCCCCCAGGCCAAATGATGGGCCTTGCTACTAGACATGGGTAATGAATGATAGGGATGCTGTGGTTTGCAGCAGGCTCCCTGTGGAATTCTTTGAACTGCAGAAACCCCACTACTTTCTGTGTCTTTTTTGTTTTTACCAGTTTAGCACAAACATTGCCTTTCGGTGCAACTACATGTTCAAAGCAAAACATAAAACTGTATTAGTTTAAAGGACTCATTAATTTTCTTTGTACTCAAATCCCCCACATTAATAAGTGCAGGGTGCTGATTCCATTTTTAAACATATTTCATTTTAGTTGCTATTAACTTCAAAGAAAACCTGAGAAAAGGGTGTAAAAGAATTAAATTCTTATGTTGAAAAATTAATACTTTACTGACAACTGACCCACTTTTCAGTTTCTTTTGTTTTATGAATTTTTAAAGTTTTTATATTTGTAAGACGGATCTATGGTTAATCTCATCTCAAAGCATTTCACCTTTCAAGATTAAACTGTCCACCTAATCCATCAATATCGGTGTCTGAATTCTTACAGTAGAATGATTTTAATATCTCTTTAAAATCTGATTATTCTGCAATAGTTTCCATTCTATGATCATTAAACTTTTGCTGTTTTGACCATGACAAATGCTGAAACAGATGAAAAAATGTATAGTTCCCACGTGAAGGCAATGGCCCTCCCATTAGATACTCAAATTATTTAAGCGCTAAAAATAGATGATAGGTTTTATACATTAACCTCACCCCACACAAAGCACACATCAATTTCTCAGGATGTTTTTCGATACCAGGTTTAGAAAAGTTCTTTATCTTGTTTTTTTTTTTTTTTTTTTTTTTTTTTCCTTTTCTGATGTTAGGAATCAATTCTAGGGACTCATGCATGTTAGTAAAACTTTCTTGATTATTTTTGATTATTTTTCTCTCTCTTTTTTTTTTTGAGACAGGGTTTTTCTGTAGCTCTGGGGCCTGTCCTGGAACTAGTTCTGGTAGACCAGGCTGGCCTTGAACTCACAGAGATCTGCCTGCCTCTGCCTGATCATGTGAGTGAAACTTTTTATCCCCTGTCCCTGGCTTTGTCACAGTCCTTGTTTGTCTTCTTTAATTTTCTTATTTAATTTGTTCTTTTCAAGTTCTATGTTTGAGCAAATGAGCAAACCACATGTAAATAAATATTCTAATCTTCTTGATTTCCTCTACTGTTATTTCTCATGTTGCCCCAAGAGAACCTGTATATATCCTTAAGAGCTAGTTCCGGGATGGGCACCAAAGCTACAGAGAAACCTTGTCTCGAAAAACAAAAACAAAAACGAGAACTTGTATATCAAAACTGTGCTTGCACAATCGTTTCAGTTGAAAACTGACACCTCTTTCGGAAGTCTAGGTGTCTGGGGGATTATTTTTGTTGTGTCTCTGTGGAGTATATTCTGAAATTTTTGTCCCTATGGTGTTTTCCTATCTTAATACAACAACTGAAGCAAACCTTTGCCATGTGGTCTGCTGAGAAGACAGTGCTCTTAGCAGGTCCATACGTCTACATCAATAATGGGGTCTATTTGTACCAGGCAATCTGTAGAATCTTGTGAAATTACATCTTATTTGGAGTTTTCTTGTATCACTTGCCTGCCCACGTAGACATTCTCTGAGATGTTGATATAGATAGTACAGTTGGAGTCCATCAAGAACTTTACAGGCATTATATCCAAAGATGGTACATGAGAGTGACCAACATCAGCATCACAGAGTCTGTGCAAGTAAGCTTGGGTGAGGATGAGAGTAGAGTCTGTGTTGATGGCAAAGCAGCTGTTTTGATGAAAATGATGGTGTAGAACTGCCAGCTTTGAGTGGCAAGACCTAACTTCTCAATAGCAACTCTTTCTCTGGAGCTTTATGTAAAAATTCTCAACATTGATGTTTTAGCTTATTTTTTTTTTTTAATTTAGGAAAAAAGTAGTAGACAGTTTTGATTGGAATATTTAAATTGTTTTTTAATCAAGAAGCATTTCTTTACTTTTTTATTTGATCAACCAGTATTTGATAATGGGTGAAGATGTTCACACACATAAATTAGGATGCATAATAGCTGGCACCCCCTTAAGATGCTTCTTACATTTCCTCTGAATTAAGCAAGTATCTTAGAAGGATACATAGGTAGGATATAGAGTAGTTTCTATCATCTAGGGTGGTCTGTGGTTTGTGTTTTACAGCTGAATGATCCCAGCCAAGTTTGTGTATTCTCTTACTCTTGATTTCTTTGTGTGTAGGTGTGATGAGGATGTAGCCAATAGAATGTCAGTTGCCATCACAAGGTGTCTTCCATGTAAATGCTCATTACCAGTTGTTAAAGATTCTTGTCATCTCTCTTCAATAGCAGTAAACAATTGATAAATTTCTTCATTTCTGCTTGACTAAGTCTCAATTTGTGAACTGCAAATATGATGTTCTGTGGGGCTGTAACATAGTCAGAGCTCTTTCTGAGAGGGATTGGTTTTGGTAATACAAACTCTAGCCAGGCTCAAGTTTTCATTATTTTGTGTTATAGGCAGACCTTGGCTTTTTAACTTTTATATTTTTTGCTGAATGCTCCAGTAAGTGGGACAGCATTTTATGACCTTGAAGACTCAGGAAGGATTTCCAGAGATGTTACCTAGTCAGGTTTCCAGCTGTATGTTAAAAGAATTGGTGCGTGCTAGGCAATATGAATTCAGAAGCAGTTAAGTGGTCACTGCTGTTGTGTTCTCACATTTTCATCAGACCATTTAATATTCTTATTTGCCTCTTAGTAATACCTGTCTGTTCCTAATAGCTGAAAACAGCTGAATTTCCTGTGGGAACAGATTTCCCTTAACAGCATATTCAAGGAAGTAGTAATTCCGTCAGTTGGTAGAATGACTAAGACCACCACAGCAGCCTCTCCTAAGAATTTCACAAATAATTTGAAATATATTTTCCAAAGTAAAATGTGATATTTTCATTCCCATTAAAGGCAACCTGGTATTCCCCAAACTGTAAATGCTCTTCGCATGATTTTGATCATTTTTGTTCCTACTATTCTCCATTTTCTGACTTACCATTTTAATAATTCATAAGACAGTTAAGCAAAGAGTCTCTATCCTAACTCAATTCTATTGGATTCTAAACCTTTCTATAAGACACTTAGCCACAGGAAAGCTTGTATATTGTTGTCATACTAGGGCTTACTTCAATGTGAGAGGTAAAGTTAAAT
The DNA here is from genome assembly GCF_950005125.1 of Chionomys nivalis. Lineage (NCBI taxonomy): Eukaryota > Metazoa > Chordata > Mammalia > Rodentia > Cricetidae > Chionomys > Chionomys nivalis. The sequence goes on from NC_080099.1 coordinate 34,527,520, forward strand.
CCCATGGACTCAATGACAAGGGTCATAGAGGGTAGATGCCTTGCATTATCACAAATAATATCCAAAGCTCCTTTCATATTACCAGCTAATTTTTGAAAGGGAGAAATGACTGTCTCTTCTCTTTTGCCGCCCAAAGAAGCAATGGCAGATGTGATTGTGTGTATTAGAACAACACACCAATGTGTGCCAGGTGCATTTGCTTGTCATTTGCAGAACAAAGGTTTGGCTTGTTTTCCCCTTTCTTCCATCCAGAATGCTTTCCAGGCTATGTTGCATAGAGGTTGTAGGTAAACTCTAGGTTATTAGTGCAAGTAAAAGGTGATTATTTCCTAAACTAAAGCATCATTGAGAGAGGGAGGGTGGATTGTTGGGAAATAATGGAGAGATGTAAGGGGTAAATTATGCTTAAGTATGTTAAGGATGATTGCTGTGGGATGTTTGTACATGGTGTAAAGATGTATTGCTATGATTGTTGTAATAAAAAGTTAAATGGTCAATGGTGAGGCAAGAGGTCTAGGTGAGACTTCTGGATAGAGAGAACTCTGGGAAAAAGAAAGGCAAAATCACTAGAGAGAAACACAGAGAAGAAACAAGAGGTACAGGATGGACGAATGGTAATGCCAAATGGCACCACATAGATTAATATAAATGGGTTATAAATTATAAGAGCTAGTTAGGAATAAGCCTAAGCTATAGGCTGAGCTTGTGTAATTAATAAGAAGTCTCTGTGTCACAGTCTCTGGTGTTGTGACAGAATAAGGTTCATTACAATAGATTACATGGGATACCTCTAGGATCTTGCCTTCAGAGATGAGTTGATGAGTAGTATAGTCTTGACATGGCTGACATAGGCTTGCAGGAAACAAATAAACAGAGTTAGAATGTGTTAAATTGCACTTTCTATGGAGCTTCATTCACATAGATAATTCAGGAATCATTGTAATTTGGAGGTGCAAACCTTAGAAAAGTAACCTAATTGAACATGGAATGTGGAATTACTAGAAGCGAGCATGAAAATGAACATCAAAGCTTAAGTAGTGAAAAGGGCCTGTGTGGAAATTAATCAGAAACAGTGAGATTAAAAAACCATAATTGCAAAATGCCTTTGTTGAAGCCAGAAAAATTACCTGGCATTTTTTAAGGATTTATTTTTCATTTATGTGTATGTATAAATTTTTTTCTCTCTGTGTGTGCCTGTGCCCTCCAGAGACATTTGCATTGGAGTTAATAGGAGGCTGTGAGTGTCCAAAGTGAGTGCTGGGTATTGAACTCAGGTTCTCTGGAAGAGCAGCAAGTGCTCTCAACCGCTGAGCACCATTTCTTCACATTTTCAGTATGAAATAAAAGAAAAAAATAAATTAAATTAAAAAGCAGAGAGTAAATTCCTCAACAGATTGATCAATGAATAAATGGATGGCAGTAATTACACATTTACATAAGAAACATTTTAGGAGATAAATGAAGATAGGAGCATAATTTCAGGTGCTCTAAGAAGGAATTTTAAAATTTAAACTTTTATTATGAGAGAGACTATTCATATGAATTTTATGTTATGTTATCGTGTAAGATAGAAGAAACACGCATGTGGTTATGGGCTGCAGGGAATGGAGAGTAGAAAAATGATCATGAGAAAGCATGACGTGGGGAAATAGCACCAAGAGAAAGCCAATCTCTGAGAATATGGACTGGGTGAAGTGCCTGTCGCTGAGGGATAAACTGACTTGAGAGGGAGGATTTACTGCAAGAAGACAGAAAGCTGTGCTGGTGCAGTGGGGAAAAACCGGAGGAACTCAGGGCTCCATGTTTTTTGCTTAACTTATTTTTGATAAATAGAAAGTTTTCTAGTTGGACAGGCATGTAGGGATTAGAAAGAAGTTGAAAAGCTATTACGAAAAATGGGAGAAGGTTTGAATTGGAGTGAGGGGAAAGGGGCTAATGATTTCCCTCTCTTAGTAATGTGGTTTAGAGAGGTTAGATAAGGAACGAAAAGATAAAAGGATAGGAGCCCTTTGGTGATAAGCACAGTGGTGTGAAATGTTGAATAACCTTGGACCTGTGGAGGCCAGGGGTCTGCATCACCCAGGCTGAAGGACCTCTAACTTCTCATACAGAAGATGGAGATCTGTTCTAAGAATTTGTCCCAGACGGTAATTTTCTGATGTTAAAAGCTCTTTGATCCTGGGGTACATTTCGAAAGGCTCACAAATAATAAGTAAAGCTTTTCAGCAAGAGGGGAAATGGGGAAAATCATTTCGATCAACAAAATGGGAAACCCATCCCTCCAACATATCCATTAACTAATTTGACACAATTGCCGCACAAGGAATTTATCTTCGTGCCTTTTTTTCTTACTTGGAACTGATAAAAAGTGTTTTTATTCTGTGTGCATCCAACTTCAGCTAGTCACCTTTTTTTTCTGGGTACTCAGCCACATCTTTCGAGCTCACTCATCTGTGGCTGGGTTTAATGAGACCTACGTCTTACTGGGAACTAGGTTGTGGAAGTTATTGTAATGATTATTAAATCATTCTCTCAAGCCTTTTTAATCTTTGAAATGTTTAATTTCCCAAATCCCAAGCCGCCTAGGAAAATGAAAACACAGCAAAAGCAGTACTCGCTCTCCCACTCCTGCCTAAAGTGAACATTTCCTTGCCCACCCTGCGGTATTTACGGGCAGGCACTGTGAAAATTAACCTTCTCCCATTACAAGTCCCTCACAATTGGTCTGTAATTCAGACTGAAATTTGGGGAAAAGAACCAAACCCAAAACTATGTTGTTGATTTTTTTTTAAAAAAAGTAAAATATGCTTATAGTATGAGAAGGAATACTCTTGCAAAGTTCACAGTCGGACTGTTTGAAAATGCATTTGTTAGGAAAACATCTTAGCTTGGCTAAACTTGGAGATGAATTTAGGACATGATTGACAGGCTGTGAGTTGTTACTAATACACATCGGGAACTTCTTCAGGGCTGAGAAAGCCAAGGTGAGCATAGCAACAGTGTCTTCATTGTTGCAGTTATTGTGTTTTCGTTTTTGTCTTTTTCCCCAGGATGCTCAGTTTGCACTTGAACTTGATTTAATAATTAATTGTGACCTCCTTTTCTGTCTTGAAAGATGTACTTTATAACCACCCTAGGTCTAGAAAAAGCATCACTTCTGATGAAGGACACCCTGAAACAAACCCCCACGGAAATTTGAGTAAGTCCCTTCAGTGTAATTTTCCTTGAAGGCAAAGATGAGAAATGGCTCCTGACACAAACCTTTGTGCTCTTAGAAGGGGTGAAAATGCCTCTACACACGCAGCTGTTCAGAATCCAGAAATGATGCATGTGCTACCCCTCTCATGCCACTTTGCAGCTCATTAGCAAGGTTCTATTTCACTTATGTGTAATACTTGAAAACACTCTTAAAAGCATATCTTGAAAATGCTCAAATTTTTTTTCATAAGTGGTGGAGAGTGAACCGTTTCTACCTGGACTATTCAGAAAAAATAAATATTTGATAAAATTACATTTGCCTTTGAAAAGTAGTCTGCTTTGGAGATATTAATTATAGTCTTTTATCATTTTTACTTAGAGAATGTTGAAACTACCACGGAAATAATCAATGTGTGTTACCGAAGTTAAGGGGATGTGTTACATCAATGTGAAACCGAGAGGCAATTAAGGTTTAGGGCTTTGTATATAATTTAATAACTTTCCTTTGCTTTTAAGAAAATTGGTCACTACCACGGCAATTTTGAGGACTTCAGGAAGTAAATTAAATGTGATTTTATGGTTGTGTCTTTTCCCGCCACTGCTGAGTCTCTGCTCTTTAACACGTTTGGAGAATGAGAGTGATGGCAGAAAGTCTTGTTTTTCCTGCATTCTCTTAACACCTGGCCCCAACTGAATCAACGTATGTGGATGGATAAATCTTCCCTTCTCTCTATATGGAAATGGCTGTAGCCTGAATAACCTCTTTTTTTTTTTTAATGGCTTTTAATTGAACCTTTTCTGGTTCCCTTTAGACTCAGTGGATCTCTTCCACAGAGATGACCCCCTAATCCCATTGCCCTTCAGTTAAGATACCTGGGGAGGGAATGAGTCACTTCTCTCATTTCTGTTTCTTCCTTGCCTCTTCTTTCATGAAATTCTCTAAGGAAAAGAAGGAATTAAGAGGTACTCACAGAAATAATCTGTCATTTGTTTTCCCTTAAATTGAAAGATATTTACTGTGTCTCATGGGATACATTTAGGTCTTTAAATAATATTCTTCAGATGGAATTCTGACGGAGGCTCCTTGAGACAGGAAATTTATCCGATCTGGTCTCCTGTGGCTTCCATGTTCAACCCATTTACTTACAGGATAGAGTTCACTGTGTGTTATTTTGTTGTTTATCTGGGTAGAGTAGTGGGTTTGCCCTATGCAGAAATCTTTGGCAGACTCCTTTAGAGCATGCATTTAGCTCAGATGCCCCTCTTGGGTCAACTGAAAGCCCAGATATCCTGCGATAAGTGGGTGGAGCCTGATCGCCTGGAGTGGCAATGCTCCTCTCTTCCACCTCAAGCCAAAGACCAGTACAAACACCCTGAACACTGTGTCTGCGTCTGCATGCTAGGAAGCACCTGCCCTGCTTGTCAGTGGCAATGCTGCAGGAGAGTGGAGTCACATCCATCATCCTGAAAACTCTCCAAGTGCTTTTAGAGATTTCTCTATTTGCAAACCAGTTTGCATCAAGGTATGGAGAAGGAAAATGCCACAACATTCCAACATTTTCTCCCAACCAAGGGAAAGCACACATTTTCAGGTTTGCCAGACCACTTTAGTATATATAGTCTGGAAATAGGAGGGGATAAGTGTTATTAAAATAGTTTTATAATCTAGCCTGCCCTACATAGGTGATCTAATACCTCACTACAGGGCAGTGGTTGATCTGACGACCAAATGTAACATGTTACTTATTCTGAATGACTTAGGTTTATGTAATGATTTTTATATTTTTCATTGGTTAAAAAATTTTTTAAATGTGAAAATGATATGAGGACCAAATATTTCTGTCTATAAAGCTTTGCTAGGACACAGCCAAGCCTGTCACTTGTGCATTTCTACATCTGATTTCCCCTAGAACGATGGAGAAGAATGAATAAAGTCTGATGAGTTGCAATCCCTAAATATCTACTATTTGACTATTTTAAAAGTGTTTGCTGATCTCTGCTGCAGAATGTGATATACTTGGCATCTGCTCTATTGTTCTTGGCTATTAGTATCTCAGTTAAGATTTAAATAGTAAACTTTTACTTTTAACATCATGTTATTACATTGAGAAGCTATTAAGATATTATTACTTTCTTAATTTCATGATTCTTGATTGAGTCCAAGAATGTTACTGTGGCTTATGAGTTCACCATTATATGTTTCAAGGGAGAATTATAAAGACTCAGGGATGATGTTTTCTCACCTGTGTGTTGCCATCCTTATTTGGGATTCCATCAACAGGACCAAATGCCTGTGGATGTGTAAAGGGCATGGAGGTGAATTACTCCTGAGATGGTTTTAGGGAACGGGGTCTGCTTTATTGCATATGAACAAGTATTTATACAGAGGAAGTCTGTGGTTGGTTAGCACATTCATTACCTTGGATGGGACAGCGAGGACTCATCCTCTATGTGGTCTCTATGTGGAAGAAGCCCATAATAGGAGATACGGAGAGCACAAACTCCTCAATAAGCCAGCCGTAGGCTACTTCAGAATTCTGTGTTCTGACTTCTGGGAAAACTCAGGAGCATGGTGAGCCATGCTTCTTATTTAGCAGCACAGTATGCCAGGCAGGCTGTGTTCATGCCTAGATTATCTACTATAATGAGAGATGTTTTCCCTCTGAAACTGTTTGAGGCTAGAAGTGGGTATGATATACCCACACACACGTTCATGACATTGGACCTGACAGCTTTGCATGAGAACGTAGGTCACCATGAACATCAGAATGTTGATGGTTTTCAGGCAGTGCCTGGGGGTATGAACACTAGATCTGTATGGTTGTTTGGTATTGGTTTTTTATCTTTCTGAAAATTATAAGAAATAAAAGATTAGCCATACTATTTCAGTCCTTCAAATACCAGATAAGAATTATTAATTTGGAAAATCATAATTAAGACATGAATGAAAATTCCCAGTCACCTTTTCTCCACGGAATCTCACAGAACAAATTTTGTAATGGTTCCCAGAACAGAAAGCTCAGTATACCTGGATTTTCACCGGCATATAAACTCTTTTGTGATTCAGGTTAATGAAATATAAATTTTCAACAGACCCTGCTGGGCTTCGGGATGGGTTCAGAGCTTAGCCTTCATTTGGCATTCTTCATGCATTTTGTCAGAATGCTTCCTTGGGCCTGAAGCATATTAGCCACCCTTGGTTTTGCTTGTTAAGATCCTACCTAGCCTTTGGGACTCAGCTCCAATGTTACTTCAGCTGAGACATTAATTATGCTTTCTCTTCTGCTCATAGTATCTCATTATTGGCTCCGTTGTATGAAAGTCACATTTTAATTTGGCATATAGCTCTTCGTGCTCACATCTTTCTATTTTACTTCTGAGGACAGGAATTATGTCTTGAGTGTTTTGTATTCACCACAATACTTTTATTTAGCAGATTTCACAAAAGCTAGCTACTAAAAAGGCAGAATTCTAAACTTTGTAAGTTTAAAAAAATTAATAGTAATCAAGCCTAAACTAGAATAGTGACCACACGTGTATCTTTTTTCACATTAAGCTATAACCTTTTTTATAAATTTGTTTCAAGAAAAATAAATCTCATAACAAACATAGTTTTAAAATTATGCACATATTATATGGAAAGAAGTTTAAAATCCCAGTGCTATTCATGGTCATTACTTACTTGTATTTAATAATTTTAGATGATTTACTTAAGGTACAGCAGTGGACTCTGATGGGTTTGTAGGGGAAAGTATATTGCGTGCCTTTTTGTAAGATGAGCTGGATCAGAATATTGTTCATCTCAATCTAATGTATAAGCTAAGTGCTTAAATCAGATGACACAGTGTCTTTGAACAGTGATATAACTACCTACTGTCAGTAAGTTGACTTACCAATAAAGTTGGCAATTTTAGCTTTTTTGGAGTACTCTGAGCCTGTGGGGAGCTTCCTTTATAGTGTTCATTCAAGTTTTATACACCAAAAATTTTATTAGGATTGTTCCAAGCCTATAGACTCATGTAAAAGGAGTACATTGGCTGTGTGGGTTTCATGTGGATTCCATTTAACATATGCTTGCCTTCTGACTTGATTTTATTGGGAATCTTTATTCAGAAAGTAGTTCTATTAAGATACTGTCATGTCGTTATACAAAGACACAGATTCTAAAAAAAAATATGTTAAGGGTGTTTTGTAAGTAAACCTGTATAGTATTTTTAGAATAGGCATTTAAGAGTGCTTTTTGACTAGTCTAATGCTAGTTGAATAAGCAAAATGACAATGTAAGAAAATAACAGCATTGTAGAAGTTCAAAATCTTGTACCAAGATCTATTCATTTGTATCTATGCATATGAAATGATCTACATTTGTATATTGCTTTCCTCTTACAAATTGAACAGAAAAAATCAAAACAAAACAATAAAAGGTCTAAGATATCATTGGCTTCTTCCATTTACTTCATGGTGGGTGTTGGTGTTGTGCAGCCTCTCTGTGGAGTGTCTATAGATCCTGTCCCAGGAATAGCCAGCAGAGTAATAAAAAACTTCCTGAGGTATAATAGTCCAGGTTTTGAATTGTTACATTCATCACTGTTCACTAGACCTAACATTTTCCCTTCTGATCACCATGCTTACAGTTATTCCTTAAGAGTATTTGAAACTTCATAAAACTTTATTGAAATTGTCTTTGGTTTTTTGAATAGAAAGTGCCATTCTTTTAATATATAACAATGTATTACAATGTGGCAATACAGCACTGTGTTTGTGTATGTGTGTATGTGGGTATACTTTAGAGTATAATCATATTACTATTTCTACCAGTCCAGAAAGGTAATATGCACTTCAGCATCTAGCCATGTTTGCTTGATTTGGGATTAGAAGCAAACTGTTACTCAGAGGAACAGCAAGTAAACATGAAAGGCCAATCCTTCAATATGCCCTTTAATCTAAAGTCAAATCATAATTGTGAGTGACACCCAAAAAAGGGTGCAAAAAATTAGGTGTTTTTATTGTTACAAAGCCGAAATTGTTTTCTACTCAGAAGTTTTATACTTCTAGAAGGGTATGTGTGTGTTTTGATTTAAACCTAAAATTGATCCCTTCAGATTGAACTAGGCATGCTTAGATTTTATTTCCTGCCATCTCCCTCTCTGCACAGAATCATATATTTTGGATTCCCAGAAGCAGAAAAAAGAATAACCAGACAATTGCATACTGACTTTGTATGAATTGACTTTTGAAAGTGTAGATTGTAGGTAAGAACATTGAAGTAGAACAGGGAACATCTGTGTCTCTTTTATGATTTCCTTAGTGAGATTAAAGAAGCCAGTGTAATGTGGCTAGTTAATAAAGTGAGTTGTTGAACAGATTTTTTGGAGTGCTTTTAAAAAAACTTTTTAATTAGTGTATATGCTTTGTAAAAAACAATTCTTTTCTTTCTGAGTTTGTCTTATTTTGCTTCATATGAGGACCTCCGGCTCCATACACTTTTTCCTGCACACAAAATGCTGTCGTTCTTACTAGTCACTGAAGAATATTCCATTGCATACACATTCCCTTTTCTGTATGAGCTGAGAACCTAGGATGATCCTTAAGTTGGCTACTGTGAAGAGTGAGTTGATCAGTGAAGAGTAAACATGAGTGATTAGGAATCTATCTTGTATATTGATTTGAATTTATTCAGGCGTATACCCATGAGTGGTCCTATTTTCTGAGCACCTCCATGCTAATTTTCACAATGGCTAGACTAATTGACTTTCTCACAAAGGGACTACATCCTTGCCAGTTCTTATTAGTGTCTCTTCTTTGTTAAAATGCATTCTGATTTGTCCTTTAGTCTTTCTCTATTCTGAATATTACACATGAGCAACCCTTGATTTTAGGAAAGCTGATTATTGTGGATCTGGAAAATAAGTTGTCACATTTTAGGATTTTTGTTCTGTTGTTTTGTTTTAAAATCGTGGTCCATGGTAAGACAGAAAGAACCTGCAAACAGCAGAAATTTCTAAGCCCTTGGGAGAAGGGAAGGTCTTCAGAAACAGTATGGGAGAACAGTTTACAATGAAAAGTATATAAGATACAAAGTAAAGGTTTTGAGGTAGGACTTGCTAAAAGGAATGAATGATACTGTATGGTGGCTATGGAACATTCTTCCCCAAGGCAAGGAAAGCTCACAAATAGAGATGTTATTCTGAGAGGAAGACTAAGAACAGGAAACTGGAATGAGTCAGTCTTACTCTGAACACTGGGTTTAGCCTTAGTTAGGAAGACAATAGTTCATATTTTGAAAGGAACAGAACTTCTAAGAAGACAATAATTTTACCTTTTAAAAATGTATAAAATCAATCCTCTTGCTCCTTTCTTGCTCTTCACTTGTTATTTAGATTTACGTATCAGATTCAAGTTGATAGACTATAAGAATATCCTTCACATCTTCTCGCCTTTCCTTTGAGTGGCATGTTGCCATTATTCTTCTTTACCTGGATCACTAGCTGAAACATTGATCTCTACATGTAACTGGCATACCAACATCACCAACATGTTACCCCACCATGCATCTTTGCCATGTGTTTTTCTTTCTTGGCAATGACATTTGCTTATCTTTCCATGTATGGTTCCCTTGGAGCTGTGAGCTGGTTTACTACTGAGAGCCAAAGGTTGTTTGTATGCTTTGATATATATGAGCCATAATATATTTTTGTTTCCAATAAGCTCTCGCTTCAATATAATTGTTTGTTTCAAAGTAAAGTCTACTTATGAAGTACAACATGGACTTGAAACTCACTGTGTAGCCCAGGCTGGCTTCAAACTTGTGATTTTCCTGTTGTAACTCTAGATGCCTTGGATTTTAGACACTCCCAACCAACCTAGACATATTTTTCGAAATGTCAATGGGTATATAAAATTCATGGATCAGGGAGTGGTGAAACATGCTCTTAATCCCAGAACTCAGGAAGATCTCTGTGAGCCTGAGGTCAGCTTTTTCTATAGAGCAATTTCCAGTGCTACATAGTGAGACCCTGTCTCAAAAACAAACAATAACAACCCCCAAATTTATGGAATGGCAGTGCTGGATGTAATTAGGAAGAAATGATGTTCACACTTAATTTTCATACCACACAGTAGCATTGTAACCTGTGGTTCACACCCCAGTTCATTAAGAAGCTATTTCTCACTATTTCAGTATTTGCATTTTTATGTTAAATCTTTTAGTAATTTTTTGCAATTTGTGGAAAAATATTATTTTCCACTATATAAAAACACAAGACATCTGTTCAACGATACTCGGTTAACAAATAAAGAGCCAAACAAAAAGAGATTTGTTTGAAATGGGGAAGAATGTCTCTGCAGGACGTTTATTACAGTTGCATGCATGATGTTCATTCTATTCATTCCCCCTCCTCTGTCTTTTTGCAATGTATACTAAATAGATTAGGCTTTAAATTTTTTTGAGAGGCTTTTTAAACATGACCACACTGTTTTGGTTTTTTTTTTTTATCTTTTCTACCCTTCTTTCTTCCCTCTTCCCTTTTCTCCCATTTGGATTCATGAACTTGCCTTGTATAATTATTCCTGGGAGTATCATGCTTCTTATATGTAATATGTACATGGGTTTAGGAGTGGCCAATTAGGGTTTATGATGTATCAGAGGACTCAGCCCTGGAGAAAACTCATTCTCCCTTCCTCATCAGTCATTCATTACATATAAGTCTTCCTCTAGTGGTTGTTTCTTATGAACCTCCCCCATTCTCTTTCCCATTTCAGATGGTATGATCCTTATTCAGAAATTATTTAGAGAAAATTATGGTTGACATTTTTAAGGTTTAGTATCCCTGACATATCTAGAATATACTCTCTCACAAATAGGTGTCCTATTCCTTTGACTCTTATTTCTCTGCCCCTTTACATGGTGTTTACTAAACCTGAGGTGCAGAATTGGCATTGTAGATGTGCTATTGTGCCCATGTACCTTCTGATCACTTGTTCCTTGTCATCTGACTTCCATACACGCACTGTAGCATGCAAACCTACAAATATACAAACATGCAGAAACATACACACAAAATAGGTAAAAATAGAAACTATATAGACACTATAAACAGATGTGTATACTATATACATTAGACATTCTCTCCAGTGCTATCGTACATACTGTGTATACACTACAATATGTACACTGTATTTGCATGCTTGCATGTGCACAAATACTTTTTTCTTACTCTTCTCCTTAAGATCTTTGCTTTCATCTGTAGTGCCATTCCACATTTTATTTCACTGTTTATTTTGTTAGAATCCTTATTTTGTTATTTTTCTTAGATAAACATACGATATACGAGCTGACCAGGTAAATTTTAACTTGGAGCCTATCAAAGTCATTTTTAGGGTTATTTATTCTTCTAGCTTCATGGACCCCTAGAATAGTTTGATAGCATGTTTTCTTCAGTGAAAGTCAAAATGTCCTTAAATAAGTTTTGACATTTGTTGCCAGAGATACAAGTTTATCAAGGTAGATACTATGAAGAGTGATTTCAAATATTCCACGCATGCACATATCCCATTAGTGCCTCCTTCAAGGTTATATTTCCAGGGCCACAAGCGTGGCTTCAAGTGATATTCATAAAATCAAGTCATGCCTTTGTCCCACAACCATTGAACTTAGGCAAAAATAAAAGGAATGAAATTCTTTTATTATTGTAATTTGCCAGAACATCTTAATACATCTATATCTTTGTGAATTCTCCAAAATCCAAAAGATTATACTGTTTTTTCCTCTCTTTCATAAACTCATTTGTAACCTTAATTCTGCCATCCTTGATCTAGTGTTCTAGACTTATGTGTTCTAGGCACTAAACAATAAGCAGAACCTGATCTACACCTCCACTATCCCATTGATTCTATAACCACCTCTAGCTTAGCTATGTTCATGAGTTATTGCACACGAATTTTATACTAGCATGCTATAAATCTCAAGAGGTCTCATCTCAGAGAAGGAAAATAGTACACACTGAAGGAAAAAAGAGATCTTAGACTGCTCTTGGGGTCTCTGAAGGGTAACTTCTTTAGTTGAATAGGTGTGGTGTTGCTGGAGAAGATTATGAGTTGTGTGCTCAACAAGGATCGCTTTCTACTTTTACATTCTCTGGGTCTAATGCAGTTTAGACATTCTTTAGGAGACCCCAAACTAGAAACAGCTGTGGTGCCTGCCGAGTTTTCTGTTATTGTGTGCATTTTATTTCTAGCTTCGTCAGTCTAAGACACATAGAGCTGTGTGTAATGGTTTTCTGCAACAGAAAAGATTATTAAAAAAACAATATCAAGATTTTTTGGGGTGAGTATCTTATATTAAGATGGTGAGTATTGAAAAATGAAGAGTATGTAAGGAAAGAACCACCTCAGACCCATGGGATGCTAAATGCTAAATTATATCACTCTCACTTCAGCACAGGTGAGCATTACTTTGTTTAGTATATGGACTCCAGATGCTCTGACTTGCTCAGTCCTTAGGCAAGCTTAGATTTCCTGCAAAATGGCTCATGTTTCCACTCTGTATAGTAGCATATGCCTCAACACTATAGTCTGTGACTTGTGTATCTGAATTAGTATGTCTATTGCATTCCCACTGATTACCACCTAAGCTACTGGTAAAAAAAAAAACATGTATGAAGTTCTAGTAATTGGAAACTAAAGGTAGTTTACTGAAGCATTTGAACCACATGTTTAGAATATATTGTTAGTGATAAATAATAACCCTTATTCTCACTCTTCTACAAATGCTAAAATTAAAAATTACTGGGGAGCATTTGCATAGTAGTTATTGTAATATGGTTGTAGTAGCTGCTTAATTACGTAGTACATGTTGCCAATTGTTATTCTGAATTCTAAGGCATACACACATTGAACTTTCTTGACAAGAATCTAAAAATTCTCATCACCTGTCATCTACCTACGGTTACACAGTTCTCTATCTGCCTTAACTCTGATAGCTTCTGTAACCACTCTGTTCCTCAGTTTCCTCATATATAAAATAGATATTAAAAATACAATAAAATAGCAACGTAATATTTTAAGAATCAGCAATTGCTGTGATTACAATAGTTATGAATATTAATATATATTAAATGTCAGATGTGAGTGTCTTATTTAAAGAATGGTAGTGTATCTTAAAGGATGGAAATAATAAATTAACATTACAGAACTAAAATATGCTGCCAAGAAACATGAAAGGTTTTGAGTAAATATGCTGGCAGAATTCAGATAATCTTTAGGTCTGGGAAAGTTTCTTTACGGAACTGACACTTTAGCCAGTTTTTCAAAAAGTGAACTGGGATTAGCAGATGGGAAGACACTAGGGATAAAAGTAATACATAAAATACTGCAGGCTTAGTTCAGGCTGAAAAACTTGAGGCCTCCCAGAACAAGTTAATGACTCAGTGTTGATCTGAAGAACAACTAGAGACATTATAAAGATTTAGTCAGGAGAGCAACATGATCAGATTTAAATTTTAAGATCCCTCAGAGTGGTGTGGAGAGACCAGATTAGAGTTAGGCAAGACTTGGTGAGCAGATACCAATTCAGTGACTATTTTTCCAGTTCCAGGAGACAGTGGTATCTGAATGAAGGTGAGGTCCTGGGGAAGGTGTTTCTTTTAATAGATTCAAAACCATCTAGGACAAGCTGCTAAAATGGTAGGTAAATCAGACCCACGTGCTTTTCCCTTCCTCCCTTCTCTTTTTTCTTCCCTTTTATCTTTCCTTTCTTCTTTCCTTTCTTCCTTCCTTTCTTCCCTCCCTGCCTTTCTTCCTTCCTTTTCTCTCTTCCCATTCCCACCTGTAAATGCATAGCTACTAACCATCATTCACCCATCAAACAGTTATATGTGGTACCAGATGGAGGATCTAACTTGGCTGCTCTAACGCCCCCATTCTGTGCTCTCGTTTAAAGTCAACTTTAAACCTCCATATATTGTCACTGTGCTTTTCATCGTCACTATTTGCTATCCCAAGAGCTCTGGATAAGATCTCTTTATATACTAAAACTTTTGAATGGATGTACAGTCTGCTCTCTGGGACTTTAAAAACGTGGCTTTTTCAAACCAAAGAATGTCCCTTGTAGTCTTTTCCAAAGCCAAGTCAATTAAATCATTTTCATTCATTTGCTAAATATGTAATGAGGTTATTTTACTCATATTGTTTTTAGCAGGAACCAATTTTGCATGCAAAATTTGTTTTGGTCACATGTAGGAGAAGTTTAATTACCCATACAGGTATCGTCACTCTTCAATTTGTGAAAATGACTTTAGGGTCAGAGTATGACATTAAAACTAATCTATAGCCGGGCGGTGGTGGCGCAAGCCTTTAATCCCAGCACTTGGGAGGCAGAGGCAGGTGGATCTCTGTGAGTTTGAGACCAGCCTGGTCTACAAGAGCTAGTTCCAGGACAGGCTCCAAAACTACAGAGAAACCCTGTCTCGAAAAACCAAAAAAATAAAAATAAAAAATAAAAAAAAAAAAAACTAATCTATAACAAACCTTATGTGATGTGATTCGGAGGTAGGAATAGCCTAAAAGTACACTACAGAGAAATAGTTTGGGGAATCGGAAAGAAATGGTCAAGACTACATGAATTTGTATTTGAATCATGCCTAAATCGTTTATAGTTGAGAGTCCAATATCTGTCTCATAATAGTATTAGGTAAATTTGGGCTATACTATCGTCTATTTGTGTTCTTTACAGCATTAATTCTAGTGTGTGAGATTTGAATTAGGGATCTTTTGTAGGTCACCTTTTGAGCATAATGATAAAATTATGTAGACAGAATTAGACTCTTTGTAAAGGGCCTAAAGGGGTCCCACATAGCTTCCTTACTCATTTTACTACATGTAGTCACAGTGAAAAAATGGCCATCTTTGAGGAAGTGGGCTCTCACAAGGTGTAATTTGATGAACCTTTAATATTGTGGGGTTCCCAGTTGCCAGTACTCTAAGAAATAAATTTTGTTCCTTAAATGCCACTCAGTGTATCATAATATTTATTTATTTTTATTTTATGTATACATGTGTATCTCCTGTATGTCTGTAGAGGCACTGTGTGTGGCCAAAAAAATGGAGCTGGATTCCCTGGAGTTGGAGGTAAGGACCACTGTGAACTGTTGTGTAGCTGCTGAAACTGAGACCAGGTCCCCTGCAAAAGTGGAAAGTTCTATTCATGTCTGAAGCATCTCTCTGGCCCCACTTATAAATCTAATTGTTTTTTAAAAGAAACCCATTGAACTATAGAAATTAATCTATGGAAAACTGATTTTTGATAATTTACCTTATAACACGGTATCTGTGGTTTTGCATTAAGTGCAACAGGATGATCCACTACTTTGGGATTTAAAAAGAAAAGACACATTGCATGTATTTTTACAGAGATCATGCTAGCACTTAGGAGTTAAAGATGTTGGACTGATAGAAACTGGCATTAAACAATGAAAGAAAAGCATAAAAAGCATTAGTAATTACATAATAAGAAGCACTGTACCCATGAAACACAGATCTTGTTATACTAAATAACCTAGAATAGGTTATCAGCTAAAGGACTGGATGATCAAGGTGAGGAAGTCTTCTAGAGGATATCACAAAAAGAAGAGATGGAAAATAGGAAGTGAGAGAAAAGGCAGGGTCACTTTATTAGGAATATGAGAAGAGAAAGGAGAAAGTGAAAGTGTGGATATATTCAGAAAGTAATCTCAATAATAGGGGTTCTTAATTCCCAGATACCAGTGTAGTGGGGAGCTGCTGGCTGTCTTCATGCCGCCCCAGCTCCCGGTCACATGGCTAGCTTATTCCCCGAAATAATAACACACAAACTGTATTCTTTTAAACACTGCTTGGCCCATTAGCTCTAGCCCTTACTGGCTAATTCTCATATCCCGATCAACCCATTTCTAATAATCTGTGTAGCACTAGTCTTACCGGGAAAGATTCAGCATGTCTGACCTGGCGGCTTGCTTCATCGTGTCTGCTCTGGAGAGGAGAGCATGGCATCTGTCTCTCAGAGGAGCTGCCCTGCATCTGAGCTCACTTCCTCTTCCTCCCAGCATTCTGTTCTGTTTATTCCACCCACCTATGTTCTAACTTATGAGGGCCAAGCAGTTTCTTTATTTTTAACCAATGACCTTCCTCCATCATACCAGGAGTCCTCAATGAGCAACATAGGAAAGATATATATCCCAAGTCCTGACCTGCAGCTGCAAACCATATATCCTTCAGGATATTTTAGAAAAATGTTTCAAAATTTACACTTTACTTTTAGTAGCTCATTAGAGTCACAATGGATTAAGATCACTTAGCAGGGAAATCAGAAGCTGAAGACCATAAAGCCATGTCTTAAAAATCCTCAGTAAATGATTTCTAGTCGGGAATATGGGATATTATGCGTGCTGAAATAGGCAATGAAGAGAAAATGCATAAGAACACTTTCGAATACACAGGGTGCATCCAAATTTACTGCACATTTCCCTTTCTTAGGAGGAAATCAGGAAATATATCCAACAAGAACCAGGAATAAGTCAAGAGTGGGGTAATAGGAGGGAGGGGGAGATGGACAGAGATGCACTGAGAACAAAGAATCTTCAGGGTGAGGTGCAAGATGATGAGAATAGAATGACAGCTTGTTTTAGGTTTTAAAGCCTTCAAACACAATAGCTTAGCTCTTGTAAAGTCTGTAGAACTCTTGTAGAAAGTTTCTCAAGAAGATGAAGCCTGGAAATTATGTAATTGGACAGCCATTTACATGTATAATCAGTCAGTTCTAATGACTTAAGAAAGTAAGAGAGGAAAAAGGGGAAGTTCTGTAATCACTGGGGCAATGATGAGGACATTTATCCTGCAAATACTGGAGCACTAAGGAGTGGATCTGGGGGAGCTGTTCTTCCTTTCTGGTTACTGGAATTTTAGGATGCACGGCAGTAATCAGGTCTTCAGTGGTATCAATGATAGGATGTTTATCTATCTGGAATCAACCATGGAGGGTGAGAAGGTAGAAACTGCAGGTAAGGGAAGAAAGATAATGAATGACTGTCACTTTGGGATTTTGACTGATAAGATAGAACATTTTCTTACTGAGGTGAGAAAAGTGGTGAAAATGTTTAAGAGCAAATTAAAGCTTTTGCTTTGGATATCATGTTTAGCTACAGTCAGTTCCTAAGTGGACATCCAAGTGGAGGAGTCAGGAGCCATTTGCTTGTCACTTGAATACCTCCCTTACTCTGTACAGTTCTGGCCTCCTGGGTAAGCCTCGTCATTTCCATCTGTCTTTAGAGCCTACTAAGGTGGAATGGCCCAACACTGTACTCTAGCTCATTGGTGATAATGGGTTCCTGTTTTGATCTTTCCTTCCCCTAGTAGAACACATAATAATTCCTGTCGCCCACATTCCCTGGAGGAATTCTGTAAGCATCACTGATCTATCTGTGAAGTATGTTGAGCTCGGTGGGGAGGAAAGCTGTTTTATAAATTATGAAGTATTAGAGTGTCGCCAGACTGTGAATGCTGGCTAGAAATATCCCATGCTTCTCTAATCAGAAAAGAAGTGCAGAAATTGGGCAAGGAGTGGTTTTGTCTCAAAGGCTCTTTTCTTTGTTCTGTTCTTTCCTTTTCTACTTTGTCCTCTTCTGGCTCCCACACAGTCTGTCATAAAACAAGAAAAAAATTAAAATCCATCAATCTATCTCAATTTTAAAAAAATCAGAGTGATATCAGTTTATTTTCCTAATATGATAAAGAAAAATATGGAAAATATTCATAAAGACCTATTTACTATTTTTTTAAAGAATTAATTTTGTTCTCTTTTAGTTTTTGGATTTCATATCTGAGTACTGCAGTGACTGACATTATTTCTCCTTCCCTACCTTACTTCAGCTCCTGTGTGTTTCCCCTTTCTCAACTTCATAACCTCTTATTCTTTAATTATTATTTTTACATATTGTATATATTTATTTATGCATTATATATTATATATAATATACATTCATGTATTAAAAGCAATCTGTTGAATTCATTTAGTGTCACTCATATGGATAGTTCTTAAGACTGGCCACTTGCTTGGGTAACCAACCTTCCAGGATGCTTGTCTCAAGATGAGCCCCCTGATAGATTAGCCTGCCAGCCATTTTAAATCAGGAAACTCAGTACCATGAAAGATCTCAACAAAAACTATCTGCTAATGTATTGTCACTGAACTGATAGTTGGTATAATTTTGTAAGAAAAATAAGTAAATTTCAAAAATTGGAGTAAAGGACAGTTCCTATTATACACAGATATCATGATCAATTATAAAAAATATTGGTGTGGGAAGTCCTTCTATACATCTGTTGCTTTTATTGGTTAATGAACAAAGAAGCTGCCTTGGCCTGTGATAGGGCAGAGTAGAGCTAGGTGGGGAAAATTAAGCTGAATTCTGGGAGAAAGAAGGCAGAGTCAGTGAGATGCCATGTAGCCTTCAGAGAGCAAAGATGCGAGCTGCCAGCTGCAACTTTGCTGGTAGGCCACGAGCTTTGTGGTAAAATATAAACTAATAGAAAGGGGTTATTGTAAGACATAAAAGTATGCTAGAAATACACTTAAGTGATTGGCCAAGTGATGATTTAAATAATATAGTTTCTGTGTAACTATTTTGGGAGTCTGGGTGGCTGGGGGAAAAAGCAGCCTCCACCTACAAAATCCTTTTTGTTGTTGTTGTTGCTTTTTGAGACAGGGTTTCTCTGGTTGCTTTGAAGCCTGTTATGGAGCTAGCTCTTATAGATTAGGCTGGCCTCAAACTCACAGAGATCTGCCTGCCTCTGCCTCCTGAGTGCTGTGATTGAAGGCATGTGCCACCATGACCCAGCAATGGAAAAAAACATCTTAAGAAATTGACAAATATATTATAAGAACTAAAAGTGAGATTAATAAGGTTTCCTATGTATCAATAAATAGAAGAAGTTGTTTCTGTATTAAATAGCAAAGAATTATAAATCGAATATTTAAACAACATTTACAGTGATGTTTGAATATGAAATATGGTTAATTTTGTCAAAAATATACTAGTTCTGAATTTCAAGATTCTTCAAACCTTAATTGACAGGTTTTAAATGAATGGAAAATTATATAATGTTCATAAATTTGAAGTTAGTATCATGATTACAATTTTCCTTAAAGTGATCTACATACTCACCATAATCCTAATTCAACACTAGATTTTAAGAATAAAAATTGATAAAGAGATTATAAAATGTATGCTGTATGAGGATAAAAAATACCACAACTGATGGAGGAGGGTCATCTTTCTATCTGTTGCTTTCATTGGTTAATTAATAAAGAAACTACTTGGCCTCTGATAGGGTAGAATTTAGATAGGTGGAGTAAACAGATCAGAATGCTGGGAGAAAGAAGCCAAGTCAGTGAGTCGCCAGGATTCTCCCACTCCAAAAAGACGCAGGTTAAGATCTTTCCTGGTAAGCCAGTTCGTGGTGCTACACAGAATATTAGAAATGGGTTAGATCAATATGTAAGAGCTAGCTAATAAGAGGCTAAAACTAATGGGCCGTGCAGTGTTTAAAAGAATACAATTTGTGTGTTGTTATTTCCGGTAAAGCTAGCCGTGCAGGAGCTGAGCGGTGGGAAGCGGCCCGCCGCTCTTTTTA
Organism: Chionomys nivalis; assembly: GCF_950005125.1. NCBI lineage: Eukaryota > Metazoa > Chordata > Mammalia > Rodentia > Cricetidae > Chionomys > Chionomys nivalis. The sequence goes on from NC_080099.1 coordinate 34,547,383, forward strand.
CAACACCTCAACAATTTTGAAAGAGATAAGTTGAAGAAAACTACTGACTTCAGATATGGGTGCCTGCCACAAAGCTACAGCAATTAAAGCAGCTTAATATTCACACCAAATCATTTTTTATGTAAGAAGAAGAAGGAAATCACGGTGATTTAGGAAAAGAAAAGTTTTCTTAAATTCTGAAAACAATAAGAGGAGCAGAGAAACAGCTTGGCAGGTAAGAGGTCTTGCTGCTTTTTTAGAGGATCTGAAGTTTGTTCTCAGCACCAACTTCAGGGGATTGAACCTTCTTCTGACTTCCATGGTTACCCATACACACATGACAAGAGTAGTGTATACCAGACATACCCATACACATGAATAAAAACAAAAATAAAAAAATAAAAGCAAAATCTTGATCATCTTTCACAATAGGCCAGCTGCCCAGGCTCTAAATTATCAGAATTAGTTATATTTTCTTTGAATTTGTCTGGAACAATTACATCGTCTGTATAAACATTGCCTATTAACAGATGATGTTCTCAAATTACTGTCTGGGTTTCATTTTCTTTCTGTTTCTCCAATCTGGTAGTCCCTCAGAGACAAGGCAGTCGGCTAGTAAACATATGTCTGTGTTACTGAGCTTGACACAGCTTTGGTAGAACACCATGTTCAGCAGAAGAGTGAGGAGAGAAGGGTGAAATATGAGCCAAGTGAACTGAGAGCAAATGTCTTTGCAGGAAAGATGAACAAAGAGGCACATTCTTTCAGGTGAATGCCGGCCGCCTACAACACACAGCAGGAATCCCTTCCATCAAAGGCCAAAAAACACTGGAAGAGTTCTGACAGTGCAAAAGCAGATGTCATCCGGTACACACTTGGTGAGCTCTGTTAGAGTTATCGTCACCATAGCTTTATATGGCTTACTACTCTGTAGAGAAAAAATCAAAGTGACCCATGCAGACTTGTGATCTCAGCTACAGAAGAAGCTCAGGCATGGTCATGAGTCAAAGCTACAGGGTTTAAGATCACTTTGGCGAACTTGATGATTTGTCATCAAAATAATAATAATATAGTAGATTAATACACAAACAAAATAAAGATAAATCATTACAAAATGATGACTTCATACTGGATATTTTGCACAAAGCAGATGCTGTTATTGGGATAGAAGGTGTCATGGCGACAAAGGACAAATTGTATTGTTTTATTAGAGTTTCTAGGAGTGTTTGATGATTTGCAGAGCCTGTGGTGAGCTGAAGCTTAGGTCATGCGAAAGTGAGTGCAGTAAACCTCTCCCTGTGCCAAACTCTGAGATTTTGGAGTTGTAACAGTTTCGGTATCCCATGAAGTGCATTTGTTTATGTCAAGCTGTAGGGTGTCCCAGATCTTTGCTGAAAAAGGAAAGTTAAAGTTTAAAAACATGAACAAGGGAAGAAAACATCCATTTTTTAATTCATGAAAATTAAAAATAATATCCAAAAGATACCATTTGGAAAGTGAAAAGGTTCAATATAGACTAGCAGAAAACACCAGCAAAAGCATGTTCAACAAAGGAGTTGTATATAGAGGCATAAATAAATGTTATGACTAGTTGATGATAATATAAAGTCAACAAAAATTCAAAACTATTTTGACATAAATTTTAGGAATTTATTTATATACACATAAATACACAAAATGATCATTATCATTTGTCATTAAGAAAATGCCAGCAAAATTACAATGAGATAACACTGCATGTATTTTAAAAAGTCACCATATAGTAAGAACGTCAAATATTTGCTAAAATTGATAAAAACAAAAATAGGCAAGCAGGCTAGGCATTTATTGCTAAGAGCATGAAGTGATTGTAGTTTTCAAAAATGGTTAATGAGATTGTGGGACATTATAACCTTAGAAATCAGTTACCTGTAATCTTAAAAAAATTATCCAGAGAAGATTAATATGCATACTTAACATAAATTTGTGTGCCAGTGATAATTATATTATCACAGTAGTTTAAATATGTAAGCAACCCACAAAGTCACCCAAATTAAAAGAAAAAAAGAAAGCCAAGATGTACTTACTGCTAAATTAAACAAGACTTTCAAAGACTTAAAAATAATCTCTCTCACACTATTCAAGGCAATACATAAGTAATTCTACCAAACTCCTTTGCAAAGCCATTATTATACTGGTAATGACACAAATACACAAGAATAAGGTATATATATATATATATATATATATATATATATATATATATATATATATATATATGTTAGACATGTATGCTAAAAATGTAAATAAAATATTTGAAAACTGAAATTAAAATTACCATGACTTTTAGGATGAAAGGAAAGATGGTTCAATATATAAAGATCAATAAGTATAAAATTGCATGTAGACTTAAGACATAAGTCATGTGATCACCTCAATAGGTACAGAAAATTCCTTTGACAAAATCGAGTATTTTTGCCATAAAAGTTAAAAGAAACAAGGAATAAAAGGAATTTTTCTCAATATAATAGCTATGTATGACTAATCTATAGTCAATGCACTAAATAGAGAAAAACTCAAAAAATTTCCTCTGAAATTAGGAATGAGGCAAGAGTATATGTTTTATATGTTGGCCAATTATAGATCCCTGTCAATCACTTTCTACTCCAAACAGTAGCTTTTCTGATAAGGACTGAGTATGACAATCTGATAAGGATTGAGTATGTCATGTGGGTATGATAAGTCATTAGGAGTCCATTGAATACTATGTCCAATCAACAAAATAGTTGTAGTAGGATCTTTCCTAGGGCCTATGTCTTGTACAGCATATTTATTTGGTCCAACAGTGCTACCAGGTGTAGTTTTATCTTGTGAAGCGGAAATTAAATCCAGTCAATGCCAGAGTAGAACTCTGGGTCAAGTTGTCTCAGTTAGTCAGACCGTGGTTGATTCGTCCCATGTTTGTGGCACTAACTTATCAACGGACACAGCTTGCCAGGCTAGTATTGTTCTCACTTGCAGCACAGCTGAGTAAAATTCATAGATACTCTTCTCATTTGATAGCATGTGTAGCGCCTTCTAGCACTATGAAAACTAGGCAGTAGAGCTGAAGCTTTTGGCAGAGTGTCAAATTGATTCCTCCATGTTCTCTAACTCGGGTGTGTGGTGTCTTCCACCCTAGGGTCTTACCAACAACTTCTGGAGGGTAACCAGGAGCAATGCCAATAGCCTGTAGTGTTTGTGGTTCTATGGCACCAAACTGGCAAACAACTACAAAAGAAATTGCTCTTTAACCTTTTCATTTGTTAGTTTAGGGTCTAATAGGCACATTGTTGCCATTTGACAAGATACCTTCATTTTAGCATGTGTGTGTGTGTATGTGTGTTTGTGTGTAGGAAGTATAAGATTTCCTGTGAAAGTATATTGCAATAGATTTGAGTATAATAATCATCCTATTTGTCCTGTTTTAACAGGGCAAATTTGATATTACTATTTGGTTTAAATGCATTAATGATTATTAACTCCAAATTACTAAGAATGCATTAATGTGACATTAGGAAAGAAATGAAGCATCCCTCAGGACTCATTTTATCCAGAGCAAATCCAGAATGGAATTATCTGCTTCATGCTGCCTTCATCTTCCATGTGTCTGTTCTGTGCATCTGAACCTGTGCATGCCTGAAGACTGTCCTGTGACTCTGACTCTGCACTCTTGTGTGTATGTGTGTTGTGTAACTTTGTTGTGCTGTGTTCATGTATATGTGCATCGATCTCTGTCTCTGTAACTGTGTGTTTTGGACAAAAGGCTTCACTTTATTTACAGAACAGCCCAGAAAGCCTCACTTGGAGAAGGGACCGGATACTTTTACAGAAAACTGTAAGACAGTTTTTCAAGGGATTAAATCACTGGCTCCAACTGTTCCCAACTGACCCAGAAAACAAATGGTACTATAAACATAATTGTTTAACAACTGATATACGTAAGTGAATATTCATTTTAGAAGGTTGCTTTTACCCTCTTTGTTTGCTTGCTGCTTTCAGCAAATGATGCATTGTTCTGGGTGAGGGGCATAGAAGAGTACATAATTTAAGATTGTAGCTATGCATTAGCTTAGGTTCTAAAAGTTGATTACACAGGAAATCTAAGGCAAGTAAAGTTGATTAGAACATTCTTCTTTTAAAGGCAGGTTAAACAAAGAGGCTAAGTACACAGTAGGATGGCATCTCAGGTATTAAGTAACCTCAGCATGTATTATGAACTCAGACTGTGAGACTCAGCAAAAGTTCCAGTCTCGTCAAGCATAGAGTATTTTCATAATACTGCATTGCTTCAACTACCCTCTTCCTGGACAGAAGAATCTTATTTAGTTTTGCAGTTTTGATGCAGGTAGCTGTCTTAGTCCCCTTTCTTGTTTCTGTTTTATCATACTCTGACAAAAGCAGTTTAGGAGAGAGAAAGTTTATTTGACGCAAAAGTCCTGGTTATAGTCCATCATTATAAAGAAGTCAAAGACTGTTCATATCACATTTATGGTCAAGAACAGAAAACAGTACATTAATGCAATCATGCTCAGCTTGCTTTCTCTATTCTTTACAGTCCATGATCTACTGCGTAGGCAATACCCCAAACCACAATTCTGTAATGAAGATGGATCATTCTGTATCAATTACGACAATCAAGGCAATTCCACACAGATACGTGCCAGGTCAAACTAATCTAGATAATCTCCCATGGAAAGTTCTTTTCCATGTGATTTCAGAGTATATCAAGTTGACAAAACTAACCATGACTGTGGTTAACGTGAAATATAGACCAAGTCTACTTCAGGATAGACACTATGTTCTTTCTAATTACTATATAAATTTATAACTGTATATTTGAAATAAAAGCAAAACTGTTGCTATTTACCAAAACATTTTATTCATCATAAATATTTGCTGTAGGAAGTCTTATAGCCAGTGGTTACCTGCCCACTGGGGCATGGCCTCCTATACTATATATGCCGATGAAGAACATGCATCCGGCCTCTTTTCTGGACTTTGGGTAAAGAAATGCCCATGCCTCAAACATTGACAAGATATATGATATCCAGAAATGGATAAGCAGGACTGTCAAATCTTGCCAAGACAGATATGACGGTTTTGAAAATTTTCCTGCCTCTGAAAATGGTCTCTCAGGTATTCTAGGCCTTAGCCAAAGTTGGTTTCTTCAATGTTGCAAATGAGACTTTGGGTGATTGCCCAGGTAGCCAGTTGTCTCTGTCATTTGTTGCACATTTTTGGAAGTTGTTTGATTGCACTTTCTGCTTACTCAGGCAATATTATTTTCCTTCTCGGATCCTTGACAGGGTTGAAGACTAGATAGTTGTAGTTACCTTCCTCTCATGACTTGACCAAGTTATTTATTATATATACAAGACTTAAACTAGTTAGAACAGGATAAATTATTGAATATATTTGTTTTTATTGTATATAATTTTGTATTTGGCTTGGAACTCTCTTATTTAAACAAAAGGGGGAGGTGCTGTAGGAAGTCTTACAGCCAGTGGTTACCCACCCGTTGGGGCGTGGCCTCTTATGCTATGTATATGCCAATGCAGAGCATGCGTCCTGCCTCTTTTCTGGCCTCTGTGTTCCAGTTACGGAGTTTGGTTTCTGATCTCCATTCAAGCAGAGGATTCTGATTGGTGAGTCTACCCCTAAATAAATAACCATCTACTTCTCAGTTCTGAGCTAGTGTGGGATTTCTTTTAAGCATCCTTCTTCAAATATTTAAAGTTTTAAATTATTTTTATGTAATCTTTTCTAGTTTTTTTTCTTTCAAGAGGAAATAAATGTTATTTCAGACTTTAGCATCATGACCTTGCTATACTTTTACAGTTGTCAGAAATTGTTATTATTTTTCTCTTTATGCCTGAGTAGTTTTATATTCCTTTATTCTTCAACTGAAATTGCTGAGAATCTGGGTGAAGAAATAAAGTCCATTGTGTTAAGGTAGTCATTACTCTGCAAGTGAAAGTCACTAAGCAAACAAAGGAATAATTATCTAGAATCCTTTCATGAATAGAAGACCTTAAGAAAGTGGAATAAAACTAAACTTTTCATAGTTCATTTTACTCTTAGTTTGCAAATGAAGTATATCTTGATTTTTCAAAACTAGGTTATGTCAGTGACTTCCTGAAAATTTACTGCATTTGAATTATACCACATAATTCATGCATTTATAATGATGGTTGAAATCTTCCTTTATCAATTTTTAAAGTATAGACATCCATGAATTATTGACCATTGTAACAAATATGGCAAAAAAATCACATATGTGGGTGAGATTAACATAATAGAATATAATTAATTATTTGAAGAATAAGCTAATATTATTCCTTAAGCTAGGATCAATATCTTTATTCCTAATATTTATATATCTTCAGAGAATATATAGCAAAATTATGCATTTCTAAACATTAAGCAGCATATTTTTTTAGGGATATTGCTTTTTAATGTCAAAATATAAGAAAATTAAACATAGTATAAAATGATTAATAATGTTTTTTAACCTTTGTTATCTATCTCCATCTGCTACAAATACTAACCTACTAACCATGATAATAAACATGTCTACTAATATTTAGCTGAAAATCATTTCAATTAACTCAGGGAATTTTGATAACTACACATCTATTTATACATATGCATACATACATATTTTCAAAATACACACCAACACACACACATACACACACATATATATATATATACATATATATGAACATCATCATAGTTATGATGTAATAAAAATATTATCGTCTGGTTACAAAATGTATACATTTAGGGTTTGTAATAACTGTAACCATTTGGTACTTTATCACTAACATATGTTTATAACTTGGATAAACACAATTGTAGGAATACTTTTCCTCAAATAGTTACACAGACAAGGAATATGAAATTCAGGATCAAAGAATCACATATTAGGCAACCACATCTAATGTAGATTAGTTAGTACACATGAGGAGTCTTGATCATGGAGATGAGTGTAATATCCCGTACTTCCTGGAGAGGTGAAGGATGGAGAACAGGCTGATCACACAATCTGGGAGCATATCCACATTTCCTCTATGTAAAATAAAGCCTTTGTCAGTCACTGTGAGCCAGACAACTAGAGAGGTGCATGTGGTTCTTTGCCTGGAAATGAAATAGACGTATATTGAAACCAAGGATTTTCTTGTAACTATTTTTAGAAGCTAGTTTTGATATTAAGAATGTAGCATGGAAATAATAGACACCTCTATGTAACTGATAATGAGGCAATATTATCAGCTTCAGGGAGCCTTTGCTTCAGCAAAGCAGAACCTCAGAGTAGCATTGTGCCATCCTGATTTCAGGCATCTGTGTGCAGGCTATTCTGTTCCTCTGCCTGAGCTGTCTATGAATCCCTTTCAAGTCAATTCGTTGCTCTAATAAAAAGAACAAATTTAAAGTATATTTACAGAGTAGTTCTAAAATCTTAGGAAAAGTGTCTTAAGTAATGCGTGCTTGTTTTCCAAAGTGGATTGTTAGTGAGGTCACTTGTTCGCAGGTCTAGAAAGCACATTTCTCTAGACAGTTGTCCTTAAGAAACAGACTCTGTAGGGCTCTATAGCACACGACTTGGCATCCTTGACATTGTGAATGAAAAGTCTCTTATAAAATTCTAGACAGACAATAACTTTTCCAAGACTCTCAGATATGTTCAGTGCCTTATAAGATGAGGCTTATAGTGTCTTGTTGTGGGGTCTCTTAAGAACCTAGGTGACATTCGCCTAAAAAATTGATTCTGTAAAGATTTTTGAGATTATATAAAAATTTTAAATTATTTACAGGGCATTCATATCATTGCATTTATAAAGCATCATGGAATTATGCTTCCAGGGTCAGCGAGGGAACGGCTATAAAGGGGTAACACAATTCTTACTTTTCTTTAATGAGAACACAGGCTGCATTTCAAGTAGGATTTACAGGGGATTGTGCATGTTTTCAGCACTATTAACTGTCTTGTGAAGTGAAAGCCACACGATGGTATTAATACAATATGTTCAACAGGAAAAAAATAACACTAAGATTGATGCTTTCAATCTTTATACCAAGAGAACATCTATTGTGTGTGTCCCGATGCATCACAAAGCGTAAGATAGGTGAGAGAGTGTCTCATTTCCATCACTGCTGGAAGATTCGTAAATAGGATTCCACTTTAGGCCACAGCTGGAGAACATTATTACCAATGGAATTCGAAAACATTACCGATGAAATTTGAAAACAAGTTCAGAGTCAGATAAAAAAGGGAAAATTTTCTTCCTTTGAAGGTCTGCAAACAAACAACAGAAAATCTGTCTTACATAATTGGGAGAAATTCTCCATATTATGTAGCCAAAAAGAGATACATGTGGTTACAATGTTTCAAAGCCTGACCAAAGTATTGTGAAACTTCTCTGGCATCCATCACAATCTACAGCCTGCCTTAGGTGGGTAAAATCCCACTCGGGCACTAAGGAGTGGTAGTTAAAGGTGCAGCTGGGTTCAGGATTTTTGGATGTTTCTAAGTTCCTTAGCTTGATATCTAAACCGTAATATTGAAAGCTATCCAGTTTCCTTATGTCTCTGAACAAGCCCAACTTTACATTTTTAAGGGCCATACATAAATTCTTCAAAAATGGTTTTATTATACTCTCTCACATGTCTATAGGACAGTTTGATCATCTCTCCCATTTTCTTCTCTTGTTTCTCATCTCCTTTCTGATGGTCTCCTGAAATTCCTAAAATATCCCCTTCTACTTTCAGAGCTCACCTTTTCTGTTTATCTAGCTTGTTGTATGGGAGAAAACTCAAGATATTTGCCTTCATGGTTATAGCTTATTTCATTTAATATGATGACTCCAAATTCTACCTATCATCTTAAAAATAACACAATCACATTCTTCTTTATGATTGAATAATATTTCATTATGTAAGTACACATACACAAAGCTTTGTAGAGTAATGCTACTAGGGCTAGTGTGGAAATGGCTACAGCTGACTTATAGCTTGTCACTAACTTAATCCTTCTGAGTGGGGGAACTACTATTCCTAGTCTCCTAGACATTTCACTGTGGATCTGTAGCATTAATTAATTAATTTTTATATGCTTACATGTTATTTATATACCTGTATGTGAATAAAACACATAATATGTTACTTTCTGGTTCATGCCGTTTTTCAGCTTCATTGTAAATCTAGCTTGCTGGCCTCTTTCCTTAACAAATGAACTGTGTCTGTCTCTGTGAGAATGCAAATCTGTTTTCTTTTCTTTCCTTTTTCATTTTCTTAATTCCACACAAGAAGTCTAGCTCAAGTAAGGCATATACTCCCTCTTTTATCCTGAACTATCCTCCACACTAGGGTAGCTGTAAATACAAGCTCTGATACCCAGCTCTAATCCATGAACACCAAAGTGACATTTATAGTGATTAAAATAAGACTCTCTGAATGGCTTACTATTTTTTTCCTTTTTCCACCTCCCCTTTCTTTTGGTTCCTTTTTCAGATATGGAGACACTATGGTAGCTCTGCCTGTCATGGTTCTAGCCATTAAGTCTAGACAGTCCTTGAACTTGTAGTTGTTTTCTTGTGTGAGCCTTCTAAGTTCTGGCGTGACAGGCCTGTGCCATTTGGCATAGCTTTAGGTGTTTTCTTGAGTGCTTGCTAATGAGAACAGAAGTCTCTTTAAAATGATCTGCAAATCCCTTCCGTCTATGGATCCAAGTGGCACAAGTACTTTCTTTACATTGTATTGTCATGGCTCCGCCCACCACAGCCATTGTCGAATGCTTTTTCCCATTTTGATCTCTTTTCTTTACCTTAGATAAATCTATCTCGTGGCTTATGGTTCTTCTGAACAGGTCAAATTCCCTCTTGTTTGACATGTGAGTCTTTATATCATGATCCCTTTCAGTGTTAGAAATTTAATTTATATCAATTTTCTATTTCACTAGACATGTTGGTCAGTTTTTGTCAACTTGACACCAGCTAGAGTCACCTGGGAAGAAGAAACCTCAATTGAGGAATTGCCTCCACTTCCATCAGGTCTGTGGGCATATGTGGGGAATTTTCTTGATTAGTGATTAATGTGGGAGGACTCAACCCACTGTAGGCTGTGCTGTCCTTGTGCATGTGGACTGAGTTTTGTAAGAAAGGTAGCTGAGCAAGCCAGTAAGTAGTGAACTGTGGTTTCTGCTTCAACTTGTTTCCTCAACTTCTGGCCTTGGTTTCCTATTACTGGTGTCAATTTGACTGCATATGGAATGAACGCAATCCAGAAATGAGGCACACCTGTGAGAGACTGTTTTGCTTGGTTTGAAGTGGATGAATCCACTCCTTGTCTGGACCCTTGAAGTAGGAAGACATGCATCTTTGATCTGGATCTTGAGGTGGGAAGATGCATTTGCTCTTTTCCTGTTTGCCCTCAGTGTGTCTTGCTAGCACATTCATTCCTTCACTGGCACTGGAGCCTATTTCTTTGGGATTCCAGTAGACACATGCAGCCTTGTGAGCTGAGAAACGACTGCATTATTGAGCTTTCCATTCACAATCATCCATTGCTGATTAGCTGGCCTGCAGCCTGTAAGTCATTCCAGTAAATTGCGGGCATTGGTGTGCATGTGTGTGCGCGCGCACGTGTGTGTGTGTGTGTGTGTGTGTAGTGAAAGATTCATTCTATAAATTACTCTAGAGCACATTGACTAATACAGACATGTATTGTAGCCTATGAGGTAAATAAACCCTTTCCTTCTTCGTGTTAGTTTTATCACACCAATAAAAAGCAAATAAAAGCACTGGATATCAAAATGCTAAGTATTAAGGTTTTTTTTTGATTTTATTTTTTTACTACTTAACACAGTGATGAAACAGAATACAACATCAGTTTATATTCTTAAATGAATATTAATATTTATTTGTATTAATTACATGAACATAAACATATTCAAATGATACAGAAACATAGATGAGGGGCAATTGAACAGAAAGCAAGAGCAACTTTGTAGGGAATTCTGAGGGATTAAAAGCTTTCTGAATAAGCTAATGAATTGAGGTGATGGGACTGTAGCATACATTTTTTTCAAAAGGCTTTCTCTGGTTACTGCTTAGCTAGTCATGTGTGTTCCTAATGACTGCACTCTTTGTCCTCTTGCTGACAGAAATAATTTCATGTGACACCAATATTAGATATATTCACCTTGTTACTGATGCTGGGGGGGAACAGCTGAGTATTTCCAGGTTCTTGGTCTCTTATTGAGGAATGAAATGAAAAAAAAAAAGTCGAATTGAAAAATAACAAGAAAATGATTCAAAGCAAGTGATAGAACACATCAATGCTCTGTCAAGATTGACACCAGACCATTTGTGTGAGGGACACTCAATGGTTCTGATTACTGTTTGTGGCTTCCTTTTATGTAGCTCAAGGGTAGGAGTTTTGTCGCTAAGGGGCACAGCACCGTGGCTCTCTGAGAAAATTGTTTCATGTAAGTCTTTGCTGACTGCACGTAGGTGCATTCCCATAATGCATCTGATTGTAATCATCTGTATCCCCAATTATGTATTCCCACTATGATAGTGAATAGGGGATTATCTCTCAAGTTCATGCTGGGGACATGTGTTACCTTACAGGGCATATAATCCAAATCATTTCAGGCCAAGTCAACCTGTCTCTTAAGGTTACAGGATGTGTTCTTGGAAACGTTTGATTGGAAACAGATTGTTACCAATGGGTGGCTAAAAGAAGTGACTTGCTTCTTTGTATGAATCAGGTGTGTGGTCCATCCTGATGAAAGTGAGAGGTCTCAGATGTTGACCACCTTGCTATATGCATTAAGAGCAATGTGTGTACCCATGCTCAATCCTGGGTTGTTAAACCAATCTGCCTCAGCTTGTTGACAACACCTAAGTGGAGTAAAAAAAAAAAAAAAAAGAACACTGGACTGGAAAATGCAACTTGTAGGTCGAGCACTTGCCTAGTATTTGAGAGAACCTGGGCTCAACCAGTAATATAACAAAACAAAAATTTCAGTTTTAAAAAAATTATCATTTACCCCATCTCCATCTCATATGACAACTATTTCTTCAAGAAAAATTAGCTCTCCTGTTTCTCTTTATCTCTGAATCTCTCACAGATAAGTATTTAATCCCAAAATTAGAGCAAAACTTTAATCTTTTCAACGCTTTGCAAAAGAATGTAACCTAAATACATCTCACCAAGTTAGTCCTCCCTAATACCACTGAGTTGTACCTAGTTTCCTATGACATACATCTCTCTTGAGGAACTAGGTCATTAAACCCAATTTTATCTGTCTCCTGGGGAATTATTGGAGGACTTTGTCTGAGACCATTTCCATTAGAAAGACTATTTAAGCCCGTGTAAGGTCATGTGCAGCAGAATCTCCCAGACTAGCATATGCAGTGAGGCTGAATGGAAATATCTACACTTCTTGGAGAGGACAGGAACAGAGATTTGAAAGCTGAAGTCCTCTTCCATTGGTGTGCTATGGCGAATGTGAAGTATTTATAGAGGATAAATCATAATAATATGACAGAAGACTGTGTCCTGAACTTATGAGAAAGTTAGAGACTTACATTTTGCCTATTTTATATTTTTACAGCTCAGTGCAAATTACTTAGTAAATATACTTACCTCAGATTTTTTTAATTGATAGATACAGAAATACAATAAATGGAGTTTTCAGGAGTAATATATAATAAATGTCCTTTTCTATTAGAAAGAATTCTGGTTTTCTCAGCTTGAAAACTGGTATGCAATGATGATATTTGCCTAAGGCTGAGAGATTTTGAGTAAACATGGTAGATCTGTCATGTTTTGTATATTGTTAATGTCTGGATACATTCATGTGTTAAGATTTATTCAGCCTTATAAGGGTGGAAGCTTATTTTGTGGTGTTTTGTATCAGATAACCATTTAGCTGTTAAGAATAAAATTGTAATGTTGGCTGTGAGTTTGTCATATTCAGCTTTTATTATGTTGAGGTACATTCCTTCAAGACCTAGTTTTGGCTGGCTTACAAGTTAATATGGAGACATAGTTGGCCTCCTAACTTGAAGGAAACCACCTGTCTCTGCCTATTAATGCTGGATTAAAAATCTAGGCCACCATACCTAATTTCATATAAACCTTTTTCTCAAATCGTCTACCCCAGGTATTTCACAGGAATAAAAATACAAGGTAACTTGATTAAAGTTAAGCAAAATTAGCATTCAGTTTTTCAGTCCAATTGGTCACATCCTATGTTCAAATTGTCAGAGGTACCTTGTAGCTAAACATCAGTCAGTACAGACACAGAAGGTATCTATCACTATGTAAAACTCCATCAAAAACAATACTACCATAGACAGCTTCCATTAAGGATAGATATTTTAAGAGCTTTTATAAAAATGAAGGATTTTTGAGATGAAATTAATTGCTTTCAATGAAAAAACTGTTAGGTAAAAGTACGATTTGATGAATTTCCCTCAAGCAGTCTGTGCTGGTGTGTGAAATCAAATCATAGCCTTCTAGAATACCCTGCTACTTAGAGTATTCTTTTTATAGACATGAAAAATTTTATTAATGTTTTGATAAGATAAATTGAATAACAAAATTAAAAACTCCATCAAGTATCAGAACACAGAATAAAAAAGTCAGATTAAAAACCTGAGGTTCACAACTATATCTAGAAGGTTGCACACACACAGAACTGAGGGTTTTTTTTAATGAAATGTGTGTTGTACAGATAAGGTGTCTAACTCTGTTTTTCTGTTTCTTCAGGCTCTTTTCACAACATTGGATTGTATTCAAAGGCAAAGGCAGCAAATTCACTTACATTTATCAGAGGACAAAGTTCAAATCTCTTTTGGAAATGGAAGATCTTAATTCAGTCAGTTGGCATATGTTCACAGAACTCACATTGAATGTTGACTTTTTTGATAGATTCTTAATGGAGGGAATGCTAGCAGGAAGGAGGAGAGCCCTGGGTGGTCAGGACAGGTTACTGTGGATATCTGGTAATAATTTAAGCGAAAAAATAAGAATGGGAGGAAATACCCAGAACTACAAATAACTGTATCTAGATGCCCTGTGATAGCAATTCCCTGCATGCATTATGAGAGATGGTAAGCAGATGTGCAGAGCAAACCTGCCTGCCTTTGATGTGAGTGCTAATCACAGAGAAAAGCAGACAATCCTCTCTGAATGGACCACATTTCATCACAGTGGAACACGTTTTCTATGATTAATTGAAGACAACTTGTGACTCTTTTCAAAGTTACCTGTGGAACTTAGAGAAACAGAATCCATGAATACTGTAGAGGAATAATTCATTTAAGGATGCAATTAAAGGTGGGCTGAAAACCCGTCTGGGAGGGCTTACATTCTGGCTCAGGGGCAGGTTGGTTATTCAGCCTGGGACTTGTGGATCTCAGTTAGTTGTTTGTAAAACTGCCCTCACCCACAATATCCAGTTCATGGAATTGACCTAAAGCACTCTAAGAAGGCCATATTTGAAGTATATTTTTATAGCTCAAACATAATCCATATTTTAAACAATTCTACAAGGGATGGAATGAATGCAGATAATGTAAGAACTAAAATCAGAGATGAAAAGCTGCAGAGTAATTTAAGAGTATGTGAGAGAGGAAGAAAGAACGTTGACATGGCACTGGATGGGTTGTTTCTGTATGAATTGTGTCAGGATTGACAGAAGAAGTGATAAGAAATGAAAATGAAAAATAGTTTATATTCAACAATGCAAGAACTTCTGGGAGATGGATTCTTAATATTATATTTAAATTGTACCTAAGAGGGAGTCAAAACTCTTACATTCTTGATTATGTGATAGATAAATAGAAAGATGAGAGCTTGTGTAGATATTAAATACACTTAGTTAAAGTAAGAGAACACTGAATAAACTTTTAGTTTAGGTCTTAATCCTTGATTAGTTGAGAAACCACAAAGGTTTTCAGCTGTTCCTTGTCCTTCTTCTTCTTCTTCTTCTTCTTCTTCTTCTTCTTCTTCTTCTTCTTCTTCTTCTTCTTCTTCTTCTTCTTCTTCTTCTTCTTCTTCTTCTTCCTCCTCCTCCTCTTTTGACATTGCCTGTTCTTAAGTCTCCCAGATTGGCCTCATATTTGCAACTCTCCTGCCGTAGTATCTGAAAGACTGTGATTATGTGAACATCTAACTACTTTAAAAGTTTTATATCAGGAAAATGATGTAATGAAATTTGTTTCTTTTTTCAAATTATGTCTCACAGTGCTATGTAGGATGACCTGAGTTAAAATAAAATGTAAACAGGGAAATTACTGCAGAGGCTAATGTGATATTCTAGACAAATGTTGACAAATTCTACAAGTGAGAATGCTGAGAATTAATGGTAAAAGCATTTCTTGTGGGAGGAGAATGTCATCAGGCAGGAAACAAAGATGAGATAGGCCAAGTAGGTAACTTCATATGAAATAAAATAGTGAAAATTTGTTCAAATTACTTTAAGTCTATTTTAATTTTAAAGGTAACTACTCAAGATGAATATAAGTTGCTTGACTGTAGTGAACATTTCAAGTGTATCTGTGTATTATAATATCATATTTTATACTTTAAGTATGGATAGTAGACTAGGAATACCTAACTTTATTACTTTAGTAGCTTTCTAGCCACCTAGTATGTATGTTTGCTACTCGAGCTCTCAAAGTGTCCTGTTGTGATTATTCACTTGAAAAAAACTTTTAGGAATCTGCCCACTCTTTACAGGGCAACACGATCCTAACTCCAACAAATCTTTATTGAAATCATGGTTAAATAAATAAATGAATGAGCATCTAGCCATGAGGAAGCACTTTTGTGGAACACTGGGATTTCCTGGGGATACATAACTAAACTTTGAAGTAGGTCATGACCTTGGAATTATGTTGAAATTTTCAGTTTGAAGATACTAACACTGATTAGAATAACTTGAATGATTTTATTCTCAGGCTTTACTTTGCCTTTTTGTAAAAAAAATGGATTTGTAATTAATTTCTTTCTATGCAGCATCATTTCATAATAGGTCAACATAGAGATTCCATAATTGATAAGAACTTTGTAGATCTTCTAGATTTTTTTCCCAATATAGGGCTTCTCCATGTAGCTCTGGCTGTTCAGGAACTTGCTCTGTAAACTAGGCTGGCCTCAAACTCACAGAGATCCTCCTGACTCTGCCTCTCAAGTGCTGGGATTAAAAGTGCGTGTCACCACTGCCCAGCTAGATCTTCTAGATTAAGAATGTAAATCAACTCTTTATTCACATAACACCAGGAAACACCATTTGATAAGATACCAAGCTTAAAAAGTTACCTTTGGATGACAAAAATCTGGTGCTCACACTTAAATGTCACAATTTTCCCAGCAGGATTTGAGAATATACTCTCTCGACAAGTAAAATGGGGTAGGAAAGTTGGGCACAACACCTCTCAAACCTTAGTCTTGGAGAAGGAATATCCCAAGAGCTGCCAGCCTCCTGTCTTAGATCCCATAGCTCCTTAAAACTTCCCTTTGAGGGTAAGCAAGATGGCTCAGCAGGTGAAAGCAATTGCTTTGAAAGCCTGTCCCTCTGAGTTGCATCCCCTGAACCTAGGGCAGAAGAGAACCAACTTCAAAACTGTACTCTCTTTCTTGCACCTGTGTATGGTGTGGTAGCTTGTCTAGCCTCCATGTTCATGAGTTTCTCTCTCTCTGTGTATATCTGTCTGTGTCTGTCTCTCTTCCTCTCTGTCCTTCTCTGAGTTTCTCTCTCTCTCTCTCTCTCTCTCTCTCTCTCTCTCTCTCTCTCTCTCTCTCTCTCTCTCCCTTTATCTTTCATTTCTTCCCTCTGTTTGTCTCTCTGCATTTCACTTTCGGTGTATCATGCAATTTTAAAACCTTTTCATAACATGCACCGTGAAACTGCACCTAATCATAGGTGATCCCAAGTTATAGTTTTCTTACAAGTTTGACACTAGTCAGCTTTTTACAAACCCTGGTTGTGTCTACTCATATGGCCAGATCCTTCAGGAAAAGACAAACAAATGCCTACCCATGATTAATTTGTTCATGGGAGGATGTACTTGGTTGATTATGAATTCATCGGAAAGAAATATAAATCACCTTTTCCATAGAGCTCATCTTTATTGCAGTAATTGCACTGAAGGTTAGTGAATACTGTATGGCAAATACCATGCAATGTTTCACTCATTTTAATGATCTTGTCTTTTGCTTCAGATAGAGCGTAGCCCTGAAGAATGAAATAAAACTGTTTCAACCCAGATTTTGCACTACTTGTTTCAGTGGATTGCTTCACACTACGGAGAGATAAAATAAGCACTTTTAAAAAGCAATGGTTATCAGGGAATTTTATTTTATTCTTTTGACCACATAAAATTTAATTTCCTTCCAGATTTGTTTTTGAGATTATTTGTTTATTTGAGCTTGCCAGTCTATTTAAATTTCATGATACTGCTTGTAAGCATGACATTTATTAATATTTCACTAAATTTTCTTTATTTTTATTTATCTTTTGATGATTATGGGGCCAAAATAAGAACCCAAAACAGGTTATCTGGTGTTAACGTTGAGTACTTGACAGTACACTGACAATCTCAGTGTAGTAGTTCTTAAATTCTGAGAATAGCATCAAATAATAGCATATGGATATATGAAGATAATAATTGACTTGGGCATTGCACCAGAGACCCAACATTTCCCAGGCCTGGAACAAGATTCTGTAACATGATTGTTCATTGGCTCCAATGGCAGTTGGCCTTAACAGGCAAGCAATAAACAAACAAACAAATAAATAATAAATCTATGAAGAAGGAATGGTAATATATAATCTACAAAAGATAACAATAAGGATAACTCTGTTGACTTTCCCTTTTAGTAATGTCCATAAGAAAATGCCACTTAAAACTCCTTCATCTTGCACATTTTCACAGTAGTACTGCCTGCCATTGATTCTAAGTACCCATTGTTTTGGCCTATTATCTTGTGTCATTATGACAGTATTGTGAATTCTTACTATTTTGATCCCATATAAACAAAGCAAAATTCAATTGGAATTTAGTTCTAGTATTAGATTTTCTTATTGAAGATGAATTAGTTGTCTGATGGAATTATCAAGTTTCTGTGAAATTTGAAGTTTTTAAATGTAAACTCTAACTTGATATTTGACTTCCCAGATTATTGTATGAATTCAGTTTATAGTTTATTCTGAACTTATGAAACTGATAACACAATTAAAATAGCAATTATCTGGACCTTTAGAATTAACATCAAAGTTAGAAACAGAATAGAGAATATGGATCCCTCCTGAGTCATTGATAGTTAATAAAAACCTGTTATCTTAAATAAATATAATTCTTGAATTATATTAAATGATCCTTATTGAATAGTGATCTCAAGGATACATAGCATAGTTCTACCCATGACTCCAAATGCATATATTAAAGGAATATTGAATATATAAAATATGAAATACATAAAATATACAAAATATAAAATATTTATTATGTGTGTATGTGAAGATTAAAGCTAGACTATAAACAGTCAGAAAAAAGCTTTGGTTCCAAAGATGGATTATTTTGAGGATCGGTCAAAATTTCAAATTGATCAACTGATCTGTAAGTCTAGGTTTTTGTTTCAGGGATGATTTTCATTACCCTAACTCACCTAAAAGTTTACCCTTAGAAAAATACCTCATTAGTCCTGGTGGTCATGCCTTTCTGGACTCTCTCAGCAGTATTGGAGATGGTTGTATCTGATGGGTCAACATTCTTCACTCAAACAGATCTTTTCTTTGCTAACATGGGCAACTGGTGCACATCTGAACATCTCCTATGTGTCTGTGGCTTCTCCACAAGGCTAGATTGAATCTTCTTATTTCATTGCTGTCTAAGAAGTTAGATACTTTGGACACTCTAAGCAAAGGTCCCCATAGACCCAGAATGAAGCTGCAAAGAATTTTAGGATTCTATTTTGAAAGTCATTGTATCACTGTTGTCATAATCTATTGTACTTAGAGAATTGGTAGAAGAAAATTAAAGGCATGATGACCAGACTACATGGATATCCATGAGAGTGAGCCTATGTGTTGATTGAGACTGCTAGTTAGTTCTCAGCCACTCAGACACGAAATAGTCACAGAGAAACTGTATTAATTCCAACACTACTTGGCCAATGACTCTAGTGTATTCCTAGCTACTCTTGTGTCTTAAATTAACCCATTTCTATTATTTTATATTTTACCACAAGGCTAGTGGTTTACCAGCTAAGTTCCCAGACATCTGTCTTCTTCAACAGCTATATGACTTCTCTTTGACTATGCATACTCTCTCCCTATATCTCTTCCAGCCCGATTAGATTCTGCCTTGTCATAGGCCCAAGCAGCTTCTTTATTCACCAGTGGCAAAACCAGATATTCACAGCATACAGAGATGAACCCCCACATCACCTCCTCCTTTTTGTCTAATTAAAAAGGAAAGTTTTAACTTTAACATAGCAAGATTACATACAATAAAACAGTTCTCAACCAAGAATTACAGTTACAATATTTAGTCCATTTACATTTGGCAAATTAAGGATTATACTCATTATCTATCCTATCTTTGTGAGTCTAAAGTTTTCTATATATTCTATCTTTTATCACAACTAAGGAAAACTATAACTATCTATTCTTCAACTCCATTAAATAGCCCACAAGGGTATAATATTACCTAAGTTAAAAGGAAGTGCAGTATAAGCATCTTCCAAAACTCTGGAACTGACAGAGACATCTTGCTACCTGGGCAATCACCCAAAGTTCTTCTGTATCATTGGGGAATCTATATCTAACCTTAAGATCCATAGTATCTTATAGACTTTTCCATGAAGCAGGAAATTTTAAAGACAGTTCTGCCTATATTGGCAGTTTGTCAGTCACTTTCTTCTATGTCCTGCAGATTGTCTGGCAGACTCTCATGAATTAGGAACCCTGAAATACTGTCTTACCTTTAGGCAAGTTCAGGAGTCATTTTCCTGTGTCACCTGCATGTCCAGTTTATACAGCATAGCATCAAGCAGTCCAGACAAGAACTGTTTCTTACACAAATGGTTAACAATCTCCATAAGGAGCCTCTCTTTGATGCCCATCATCCTCTTGAAGTAGATTGGTGCTTCTGGGAGCAGTCACTGTCATGAAAAATGTTCTTAAAACATTTTAAATGCCATATTCTATAAGTCTTTGAAAGATTTGAAAAATAACTGTCCATCTGAAATATATCTGTGTACATCTATAAACCTGAACTAACAAGACTACAAGCTTGATTATTATAACTATCTATTAACCTGTATTTCTTAATTATATATTACATCTTAAATGAACTGCACAAACACAATACCTTAATCAAGAGTAGAAATAGACATATAACAAAACTGACCTTAAATTTGTATCACTAGACAAAGATCCATACAAATGCAAAGTATTCATCTTTATATCATATCTGCCTTTAAATTAAAACAAATATTTATAAACAATATTTAGAAATTTGAGCATAGTTCTCTCCAAACTGCTTCTGCTTTTTGTTGGTTGAAGTAATAGTATTTGTGGGTTGATGGATATCTTTCAGAGGGTCTTGGTCCATCAGACCATATTATCTGGAAGGAAATCACAGGTTCTCATCCTCTGTGGAAACAAAAGTAGAATCTCTCTTTCCAAAGCAACCATATCCTTAGACTCAAATTTGAAGTCAAGATACCTTTAAAGTAAATATGTTGCTTTAGCTTAGCAGTCTGTACAATGAAATGTCTCTCTGTACTTAGCTCATTCACAGTCAAAAATTCAAAGAAAGCACAATAATATACATAATCTAGACTCTTGGAGCATAGTCCATCTTTACCTGACTTATTTTTCTTACTCTATTACTTTTTCTATATGTTTAATATTTATTTTATTATCTTTACTCATTTAACCTATGACTGTCTCTACCCTTTTATATTATAACTGTCTATACTCTTTTCAGTCTCTCTCTCAATCCTACATACATTTATCCAACACTGTGACCCATTTAGAAGTCTTTTACAACTGAATTTGTCTTTATTGCATAAGTCTCTGTAATTATTATTTGACTAAGAGTGCTTTTTAAAAAGAACATGGCTAGGGCCAACTCCATGTTCCTGCCTGTTGGCTCTGCTCAATACAACATGGTAGAAGCATGTTTGGTGTCTTTGAGAGCCATGCATTCTGTCCCAGCTCCAGGGTCACAGTGGGTCTGTGTCACCATTAAGCCACTAGTAGCATGCTGCTCTTAAACCCCATTTAAGTGCTCAGCCTCTTGAAAGAGTCTGAATTCATACTGTCAGCCTGAACCAGGAAGCTACCATTTCTTATGTTAAGTCAGTAAGTCTTCTATTAAAGAAGCTGTGGTTCCCCTGCCTTGCCTCCAACAAACAGACCCTATCTGAAAAAGAAAACGTGGCAACCAAGTAACTGCACTTAACTCTGTTCTTTTGTGCCTGTAATTCCTTTCCAAGTTCTCTCAGGTTTTATGTGGATGTAGTTGGCCCATGTTGGCATGCCAATCTGTAGATGAAGACTGCTTGTTCGTTCCCGGCAACTCAGATCGGAAATAATCAAATGAAACCTATATCAGTTGCAATACTGTTGGCCAATGACTCTAGCATACTTCTAGTTAGCTCATATATCTTAAGTTAACCTATTTCTATTATTTTATATTTTACCATGAGGCTCGTGGTTTACTGGTAAAGTTCCCAGTTATCTGTCTCCTTTGGTTGCCACTTAGCTTCTCTTTGACTCTTCCTACTCTTGTTATATCTCTTCCAACCTGATTTTATTCTGACCTTCCATAGGCTCAAGTAGCTTCTTTAATCATCAATGACAATAATACATAATCACAGCATACAGAGGGGAATCACACATTACTCATGAAACTAGATTAAAGGACTTGTAAATCCTAGAGTAAATTTTGTGGCCCTTAAATAAAAAGCAGCAGCACTTTTTTTTTACGTACTTTGAGCTCCTAATTTCAAAAGCTCTACATAATGTACTAAAATATAGTAAGAACAAGTGGAATGCTTTTGGATGTGGAGTAAATCTTTATTTTCTTTACATCTCTTAAGTGAGTATTCAAGTTTCAATCTTTATCATGCTTATAAACAAAATAATATATATATGTATATATATATATATTCATGGATCTATTGTTTGATTTATTCCTTTAGATAATATATTCAAACTCCCACTTTCAAAAATAGAGAAATTAAGACCTTTATATGTCTCTCCCGTTGACTTCCACACAAATTTTATTATACTTTTACTTTACTTATTTTATTGCTTAATTTGAAAATGCATTCATATGTCTATGTTTAAAAAAAATCAGAGTATTTTTGACTAGCTACTCATAAAAACAAGAAATGATCATATTTTACTATTTATTTTACAAGATATAGTAATGGCTTCTAGATTCCAAAGTTTGCAATATTTAACATGTTTTTAACTATGAATAAACCTTCAGTACCTACTCTGATGTGTGTGTGGGGGGCGTGTGATCTGAAATTTGTGGAGGGAGTTATATAAAGTTATTTACCAGTTCACAATTATTGTAGATTCTACTCCTTAGAAGCAGGTAGTATGATTAGTCTTGTAGGAAAAATTCAATACTTGAACTTATTTCAATGAGTTTTGTTTGTTTGATTTTTCTTTTGTTAAAAATGAATACTTTTTTCATTTAGTATGTCCTGATTATACTTATTCCTCTATCTTTCCCAATATCTTACCACCTCCTCTCCCTTCTGGATTCACTCCATTTCTGCCTCTCATTTCAAAAGGATAGGTTTCTAAGAGGTAGCAACAAAACATGACAAAATAAAATATAATAAGATGAAGCAAGAACGATCATATTGAAGTTGGACATTTCTTCTTATTTCTTCTTTCCAAGCAGTTTCATCCTTACTTCCTTGGCTCCTCCTGTTTACCTAACTTATCTGGGTCTACAAATTATAGCTTGGTTATTTATTTAACAGTCACTTATAAATGAATACATACAACATTTATCTTCCTGGGTCTGGGTTACCTCACTCAGGATGACTTTCTCTAGTAACTCCATTTGCCTGCAAATTTCTTAATGTCATCTTTATAACTGCTGAGCAATACTCAATTATGTAAATGTACCACATTTTCTTCATCTATCCTTTAGTTGAGGGACTTTGGCGATTATAAACAAAGGCACAATGAATATGGTTGAACAAGTGTCCTTGTGATGGAATAGAGAATCTATTGTGTATAATATAGTTGGGTCGTGAGGTAGATCCATTCCTAACTTTCTGAGGAACTGTCATATTGATTTCCCCAGTGCTGTGCAAGTTTGCACTTCCCCCAGCAGTTTAGGAGTGTTCCCCTTGCTCCACCTCATCAGCATGAACTTTCACTTATGCTATTGATCTTAGCCATTCTCACAGGTGTAAGAATCTCAAAGCAGTTTTAATTGGATTTCTCAGATGGTTAAGGATATTGAAGACTTTTAAAAGTGTTTCTCAGTCATTTGCTATTTCTCTATTGAGAATTCTGTTTATGTCTGTACCCCCTTTTAAAATTGGTTGTTTTTTTTTTTGATAACTAGTTCCTTGAGTTCTTTATATATTTTGGATTTTGGTCTTCTATTGGATGTAGAGTTGTCGAAAATCTTTTCTCATTCTGAAGGCAGCTGTTTTGTCCATTTGGCAGTGTCCTTTGCTTTATCGAAGCTTTTCAGTTTCATGGGTTCCCATTTATTAATTGTTCAATTTAGTGCCTGCTTATTGGTGTTCTGCTCAGAAAGTTATTTCCTGTGCCAATGCATTCAACTCCCCCCCCCCCACACACACACTCTCTTTTCTATCCCATTCAATGTGTTTGGTTTTATGGTGAGGTTTTGGACCTATTTGGAGCTAAGTTTTTGTGCAGTGTGGTAGCTTTGGGTCTCTTAGCCTTCCTCTACATACACACATCCACTTTGGCCAGCACCATTTGTTGACGATACTGTCTTTTTTCCAATGGATATTTCTGGCGTCTTTATCAAAACTCAGTTGTCCATAGGTGTGTGGACCTATGTCTTGGTCGTCAGTTGAATTCTGTTGATCAATATGTCTTTTTCTATGCCAGTATTATGCAGGTTTTTTTTTATTATGATAGCTCTGTAGTCCAACTTGAAACCAGGGATGCTGATATCTCCAGCAGTTCTTTATTGTTCAGGATTGTTTTAGCTATCCTCGATTTTTTGTTTTTCTATATGAAATTAAGAACTTTTCTTTCAAGGATTGTAAATAATTGTGTTGGATTTGATGGTGATTGCATTGAATCTGTAGATTGCTTTTGTTAAGATGGCTATCTTCACCATGGATACATAATTAGGGGATATTTTTCAATCTTCTGATATTTCTTCCTTTTTTTCTTCAAATACTTAAATTTTTATCATACACGTCTTTCACTTTCTTGGTTAGAGTTTCCCAAGATATTTATCTATATTTATATTATTTGAGGCTATTGTCAAAGGTGTTGTTTTCCTAATTTCTTTCTCAGTCCATTTGTCATTTGTATATATTAGATTTCTTCATTTTTTTTAATGTTGTCACTTAATCCCTTGATTTTTCCTCAGTATCACTTTCATTGTGTCCCATAAGTTTTGATATACTGTGTAGTAATTTTCATTGAATTCTGGGAAGTCTTTAAATTTTTTATTTTTATATTGACCCATTTTAATTCAGTAGTTAGTTGTTTAATTCCTATGATTCTGTAAACTTTCTGTTGTTAGTTTTATCTAGCTTTAATCTAAGATTATCTGATATAATTCAGTGAGCTATTTCAATTTTCTTGTATCTGTTGAGAGTTGCTTTGTTTCTGAGTATTTTATCAGTTTTGGAAAAAGTTCCATGAGTTGCTCAAAAGAAGGTATTTTTGTATTTGAATGAAATTTTTTATAAATACTTATTAGATCTATTTGGTTTATAATATCTGTTAGCTCCAGTATTTCTCTGTTTAGTTTTTTTTCCCCTGGATGACATATCCATTCCTTAGAATGGGATAGTAAAGTCTCCCACTATCAGTGTGTGTCAATATGTGATTGCAGCTCTAGGAGTGTTTCTTTAACAAACTTGGATACCCTTATGTTTGGGGCATAGATATTAAGAATTGAAACATTATCTTTGTGGATTTTTCCTTTGATTAGTATGTAGTGTCCTTCTCTATCTCTTTTAGTTAGCTTTATTTTGGAGTCTAGTTTGTTGGACAGTAAAATGGCTATGTCAGCTTGCTTCTTACGCCCATTTGCTTGGAATATCTTTTTCCAGCTCTTTACTGTAAAGTCGTGTTTATCCTTGATGTTGAGGTGTGTTTCTTGGATGCATCAGAAGGAGAGATCCTCTTTTCATATCCTTTCTCTTAGTCTCTGTGTTTTTATTGGGGAATTGTGACCATTGATATTGAGAGACACCAATATCTGATGATTGTTGACTCCTATTATTTTCCTGTTGTTTTTGACGGTGGTAGTAGTGGTGATGCTGGTGGTGGTTGGGGTGGTTTGTGTTTATGTGTGTTTCCCTTTTTAGATTTGGCTGGTGGTTGTGACTTTTAAAATGAAGTAAATTCTAAGAAAAATTATAGATTCACACTTTTTTTTATAAATATTGAAGGAATATAGAAAGTTTAGATTGAAGAGGACGGAAAAAGTAAAACTTGAGGGTATAACTTTGGATCTGAATTTCTACTGGAAATAAGCATGCTCAGAAATTGGATTAACTGCCAAGTACTTGTCATGGTTAGTGAGAGATATCTTAGAGGGAATAGCTTATTACACAGAGGGTAGAGCCATGAGTCATATAGAATATTTTTTAGGTTTGAGTTTTAACCAAAGAACCTCCTATCACTGCCTCACCATACTTAAAAATTCCTAGTGAGTAGTTAAACTGATAAACTCTGTGCCTTCTTTCTCTCATCTTGAACAGAAATATTTATACCATTTACTCTATAATGTTATCCCTCTGTTGTTTATTATGGATGTCTGTGTAGACATCTGATCTCTTTATTTCTTTATTTATGCAAATCTATGGCTAAGAATTATACTTAAGGATCTTTATCCTAGCATCCTCATTTATACAAAATCTTCATTTGTGTACTTCTGAACTTTGATCTCATGTTATAATAGAGATACATATTTCAGAATACATTAAAGAATATAAAACACGTGGTTCTCACTTTATGCATTCTTTTATGATTCTTCCTGGATTGTTCACCATGGGGGAAGACAAGTGCTGTCCAATGGATGGTCCCAGATGGTATGAGATCATGCTGGCAATAATGTTTCTTTGTGACCATATCCTAAGACCACAGTCAAGATATTGGCCTGAGTTTCAGTGTCAGCTGAAGACTTAATTTAGGATATTCTTGAGGGAACACTTCCATGCACTGATGCATCCCTAGTTCTGAGGTACTAGTGAGATAAATCACCCATCACTAAGATAAGATCAGGAATCAGTTTATAAATATGTCATGAGACAACTAGTGTGGATATCAGTGCCAATTGCTTAAATGATTAACTGTGAACATATTTCTATTATTAAATGTAAGAAAATCATCTTTTTCTTTTCTTGGCATAAGGAGATATTAAGAGGCCTTGCCCAATTGTATTGGAAATCATGGTTTGTCTGAAATGAAAGGGAATTATAACAACTATCATATTGTTTCCTTTGACCTGAAAATAGGATACTAAATACTAGAATACTTGCATGTTCGTGTTCTTGGTACAGGGAATTATATGTATCAAAAACCTTCAGTGTTTTGTTAAGAGTGAAAAAGGAACAGAAGAAACACTTGAAGACTGAATTACAAGACCTGAATAGGTGTAGTAATAAGAGTGACGGGGCTATGTTCCCAGCGCCCAGCCGCCCGCATGGTTAGCTTTACCTGAAATAATTACATGGAAACTGTATTCTTTTAAACACTGCTTGGCCCATTAGCTCCAGCCTCTTATTGGCTAGCTCTTTCATATTGATCTAACCCATTTCTAATATTCTGTGTAGCACCATGAACTGGCTTACCAGGAAAGATCTTAACCTGCGTCTGTCTGGAGTGGGAGAATCCTGACTCGGCTTCTTTCTCCCAGCATTCTGTTCTGTTTACTCCACCCACCTAAGGGTTGGCCTATCAAATGGGCCTAGGCAGTTTCTTTATTAATTAACCAATAAAAGCAACAGATTAGAAAGAAATCACTCGCACATCAAATAGGGATTGCTATGGTTAGACATCTCACTTTGGTGTCATAGAGTTGTTTCCAACTTTCCTTTACTGAAAGGGCATAAGAAACAGAATCAGCGGACAGCATCAATTGGGTTTGGCACTCCTCAAAATGCCTGAAGCTAGAAGAGTTATTCTTACTCATTTTTACATGAAACACTCATGGATGTTTGCCATATGTCTCTTTAAATCTAATAACTCCAGGTAGGTAGTGGCTAGTTATCAGGATGTTATATACCAAACTATTTTATTTCTTTGCATCTTACTTCTTCTTGTACAACCTTGAATGTTCGATGCTTCATATTTTGTACTCTATAAACAGAGATTATTATTTCCATGAATACTTGAGTCAGCTATTAGAGGAAGAAAAATACTTTCCTTTGACAGAAAACTCATCCATTTGCCATAATTATCTTACTGAAGTTAATGCTCAGGAGTTGCCACTTCTGTGAGTGAGATGCTGCTTTTCGCAAGAGTAGCCTAAGAAAGTAATTTTGGGATAGATCTCTGTGTATCCAGCGTGATCTCAGAAGAACAGTTTCCACTCAGTAGTTGGTGTTCATTTTCTTATTCATGACCTGGGGGTATGCTCAAGTGATCTGTACTTTTACTCTGGGCCCTCCTTAGGAAGTATGAGTTTGTTGGCACACAATATGCAACAGACCGAGGTCTTTGAAGAGGGCAGATACTTTTGCTTCTGTTTCCTTCTAGTGATGTTCGGCAGTTCATGCTGAAAACATATGCTTCATGTCAAACTGTGAAATACTATCTTCTAGTTGTACATAGAGAAATTATTAGGTGCAACCTAAATTCTGATTCTGAAGTTTTCAAAGTTTAAGATACTAAAATGCCCTCCTAAAACAAGATTAAGTTAAAGTTTACTTTAAAACACACAATGAAAAACTCATGGTGACCAGACATTAACTTTACAAGGACACTCTCCCTTTAATGCGTTAAAGTTGTACTAAAATAAGACAGAAAGGCTGTGCTTTCAGTGACAAGCAAAATGCAAGTAAAAAATATAGAAGTATAGAAGGGCATTTATAACCTCTTGAGTCAAACTCATATGGCAAGTAATACTTGCAATGCAAATATTTTGAAAATGTCTCTGCCCTTCCCCCTGCCATTGTGTAAATGATACTTAAAGTTTAGTAACAATCAGAAGTCTGAGGAAATGTTGCCAAGCAGCAAATACTCAGCTTTGCCTGGACAAAGAAAGTGCTTTAAACACACATTTATTTAAAGATATGGGTAGTAAGGAATAAACACACGCAGTGAATCTTAAGCCATATACATGCCTGGATTAAGAGGTTCCTTGTTATTTTCTATTGTCATCATGTAAATTATAGTCAAAATTCATATTGAATGTCGACAATGCTCAGAAACCTTAGGTGTCATAGCATGGAAAGTTGTTAATGCTGCAGTTTCTAGTATGCCGTAGATTAACAAATATGTAGTTGCATGGCTCATAGATTTTACAGCTAGTTGCTCTGAAGAAAATACTTTCAAAATATATAATGCTGTGATCATCAGTCTAGAAAGCCAGAAAATTTTTGCAGATTAGTATTTTTGTTTTTAAACTTTTTTGCAAGTTTTTGCAACATGTGCAAATTTTGCATGATTTTAAGATTGTTGCAATCTTGTGTTAACGAGAGAGCAATTCTATGGCTTTGTTTCTTCATTGCAATTTCTAAGGCAAGAGCCAAATAACATTTAATAGCATGTATATTTAACAAAATGCATCTCCTCTGTTTTTATGTATTCAAAAATGAGGATTGAGTGAAAATTGTAATTTTCATCATTAACAAATTAAATAATTTATATTTTAAATAACAGCATTATTATCAAACTATTAAACACTATTCTTTATGTAGAATATAATACATTTAATTTTCCAGTGATTCATTTTATATATATATATATATATATATTATAAAAATAAAAGTATTTAGAATGAATCTGGTCTTATAAACTGATAACTAATAAAAGGTTTGTAAAGGAAACACTAGAATGGTAGGGTGCTGAGAATTTAAGTTTCAGACAGTTTCAGAAATAGTGCATAACTTTTGAGCTAAATAAATATTTAAATTTAATTTTTTTAGTAGCAAATTAACCAATGGGAACAATGCAGATTATTGGAAATACTGTGTTTCACTGGTTTGTTTAGGAAATTTCTATATGTCTGGGCATGATATTTGTTTCTATTTCAAAAGAAATTTCTCTAGAAAGCATGACTTTGTAGATGGACTATCTGCATTAATATGCAATTTATTTATAAGTGCATTTATCCATGTTTCCCACTAGTGAAAGGTATATTGGCCTGCTTCTAAGAGAGAAACAAAACGTTGCTTTGTCAGAAATATATGTCTCTTGAAACAGGCATCAAATCTGCTAATGCTAATATCTTACAGTGCCAGGAAATTATGGAACAAAGGCTAGACTCTCCTTCTGTGCATTCTAGTCCTCTAGATTCTGTTTGTCACACGCAGCCCACATGTGGTACCTCTTGCTCACCTAATGCTATTGAAACTCAGTGAAGGGCTGGACCTGAGAGAGCAACACCAGATTAATGTGTCAGTAATTTCTCGTCACCAGCTGACATGAAAATAAATGGACTGACAGTGGTTGTCAGTTACCTCCAGCTAAAGAGGCGTTTGGGGGGAAGTATTAAAACTGGATGACACCTGCAAGCATTCAGCTATGTCAAACTAGGAATGAACAAAAACCCCACCAGTTGTCTCTGGGTCTATGGAAAAATGCTTTCGGTTCACACCACTTTGACAGTAATGGGTTCATGCCATTTTTTCTTGCGTTTGGGAAGCTTTTGACTAGTGATGCTTTCCTATATTTGAATAAAATATGTCCACATTTGGTTCACAGTTTGAGGTATTAAGAATATATCTTTAATCCCAGCACTTGGGAGGCAGAGGCAGGTGGATCCCTGTGAGTTCGAGGCCAGCCTGGTCTACAAGAGCTAGTTCCAGAACAGGCTTGATAGCTACAGTGAAACCCTCTCTCGGAAGAAAAAAAAAGAAAGAAAGAAAAGAAAAGAATATTCTTGAGACACTGACCTTAAATTGATAATTATTATAACTCCTTAAAACCTTATATACGCTGGGTGTAATACATAATGAGAGGTATAGTTTCTTTCAAATAAATACAAAACTAACTCATGATCCAATGTAAATGTCTGTTGAGTTTCACTGGGTTCATTCTCCTTCTTATTAATCCCTTTCTTCCCTTTTCCCACTTCACCTCTCACTTGCTAGATAAGTGCTTTATTATGGAGCTCCATCTGCAACCTGTCTAACTGTGTTTTATCAACACCATCCTTGTATCATCTAATTCAAATGATTATGTTAATGTAGAATAACAATTTTTTAAAAAGAAACTATTCCTTCATAAATTTGTCTTTGTGCTTTGGGTAGAGATAATGCAATATATATGCAAGTAGAACTACACAAACAGGTTTCACGGTCCCTCAGGAATTGAAAGAAAGTAGGTGAAAGGAAAAATTGATAAGGAGTTTTCCTATATGAAGACACGCTATCAGGATTAGAAAGACAAAGAGTTTATGTGATTAATCAGATTCTCTAGCCAAATTATGCTGTACCTAGGAGAGGTATGACCTGGTATGCAGTCTAGACTCTAGGGAGATCAAGATATAGAGTAATATAATTTGGCATGAAGCCAAAACTAGTATTAGTCTAACTTGAAAGTTATTCATGAGTAGGCTTTGTACAAACAGCTCCAGAAAAAGAACATCCAAGAGATGATAGTGGACAAGGAAGTGCAAAAGGCCTTGCAGCATAGTAGGATCTCAAGTAACGCATTGGCATAGTGGGCTGAACAAAGCTTTGTTCGGCAACAGTGTCCAGGCATTCTTGTGTGTTTCAGTGCAAAAACCAAGCATCCCAGTGGTTATCATTACCAGAGCATTGCAACCTTTGGTAAGGAGATAGATAGGGTCAAATTTCCTTTAATATCATGGAAAAAAAGGGAAGCATTGACAAGTTTTATTTCTTGAAATATTTGAAGGCGCGCAGCCCTTTATATATTTGCAATGCTAACATTTTAATTATCCTTTTCTTGGGTGCTTATATTTACATTTTCAGCTGCAGTTATTATAAAATTCAGCTAATATAACTTTAATTTTCTTAAACCTCTGTAGTGATCTGTCATGGTACTGGTATTATAGAATAGTTAATCAAACATTTGTTCATTAGTAGATTGATTGATTAACTGGAAAGGAGACAGGCTAGTGCTGCAGAACTCATGTAAAGGTCGGAAGACAGCCTTTGGAATGGGCCCTCCCCTTCCACTCTACCAGTCTCAGGGACTGAACTCAGGCCATCAGGCTTGGCAGCAAGCTGCACTGCCTCACATATTCTTATTTACTGTTGATCTAGTGTGTAACAGATGCTGTTCTTAGCGTTAGGAATAAAGAAGCAAAAAAGGTTCCTATTTGCAGCAACAGATAACACCAAACCAGGGGCATGGTGATGACAGGGATAACAAATGACTCAACTAATTCCCTTTATCCAGAGGTGTGAGAAGGTAACCAGCATCTATTGTATGTGTCTTTTGTGCTTTTGCTCACCATTTTATATTGTATTAAAATACTAGCTCCAAGTAATGAAGTGTTAGCAAGCATTGTAAGGACTTTGCTAAAATATCCCTAGTGACCTAAGAACTAGAGGTCCAAAGTTACAGCTTCCTTGGCCTCTCTTTAGACAAGTAGCCTTTCTAAACTTGGTAGGACACTTTTATCGCATTCCTGTATTTGCTCTTCTTCTTTTCTATGAACAAAGAGGCAAAGAGACATTCACCTCTGTAAAATATCTTGGGAACAATTCTCATTTTCAAGCTTAGGTCCAAGAAGAAATGCACCAGGTGGATACAGTTCTTTGTAATTGACTCTTATTGGGTCTAGTCATCAATCCTACAGTCAGAGGACATTCCTAGCTCCTGGCAGAAAGAGCCTAAAATGACAGACAGGCACGAGCAGCTATCATATGTAATTCTGGTAAAGACTTTACTGAGGGAAACACAACAGTGCTTGCTTTTTAAAGGCAAAATGTACTCCAAAGACATAAAATAAGCTTAGTCAATCTGGAAAAGCAAAGTCAAACCTGGTTCTGGCTGCTAGAAATCTAGGGCTCTTTATACTTTGTCATTCTATCACAGATCTCTTTACTGTATACTATCTTTATCATGCTTGCAATATAGAGGCTCCTAAGTAAACTAGAATGTTTAATTCATGAATATAAAATTATATGTGGCTAGAATAACTCAAATAATCTATTCAATTCTCACCCAGAATTCGAATTTAAATATACATTAGTTTCAGAAATTTTAGATTTGCTAGCTGTATAAATAAGTATATGAAGATACTCAAGGAATTATGAATAGAATAATACGAATATAACTATTCCAGTTCTCATGTAAAAAGTACTATTTCAATTTTTTACTTGGAGTATTCTTTTTTTAATCTTTAAATAACCAAAATCAATTGATTTTAACAACATGAGATAGCTAGATGCACTTTTGGCATATAGAGGGGGAACTTTCCTGTTGAGATGTCTTCTAACAGCCTATGGGGAGGTTTCATGTCGCCATTAGGATGGTCATCACTCTCTGAGTGTCAATGGAAATCTGTTTGCTCTCATTGGCTGGCAGTTGCATCTTCTCAGTGGCTCTTTGTGAGGATCAGATGTACTAATTGTTAACTATAAGATATTATGTATAGTATCTCAGTATATGCCTTTAAGCAGACATGATCCTGAGGGGTACTTCACTAATCCGCCCATCCACATGACTTAGCTGAATGTCCTCTTCCTTGCAGACCTGGGACTCCTGCTGGTAGTGATGAGAGGGCAGTGATAGAATGGGAACAGTATACCAGATTGGAATCTGTTTTGGACTCCCTCTAGGCTTCTGAACAAGCCTAGATATTTTCCATGCTTTCCTTTCATATATTCTATCATATGTCAACAAGCTTTTCTCTGTAGAACTAGACAGTAGAAAAATTAGGATTTGGGGACCATATAGTATCGTTGTCATTGCTATTACTGTAGCACAAAAACAGTCACAGGCAATAAGAATATAAGTGGATGCATGTGTGTTCCAATAAATATTTGTGAAAATACACTAGTTTGATAAGTTTTAGAATTATTCATATTGTTATCAATATGTACATATCAGTGCATATCAGTGTTGTGTACATGAATGGCTTTGAGATCATGAAAGATTGAGAAGGGACCATGGTATGACACATGGAAGGCAAACATGATGCTTGAAAGTTTAAAGGAGAGACTGCAAGAAGCTAGAAAAGCAGATCTATGCCAAGACTGAAGGACCTGTAAAGGAAAGGCAGAGAGTAGAATAAAAAAGAAAACAGGCAGAAGAGAGGGAACCATCTTCAGGAAGACCATCATTACTTAGACTGAAATACTAGAAAGAAGTTTGGGTCAGATTGCATAGAGCTCTGAGTGTTAGATCAGTGAGTGTGAGTTTTGTTTTTAAGCATTTGGGAAATGGCAGAGTCTTAGCTCATTTGCAACTGATGGGGTAAGTTGCCATAATCAGAGCAACTTGATGAAGTGAGGGTTTATTTGGCTTCCACTAATAGGTTTCAGTCCCAGTTTGTAGGGATGACAGGCAGTGGGGATGAAAGCAGCAGGTCATATTACACCCACAGTCAATGACAGAGAGCAATGAATTAGCACATACTTGTGCCCCTTTCCCTCGTCCTTCCTCACAGTCCCTGGTCCCTCAACCAGGCAATGGTCCTGCCCACAATCTAGTAGGCTCTTACTACATTGTTAAAAGAACCAAGAGAATCCCTCACAGACATTCCCAGAGACCCATCTTAATTCCTTGCAAGTGTGCCTAAAGGCTTGCATCCTTGGTTCTAGTGAACATTTACTGCTGGTCATTATAGTCTTGGAAACTGAAGGAAAGTGATGTGATTTTTATGTTAAGAAGATATATGTGCTGTATAATTAACGTTAGGTTGAGACCAGTGTTAGTGGAACAGTGACTAGAGGGAACGATTGGAAAAGACCAAATGAATTAAGACAGATCAACATATTGGAAGGTAGAAATTAGAATGTCTATATTATATAATACAATAGACATAAAATATTTCTACATATGTATAGATACATTTTTAAAAGAACAAATAAAAAGAAATTGATATAAAAAAATAACTAAACATCAGAACGATCACATATTTTAAGAAAAAAAAAGAAACAGCTCATCCAAGAATGGGCAAGACTAGGAAAACTAGGAGACAAGAAACAACATTTAAAGGAAAAAGGGAGGTCAAGAAGTTAGGCAATTTCTAAAGAGATGCAGTGAATTTAGCCTTGAGTGTATGACTCAAAATACAGGCAGGAAGCCAGGCGATGGTGGCGCATGCCTTTAATCCCAGCACTCGGGAGGCAGAGGCAGGCGGATCTCTGTGAGTTCGAGACCAGCCTGGTCTACAGAGCTAGTTCCAGGACAGGCTCCAAAGCCACAGAGAAACCCTGTCTCGAAAAACCAAAAAAAAAAAAAAATACAGGCAGGAAAGCTTGACTGTAGTGGCATGACATTGTCTCCTCATGTGGAGATTACCTTGTTATCAAGGGTTGCATGAGCGGAATATATGCCTGAAATTGCTGAGCTCTTTTATACTAAGTTCACACATCACCAGCTGGCCAGCCAGGCTCTGAAGGCCCTGCTGGCAGACAAACAACCACATCCCACCTGATGTGGTCCCACTCAGAGGCGGCTATCCATCCAGCAGTCTCATTGCCCAGGCTGGGGGAAAGACAGCCCAGGCTCCTCACAGCACGGAGCAGGTGGGCCTTATTATGATAAGGCAATATGTGGTGGAGAAATGGGAGATAAGAAAGACTGAATGCTTTATGTGCTGTAGAAAGTTGCAGAAAGGAAGAAGTAAAGATGATGAGGAGTGGGCTGATGTTAGAGATCTGCTCGCTACCTGGGTCTATGGTGATGTACCAACCAGGATATTGCCAAGGACGATGTCCCGGTCCCTGGTCCTACAGTAGCCAGTTCCTGTGTTGGTGTCCTTGGCTCCTGTGCCATGGCTAACAAGTGCCATGCTGATTCCAGTGGTCTCGGCCACCTCATGGGGCCATGCTGCTGCTGGGGCCATGTCGATTTGTGTGACCTTAACTGCCACCTGGAACCACGGTGACAGCCAGACCCACACTGCTGCCAAGGACCATCTCTGGGCCCATGGTCTTACCTCAGCTGAGGTTATGTTGATGCCCTTGGCCCATGTTGCCACCAAAGGTCACGTAAAGCCTCAGGTCTGGGCCGTAGTCTGTGGTTTTGGTGTCCAGGGAACAGGCTGCTGGCAGAGCCATCCTGATCTGAGTCTACAGGGCTACCACCTGGCACTAAGATGTTGATCAGGCTGAGCTGCAGCCTGGGGCCACGTTTAGCAGGGGGTCTGTGATGGAGGAGGGTCATCTTTCTATCTGTTGTTTCATTGGTTAATTAATAAAGAAAACTGCTTGGCCTTTAATAGGACAGAAAATTAGGTAGGCAGAGTAAAAAAGAACAGAATGCTGGGAGAAAGAAGCCGAGTCAGGCAGTCGCCATGATTCTCCCACTCCAGACGGACGCAGATTAAGATCTTTCCTGGTAAGTCAGCTCGTGGTGGCACACAGAATATTAGAAATGGGTTAGATCAATATGTAAGAGCTAGCCAATAAGAGGCTGGAACTAATGGGCCAGGCAGTGTTCAAAAGAATACAGTTTCCGTGTAATTATTTCGGGGCATAAGCTAGCTCGGGGCCAGGAGCCAGGCGGCAGGAACGGGGCCACAGCTCCTACTACAGATCTATTGAAGTCTGTGGCCCAGGTTGCCGTTAGGGCCCACACAGAAGCCCAGGATCTGTGCTGGAGCCTGAGGCTTGTTTGGAGTCTGGGGGCCATGCCACAGCAGGGGCCATACAGATCTGTGTGGCCTGTGTTGTCACTCAGAGACATGGTATCTTCTGGGGCCAGGTTGCTCACGGGGACCATATCTGGATCAGTGGCCCTATAGTGATCAGGGCCTAGATGATGTATGTGGCTCCTTTAGCCACTGAGAGCCATGAGCATGCCCAGTGTCAGATCAGTTGCCTGAATTCAGGACGGTGTTCAAGGGCCAGGATGCATCCAGATCTGAGCGGCCTGTGCTGCTACTCATTGCCATGGTGACATCTGGGTCAGAGCTACAGTTGCAGGCCAGGTCTGGGTTCATGGTCCTACTGCAGCTAGGGTCTGCGCTGATGTCTGAGGCTCCTGTTACCATTGAGCGTCATGCAGACACCTGAGATAGGGGGCAATGTTGGTATTTGACGGCCATACTGCCGTTGGGGCAGTGGTAATATTCAGATCCAGCTGCTGCCGAGAACCATGTCTGGGTCTGTGGTCCTACCGCAGCTGTGATCTGTGTTTAAGTACGAGTCTGGTATTGCTGCCAAAGGTCACGTAGAAACCCAGGGTTGGGTAGCAACTTGAGGTTTTGGTGGTGTCCGGTAGCCATGCAGCCACCAGAACCATCCCAACCTGAGTGTCCATTGCTTCCGCCCGGAACCGGGATGTTACCTCGCCCAAGCTGCTGCCGACGGCCATGTCTGGGTTCATGGTCCAGCTGCAACTGGGGTTTGTCTTGATATCTGTGCCCTATGTCACCTCAGAGGGCTCATAGAAACTATGAGAGATGAAATCAGAGGGCCATGCTAGGCCAGCCCCGCCTTTTGCTGGCCCTGGGAAAGCCAGCCTTACCTCTTGCTGAACACTGCAGCAAGAGAGCTGCCCCTGCATTCGGGAGAGATGGCCTCAGCATTCACAAGTGAGAGTGGGCTGATCCTGAGAACATGGGTGTAGGAGAGCCACTCCATTCCCTAGCCTGAGGCAGGTGGCTGCCGTGACATGGACTGACCAGCTCAGCTACCACCCAGGCCCACAGCCTGGCCATGGGTTGACTCACCCTAGCAACTACCCCATCTAGGACCTGCTGGAGCTCATGAAGGGACTGTTCCTGTGGAACGATATTTACAGGACCTCAAAGCCTCAGGGTGGCCACGGGATATTCCAGGGAGAGGATCCAGTGCTAATGGTGTACCAGAAACCAGAGACCTTGAACCAGACCAGTCACCCATTGCAATGAACATTTGCTAGTAAAACTGATAGGACAAAAGGGTGTAGGGTGTGCTACGTAACACACCGAGACTCCCAGTGCCGCCGGGAGGAATGAAGACGTGTTGGAGAGGAAGGAAAGAAGAGAAGCAAAACGTTTTTTTTTTCTTTTTTTAGTTTGTTTTCATCTTGTCTTTTTTGTTTTTGTTTTTTTTTTGCTTGCTTACTTTGTTTTTTTTCCCCTGGGGGGGGGGGCACTGTAGAGGTGATGGAAGAACATGGGGAAATGGGGAGGGAAGCAGAATTGGGGTGCATGATGTGAAACTCCCAAAGAATCATCGAAGCTAATTTTTCTTTTTTTTAAAAAAAGTGACTTGATCATCACTTAAAAAGACAAAGTAGTCGGGCGATGGTGGCGCACGCCTTTAATCCCAGCACTTGGGAGGCAGAGGCAGGCGGATCTCTGTGAGTTCGAGACCAGCCTGGTCTACAAGAGCTAGTTCCAGGACAGGCTCCAAAACCACAGAGAAACCCTGTCTCGAAAAACCAAAAAAAAAAAAAAAAAAGAAAAAAAAAGACCCTTTGAAAAGACAAAGTAGAAATTGTACCACCAGTCTTATGGGTCAGCAAAAGAAAAGCAACCAGTGTGTAGTTTTTACAAAAGGGGGCACATAGGAGAATAGATAAATAGAAGTGGCAGGGAGCTTTGCAGGAACAGCTAAGTCATGTGTTTCATGTAGCACATTTTTATTAAAGTCAGTAGTCATTGTTTTAGAGATTAATGGGTGTCTCCTGGCTTAAACTGCACTACATTTCATTACAGATTGTGATCAAATGATGTAAAATTGTAAAAGCTGCATAACTCTCAATCATGTTTAATGTACTGAGGCATATGTTTTGATAAAGCACAAAAAGATTTCTAAGTTGTAGATCTCAAAGACACTACCAGACATGTGCATGAGAGACTGGGTTGAATTTTCAAAATGAAAACTTTGTTTTTAATTAGAAATCATTGATAATACCGTTTGATAATCAAGTACAATTAGAAGTAATACAGACATTAATATTTGTCAAGTTTCAAAAGCCATTTCTTTTTTATTAAAAATATATTCTTTCATGAACTATATCCCAACCCTGTTTGCTGTCCCACCACTCTTCCCAGCTTCCCTTCACTTCCTCTCTCCTCCAGCTATTCTCTTCTTCTATTTCCCTTCAGAAAGAGCAGACCTCCTAAGATGATAGCCAAACATGACCAAACAAGATACAATAAGACAGTGCAAAAGCCCTCATATTGACGCTGGACAAGGTAATCCAATAGGAGGAAGAGTCACAAGAGCAAGCAAGAGTCAGAAACGCACCTGCTCCCCACTGTTAGGATTCCCACAAAATCACCAAACATTTCTTAATGAAGGTTAATAGACAAAAATTCAACTTATCCATGTTTATAAAGAGATGATGAAAATTATTGCTGTTATTTGTCTTAAATGAAGCTTTTTACAAATATGAAGAAAGCATACTGTTTTGAGAGCCAAGTACAGTGGTATATTCTTGTAATACAGCAGCTTAGACAGTAAAGGAAGTTTGCGATTTCAAGGCCAGCACAAGTTTAAGCCAGACAAAAAGCACAAAATCCCAGTATGGAGAAATGGAAGCAGGCACAAAGTCCCACCCCTAAAGAAGAAGCTATTTGAAACTGATAGCTGCTTGCAGAAGGAAAAGCAGTTTTTTTCTTCAGTGGATTGACGCTAGGTATTTCAACCACAGTCCATGGTAGGCCTGATGCTCTAGAGTAGTTGGCCAACACAAAACAGAACCCACGTTAGTCTCTGTGTGTGTGTGTGTGTGTGTGTGTGTGAGAGAGAGAGAGAGAGAGAGAGAGAGAGAGAGAGAGAGAGAGAGAGAGAGAAAGAGAGAGAGAGAGAGATTTGGTTTCATTGATTTTGGAAGAAACATGAAGTTTGATTGTTAGAAAAGAGGAGAACCTTGGAGAAGTTGAGGAAGGTGGAGGAATATTACCAAAATATATGAAGAATTTAAAAAATAAAGTTGTAAAGAAAAGACAAGTTTTTGGAACTGAACTTCCCTTTATTAATATGCATTGTTATCATGAACCTGAGTGTGTGTTTTAGGGAGTAACAACTGGAATAGAGTTTAATTATACTATGTAATACAGGTATGAGATTTTAATTTGCAAATAAAATAAGAAGGCAGAAACATGTGACTAAGTACAATACAAACTGATTTTACAGAAGCCTGAAGCAGAGGTAAGCAGAAATCTGTGAGTTCCAGGCCAACTAAGGATAAATAAAAGTAAGACCATGTCTTAGGAAAAGGAAAAAAAATGAGGAGGTGGGGGAGGAGAAGGATAAAAAAGGGAAGAAATAACGAAGGCAAAAATCTATATAAATAAAAGGAAATCCATTGTTAAATTGGAATCCATTTAATAGAGACATACATTAAAAATTGCTCTGGATCTATATTCTATAAACTATGAAAATTACCACATTCTTGATGGGTTAGATTCCTTGTCAAAATAGAAGGGAGAATAAGGTTTTCGGATGAGCTTAGTGTGCAGTCTGGCAGGATCTCTAAATATTGATGAGGGAATGGTTGGTAATTCCAGTCTGTGTAAAGCATCTTTGGTTTTTTAATTGAAATTCGTGCAGATCCCAAAGAATTCTACTAGATTAAAAAATCCAGTCATGGAACAATTATCACAGATATGCATAGTCCTCTCGCCCAACAAAAAAAAAAATACAAGATCATATCACTCAATCATCACCCAACTCATAAAATTTAGACATTCTTCAAAAGACAAAGTGTATTTCACGTTTCATATTATTAGTTGAGACAAAGTCTCAATCTTTTTGGATTATCAGCAGCCAAATTCTGAATGAAATAAAATATTCAACATTTATAACTTAGAGAAGTTGAATAAGCACAAACCCAGGTCCTTAAGATAATTTTTTAGGGAGAACCTGCTAATTTTTCTTTATATATATTCAAGCTATTAATTGAATTCTTGTCTTAATCAGATATCAAAATTAGCCATCCCATATGCAATTCAAAGAAGTTTCAGTAAAATTGAGTAGTTTTTCTGGGATAAAGATTCAACTAAATTTTGAAGAATATGTTGTAGTAACTTTCTATAACTATAAGCTATTACTATCTAAGCAAGTATTGGCATTATGAACCCAGAATAGGAAAGCTATTAGAAGCAAAATATTTCAAGTCAATTGTGGGTGTATTTTGCTTCTTTGAACCTATCTTCTGGTTTTGTGGAGGTCTTATTTTTAGAGGAATATTCAAAGGGAAAAATACACTTAGCAAAATAGAAACTGTTCAAATATGGATGAATGCCAGTCTCTACTAGCAGATGTGAGATGAATATGAGCAAGAAGAAAGCATGTAAATGGGGTGTAGGGGAACACATGATTATTTCAAGTTAAGAAAATAATATACAATGGTGAGGATAAAAGTGGTGAGAGACTTTGGGAATAATAAACAAGTGCAAGTGTGGACTGAAGTATCATGTCTCTCATGAAACATAACAAAAAATGCTTGTGGGGTTGTCAGCACAATAAAATGATGAGTAATTTTCCCCAGGGAGTTCTGCGTATATATACTATAGTGTATAGTATGGTATATGACCTATACTGGATCTACCAACCAAAGAATGTGTGTTAAAATGTATCTACCCTGTTACATCAACTATTCTACAAAGCACAACTTCATTCAAGTAAACTATTGTTATATTAGATTAGATTATACACACATACATATATATGTATATATACACACACTATATATATATATATATAGAGAGAGAGACAGAGACAGAGAGACAGAGACAGAGACAGAGAGTACACTATTCAGAAGACAAAAGAATAGAAGCAACAATGCAGCTTCTGCTCATCCCTACTCTGGCTCTCAATGTTGCCTCAAGTTTGATGTTAGCCATGTGATGTGCAAGAACTAGAAAAGCAAGCACCCACAACAAAAAAATGAACAACATTACATATGTCACACCCTGGGGAGACTAAACCCCAGTTGAAAACTTAAGCAATTTTACACAACATAGCTGTTTATTAAATGTGAAAAATACGATCTTTGGGCTGAGATCATGTTCAACTTTTTCGATTTTTCTTAGTATGTAATTTGGCTGAGCATCAAATTAAGTGCAGCTTCATTAATAACTACAGCCACCACTTGCAGTCTTTCAGGTAGTTATGTCAAATGTATTTACATATAAAAGTGATTATTCTTAGTTTCTATGGGGCTATGAAAATGTACATTGCTGACTGTAACTATTAACACCAGCACTGCATTGGGATAGAAGGATTCAGAACTAAGAATGAAACTTGGAAGTCTATTTCAGTACCCAAAGGCAAATGTTACTATTACCCCTAATTTCATAACATCTTTAGCAAATGAAGACTTTATTACTAAAATACACTGTCTTGCTGTTTTGGACAGTGGGAAACATCACTCTTTGCCTCAACCTTCTATTCACTTTACTTAGGAGAAGGCAATGAGGAAAATGACAGAGCTGATTAGGAAACTAACTGGTGCTTGAATACAAGTGGCCTCTTTCTGTGAAGAAATGGCTGCATTAATTGCCACTGTTCAAAGAATGTCAGGAAGCCAGTTAAAGTGCTTTGTGCAATTTTCCAATCACCCTTTCTGAGTGTATAGTTTCTCTGTGTGTTCAAATTCTAAAAGGCTATCAGGATATATTTGCCATCTGGAAATTTATTACATGCTGTAGGAATTCCTACTGCCAGTAGCCTTTAAGTTACCCACCCACTTGGGTGTGGCCTCTTATGCCAATGTAAAGCACGCAACTAGCCTCTTTTCTGGCTGCGGGATTCAGTTGCTGTTCCCCGTTTCAGCGGGGGATTGTGATCTGTGAGTCTACCCCTAAATAAATAACCCTCTATTATACTCAATTCTGATCTAGTGTGGGATTTCTTTTAAGAGTCCTTCTTAAAGTACATGTGAAAATATTTTTATTTTTTGATTCACCCATGCTCTAGTCCAATTTTATGTCCTGTGTGAGAATTCCAAACTAATGAAGACACCCAACTCATGAGCATTGCAATGACTCCATGAAAATGGATGCTTTATGAATAAAAAGTTATTAAAGTTAGCATAAATTTTAAATGCTATTATCAGTATTTAAACCTCACCATTTTGATTTTGTCACTTATAGGTATCCTTTGACATTTATTACCCCTAAAAGTTTCAGGGATTTTTTTTTATTGTATTGAGCTTATGGTATTTTTCTCAACATTGTTTATTTATCATAAGAAGAATAGCGTCTCATACATTATTTTACCTAGTGATATAGTCAAATTTATTGAGTTTTGTTTCTTCTTTGTCTTTGTAGTGGATGAGAAATGACTTTTATCGGAAAAAGTAAGAAAGACGCTTGTTTGTTAAATAATTATATAATGAGTCAACTTTTGTTAGTATTTTCAATTTTTATTGTCTCCTCTATATATTTGAAAGTAGGATGGTGGCACTCTCCAAAGAGGGGAAAAAAGACCACTTTTATGGTATTGACATTAGGCAATTTATTTCTCTCATTTAGATTTAAAATGCATTAATTATATTCACAGTCAAAGAGCAGCAGTTGTAAACAGGAGACCAATGTTATTTTTCCTATAACACTGGCAACTACTGTACACATATTTTACAACATAATATATCAAACTATGCATTTTTATAATTTTTGAAGTAGATAATATCATTATAGAAAACAGGCATACAATCAAATACACTGTTGTTCAAGTAGTTTTATACAAACACACATCCATAGGAATCATCCATATGCATGTTCATAGGTATCAATTAACATTATCAGTTTATTTCTAATTTATAGTCAATAGAAACACTAAGAAAACAAACATGTTTAGTGCAGAGCATTGATCAGACAGCTATGCTAACTGTGAGGGCTAAAAGAACTGATAGGTCAGCGAGAAAGAACAGCCTAGCCCTAGATAGGTAGTTGGGAGCCTATTGAGGTCATGTCTACTTGAGTGACTATGACATCCAGACACTGATTTCTCTGTAAATTGTTTTTCTGATGCTTATAAGTTGCTGTTTTTATAAGAATTTAAATGTCTCTATGCATAGAGGTTCTGATTTATACCAGAGTACATATACTTTTGCAAATCATATTTAACTGCCCCCCCCAAATTCTGGTATTTCACTGCACGTGTTTTAATACAAAAGCAACTTATTTATAAACTAGTCATGTGCCTGTGCCATTACTATGCTTGCTTATTGGTTTCACATGCCATAAAAGCTTTTGAGAGGAAAGGTTTACATACCTCTTTTCCCGTCCTTGTCTTTGTCAGGGTAAACTATTTAAAGTTGATGTGGATGGTAATGAGCCCATGCTGGCTTAGTTCACAGTCTTAGATGGAAATGTCTTGGTTTGCTGTACATGGTGCTGTTTTAATTTTGTCTATTAATGTTAATTATTTACTTGCATAAGTTGGTATAAAGTCGGGACAGAGTCTACTATACAGACCAGCCTGACCTTGAGCATC
The DNA here is from genome assembly GCF_950005125.1 of Chionomys nivalis. NCBI lineage: Eukaryota > Metazoa > Chordata > Mammalia > Rodentia > Cricetidae > Chionomys > Chionomys nivalis. The sequence goes on from NC_080099.1 coordinate 34,591,363, forward strand.
CTGTGTAGGCCTGATTTCACATCCAAGAGCCTCTTGGCTCAGCTTTTCTAGTGCTGAGATTACAGCTGTGTGCTGCCATACCTACCTAAAACTACATTTTATTAGTGCTTTGATGAAAGTTTCATGAATGGGTGAAGGGTTTTTAGCAGCACTTCTCCAAAAATATATTCCTTTTCTTCAATTATCTATTGATTTGGTAGTACAGTTTAATTTTAAAAGTTCTGTCAGTTTTTTACTCAGAAATATATCCAAATAGATTAGAGCAGATAGTCCTTTTGCTAATGTTTTATTAGGTAATTTTATATCTATATTAGTATGAGGCATATGCCTGTGGTTTTTCTATCTCATAATACCTATGCTTAGTTTTGGTATTAAAATAAGCCACAAAAAGTTTGATTTTACTTTCTGGAAGAGTGTGTATAATAATTGAAGAAGAATTGAAAAAAATTAAAATATCCTGAAATAAGTAGTTGCGTCCTATTGATATCCTATCCACCCTAGGTGTTTGAATGAATTTGTCCAGGAACTCATCCAGAAGCTTGTGCTTTCATTTGGATCAGGTTATTAAATGTCAACTTAATTTCTTCACTATACAGTGTGTTAACATTCATTTCATGGAATCTGTTATGATGGCCTTTTTGCAATTGTGGTGTGGGAAAATTATTGTTCTTTTTTCCCATGGGCAGCCTGAGAAGAGGCTGATCACATTTCTTGATATTTTAAAATTTTCACAATTAGAAGATTTTTTTTTCTTTCTTTCTTTTTTTGTTTTTTTGTTTTTTGAGACAGGGTTTCTCTGTGGTTTTGTGGTTTTGGAGCCTGTCCTGGAACTAGCTCTTGTAGACCAGGCTGGTCTCGAGCTCACAGAGATCCGCCTACCTCTGCCTCCCAAGTGCTGGGATTAAAGGCGTGCACCATATGTATGTGCTTGTACTGACTGTGTGTGCCACATTTGTGCTGGTGCTCCTGGAGGCCAGGAGGGGGCGCTGGATCCATTGTAGCTAGGGTTACATGAGGTGACTTGAACCAAACTTAAGTTATCTGCAAGAATAACAAGTGTTCTTTTATTTTTATTCTTATTATATTTCTATTATTTAAAACTACTTTTGAATTTAAATATATTTTGATAATGTTCTCCCCTCCGCCAAGTCTTTCTAGGTCTTCTTTCACTCAACATTAAGAAACCAACAGAAGCCCAATACAACAAAACCACCCAAAACCAAGAAAACACAATACCTCTCCCCACAAAAAAACAGGAAAAGAAAAGAAAAACGGGAACTACGAGAGAAAGTAGGAACAACAAATTATAACCAAACAGAAGCACATTAAAAAAACTGTGGAGTCCAATTACATATTGGTCAGCTACTCTTGAACATGAGATCTGTTTTGATATAACTAGTAGCATTCTATTAAAGAAAATGGATTTTTCCTTTCCCAGAAGGTATAAATGACAGTTCAGTTGTTAACTTTTACCCTACTGGATAGGTATTAATTCATTAATTCATTCATTCATTTTTAACACAATATAATAAAATAAAATATAAACAAACCTATTACATCAAAGTTGCATAGAAGGTTAAAGAATTGGGGACTCGATAATCCCATAAAACACTAAAGTGGACAAGAGAGAAAGAAAGAGAGAGGGGGGGGGAGAAAGGGAGGGCGAAAGAGATAGAGAGAGAGAGAGAGAGAGAGAGAGAGAGAGAGCGAGCGAGAGAGAACCCGGTGCAGACCTGTGTAACCCCTGTGCCTGCTGCTTGAGTCTCTTGAATGCATGTGAGCTTTGTTTATGTTGATTAGAGGACCTTGCTTCCTTGGTATCCTTCATCCCTTCTCGCTCTTACACTCTACCTTCTCTTCTGCAGGGTTCCCTGGAAGAATTTGATGGAGACATCCCATGTAGGGATGAGTTTTCCAAGGTCTCTCACTCTCTGTGTCATGTCTGACTGTGGGTCTCCATATTTGTTCACACCTTCAGCAAGTGTTCTTAACCACTGAGTCAAATTTCTGGTTCCCACATGTATTTATCTTAAAGGAACAACTCCTTTAAATGTCATTATTTTTCATGTCTTGACGTCTTGTTTGTAATTCCATTGATATCTGTTGAATTCCTTATTTTTTCTTTTGCCTGCATAATCTCTGCTATTAATTTTGTATATTTAAGAAATTCACATTGAAAATAATCAATTATATCATTAAAATGTATTTTAGTTGTTCACGTTTCTTAGTTCCACTTTTCTTCATTGTTTTCACTCTTTATTTGTTTCCCTTTGTTAGAGTTTCCTGAAGTAGCTCTGCCTAGCTTAGAGCATGTTATCCTCCTGCCTCAGCCTCCCAAGTTCTGTGATTACAGGTGCATGTTACCCTGACTCTTTTGGGTTCCCTACTTTCAACTAGATGTTTTCTTTTCTTTCATTTTATCTAAAATGTGTTTCTGTTGAAATTTTCACAGTGGTTTTACTAGCTAACTGCAGTACTTCCTCTGTAGAGCACACGCTTTGTCCCTGATTTCTTTTTGTTCCTGATGACATTTGAGTCAGTCATGGTATACTTACCCAATTCATTATGATTCTTACTTAAAAGAAGTATTGTTTTTAACTCCTTTGATTTCTTTGGTTTTTGAATTAGTAGAAACACTTTTATTTATTTATTTATTTATTTATTTATTTAAATGAAATCAATGCTAGAAATGAGTTATATGTAAAGTATGTGTGGTAAACATGATTGAACAAGTAATAAAAACTGAAATGATATTAAAGAAGCAATATGGATATTTTCAATTTATTCATTGAGCTTAGCTTATTGATTCTGTCGTGGGTGTTGACAAAATCCTTAGTGTGCTTTTTCATATACCTGAGTATAGATGATGTTGCAAATAACACAATCCCTTGCTAACTTCCCAACCTTCATTTTGCTTGTTATTTTACTTTCTTCCCCACCTCACCACTAGTGTTGAACCAAGACACTATCTGTGGAGATGCAGATCCTCTGAGGTTTATGCCTCCTACTGTAGTTCCATTAAATGGGTTTCTCAGAGTGCAACAAAACTCTTCTTTCCTAAGTGCTCTCAGTTTTGATGGTGATGTTTTCACCATTACAAGTAAAAATATAGCCTGTTTGGCCATTGTGCCCAATTGGAAGAACCACCTACTTTGTTCACGTACTCTCAAAGTATTTCAGGAAAACTTCCATAATGAGAACACTGCAGGGGCTTGTCTAGAACACTAAAAATGATTGTTCCGGGATGGGACTCACATTCTAGTCCTAAAAAGACTGAGAAACAGTGGATAGAGGGGCAGACTAATCTTACTGGAAGGGGACATTATGGAAGTTGAAGATTATATCACTAGAAGGTGGCACATAGTCAAAAGTACTAAATGATGCAGAAAGGAAATTCAGCTGAGTTCTAAGAAGAAAAATTGAATTTAACTCTAAATGGATCACATTGTCAAGTGTTAGCTGCCTTTTGGAGACGCTCACCACATCCAAGTATATTATAGAGAAAACCCATTTGGAAATCAATGGGAAGCATCTGAAGGAGACAAAGGGCAAATGGGAGAGAAACAGGAAATTGACATGTCCCGAAAGAGGCCATCAGAGGGGCTGCAATGAAGGCACACAACAAAAGATAAATAAACTGTAAAATCCTTGAGAATCCAGCCGGTTAGCAGCAAAGGTATTTCCCTCAGACAGGAATAGCTTCTCTGAAATCAGACTACAAAGGGAAAGTAGACAAACACAGCCATCTTTTTTCAGTAGATTAGATGCAGTTCGGAAACTCTGACTTGATCACCTTCATTTTTGCTGTGAGGAACCATGCTTCTGACAGGGAGGAACTGAGTAGGAGGCTGAAGGAAATGGATTGGCTATAAAAGGTAAATTTGAAGTTGCTGCCATGATATCAGAGGGAGAGGTCTTTGACAGGATTTGGCAGCTTCTGTCACTGTCGTGAATAAGCTGCCATGCTTTATCCTCTTTAAATTCCAACTTTAATCCCCTTTGGCAGCTTGACTCTTAAAGACATTGTCGTAAGTCTGACATCTGGGGTAGTACCTAATGATGGCTACCTCTGGATATTCAGACACTGTGTAATCTTCTCACCTGACATGTAAGCTGGACATGGCGACTTGCCTATGACATTGATAGAAAGCTAAACATATATTACTACTTCTGTCTGAGCATACCTTGTAAAAGAAATGTCTTCTATCTAGTTTACATGTCATGTTTCTAACTGCTCTGAGAGACTTCCATGGCAAGGAATAAATGGCTAGTATTTGGTGGGAAAGTGAGGTCTTCAATTCATCCATTTATGAGACATTGAATATTGACAATCTCCAGATAACAAAGTATCTAGGTGGATCTTTGCCCAGTTGGAGCTAAGGAAGCAACTCTATCCAACAACTTGATTGCAGCCTTTTGAGAGAAGAGCTGGGAGAGCTGAAGGGACCAGCTAAGCTTGTTCTGGCTCTGAATTCACTTCAACACAATGAATACTGCCCTTAAGCTACCATGCTTTGAGGTAACTTGACAGGTAGCTGTGGATAGTTAATGCAGATATTATACCCTTTCTTGTGTATTTACCTCTCATGATATCCCAAAGATAGCAAAATATAAACTATGTGTATGGAGAGTTTATGGCAGTTTCTGAATAGAAAGACCCTGCCATAAATAGAGATGCTTCCACTATTGGATCCAATTCTTATTTAGTAGTTAGGAAATCTGTTTTTATTTTTATTTTTTTTTTTCGGTTTCGGTAATTGTAGGTTGGTCATAGGGAAAGACTTAAGTTGGATCTGTTTTCTCTTTCTGGAATATGGAATAACTCACCAACAACCTATTCTCCAGTCTTCAATAAGATTTGTGTTGCAAAGGTATTCTGCGCCAGGCTTTGCTGCCAGTAAAATAAAGATTCTCAATTTTTTAAAGGTAAATTTCACCTTTAGCTTTTTTCCCCTCAGTTAAGTATCTGAAAGCGGTCTTTTCAAATTAAGTCACATCCTAAAGAAAACATAAGGATTGAGCAATAGACCATGAGATACGATTTCCAGACATGAGGTCTATAAATATAGAAAGGGTTCCCTTGGCTTTGGCAAAGGCCCAGTAGCAAACATCATCACTTCCCACACAATAAGGCTTTCTTCTTGCTTCAAACTGAAGAGAAACGTCTCCATGAAAGGGCACAGTATACCAAGAGTGGAGTCTATCTCACTAGTTTTCATGTTTATTTCATTTCTATTGAGGTGAAGAGTCAGCAGATTGAAGAGAAAATTTGTCAGGGATTGCAATTAAGGTGTCTCTATTCTTGTAAAACTGTATGTAAGCTTAGGCCTTTGCTCTGAACGGTATATAACATATTGGGTGTGTTGGGGGAACTGATGCATTGGGAAAAGCAGAAGACAATGGGGATGACATTTTCAAATAGGTTGGTGATTATTGGGCAACTAATCCCCCATTCTTTGTTCCATGTAAACCCGATTTTTGTCCTAGCATGAAAATGCTGGACATGCTGAGGGAAGCCCATTTTTTTTTTTCTGGATCTTTCACTGTGATCTGCGTTCTATGCTGAAAGGTAAAGACGTTTAGAATGAATACTATCCATATCTGAGCTAATATAACAAAAGGGCTAAGTTCAAAACTATGTCAGAATCCCAGTCAACAGCTATCACAAGCTTGCAAGTACAGAACATAAACCATAGTTGCCTAGTGGGCAGCATCAGTGTGCATAGGCTGGTAGTCCCAAATCTCTATGCAATTAGAGATACTTAATCACACAATCCATATCATATTATTTCTGTTTTAGTTGTTATCAGTCATTTTCTCATTCTATCTTCAAATATTTCATTTGCCACTTCTAGGAAAAAATCTTAATATTCAGGACAAAAATGCCTAGCTTTTCAATACTACTCACTCAAAAATTAATATATATTAAATATTTAAATGCTGATTTAAATATTTGTTACACAGACTTCGGTATTATTATTTTTCTCTGCTCTGTATTTCTACTATCTGTCATTGTTGGTGTTTGTCAGGACTAAGTGACGCTGACATTGGAGGAGAGTTTCTACAACTAGTTGTAGCTGTCTACAGCTAGGATCCAGCCTAGAGTCTTCAGAAAAATATTTTTCACACCTCCTACAAATGTTGCCTCTTGGGCTGGCACTTGCCTATCTAATATAAACAGACCTGTCTTGTTCCTCATATACGACAAAATATAGATTCAATGCAATTAAATGGATACAAGGAACTTGAAATAATTTATCTTAAATTTATCTGTCAACTGTGATTATAAAAGCCAATGATTTGAAGACTTTCTTTAGGTCAGATTAAAATTATGAAGCAAAAAGAAGCATGAATCCTTGACATCTCTGACTTCAGATGGCACACTGAGCGTACTGACTAGTCTCCTGTCATCTAAGATCTAATTAATATAATAACACAGGAAAGCAAGACTTTAAAAGAACTAAATCCTTACCAACAAAGATAGTACCATCCAGGAAGGTTATTAGTAAATGACAGATTTCAACAAATGTTTATAAAGGGAAAATTCTATTGGGAGTGTTCTGGCAAACTGAATGGAGATGAGGAAGTTATGGGACAGAATACATGGGGGGGGTCACAGAGAAGGAGACAGATAACATTCTCTTGCATCACTCAGATGCACTCTACGTTTGGATTCAGATGGGAGTGGGCTAAGAAGCTGAAACTGAGGTTAATTGATATTACAGAGTGAAGGCACTGCAAATGCAACTTCTGCCTTGCCTCATTCTACAGTGGTTTATCAGCATGTAATACAAATCCTTAGTAGGAATAAATGCCCCTTTTAAGGAGAGTAACTGATCATAAAGACTAGGGCTACAACCAGCCAATAGAACCTCATCATTTTCACAAATCCTCCATCACTACAAGTCCTCACCTTTATAGACTCCAGGAAGATTCCACTGTATTAGGAGGTTTTTACACAGCCCCCAGTGTTCCCCAATTCCAGCAGTCTCTCCCAGCAATGCCCTGACTCCTGATCCCTTTTTCTCCTGTCTCTATCCATTTGCAGTCCACTTGCAATATCTTTTCTATTTCTCCTTCCCAGGGAGGTCCATGCATCTTCCCCAGAGCCGCCCTCCTCTTTATCTAACCTCTCTGGGTCTATGAATTGTAACTTGATTACTATTTACTTAACAGCAAGTTTATATAAGTGAATACATAGAATATTTTGTCTTTCTAGGTCTGGGTTACCTCACCCAGGATTATTTTTTTTTCAATTTGCATCCATTTGACTGCTGATTACATGATGTCATTGTAAGCATTACAGTTTGGATGGAAAAGTATCCTGGCAACCAAAAGCCAAGGAAGACCAAAGGTCATAGTAAGCATAGCAGCTTACAGCCCTGCTCTAGGGAAAGGTTTCCCCAGTGTAACAACTCTGCTCCAGCAGGGAAGGACTTAACAAGTAAAATTGTTACAGATGGGTTCTGGTGCCCCTGAGAGGAACAACTCTGCTTTGCTAGGGGAAAGTTTCCCCAGTGAAAATCTTACAGCCCTGCTCTGGGGCATTCTTTCCAGGTTCAGTCTCTATTCTGGGAAAGAAGGTCTTCACCCACTATTGCCTTCTTCTTAAGCAAACCCTACTCCCTTTTGCCTCCACTACTGGTTCAAAACTGGTTACAGGGAAAATAGAATGTAGGGAAATGGGCCAGGCAAAGAAAACATCCCTGACCAGAGCTGAAGAAACACAGTTTGGTCCTGTAACCAGAGACAAAGAAATACACCCTGACCCTAAAACCAGAGCCAAAGAAATACACTTTGCCCTAGAATCAAAGCCAGTGAAAGATACATGTCCTAGCCCTAAAATTAGAGCCAAAAAGCAATAAGAGCCAGTGAAAGAAGCAAACTCTGACTCTCAAACCAGAGCCAAGTTTGCCACTGACCAACTAAGCAAAAAACCAATGAATCTCTGAGCACATGATCTAGCCAATCTGAGCTCAAGGAACTGAAATCTGACCAATTCTCACCCTCTTGCATAGATTACAGTATAATACATTTTCATAGTAATATCTTAGTTTCTTTCTTGATTTCTTCAACTTCCTGCTACTTTTTCAAATCTGTAGTCTTTAGCCTGCATATGCTTTATTTTTTCTGTGCCAGTTTTTGTTTCTGGTTTCATTCCGGTTTAAGTGAGTAAGGAAAGAGAAATCATTTCAAATTTGTGTGTTTAGACATATTCAAGGTCAAAAATATTACCTAACTCGCAATAATATTCTGTGAACTTCTGAAAATAATAAGCATTGTGAATTGCTGGATGCATTATTCTATAGATATCTGACCATTATGCAGCTATCTGACCAAACTCACACTGAGTATGTTATTATCTACTTTGAACTACTGCTATACCATCATTCCTTATACAGATATCCTCCTGCATGTGTATTTTAAAATCCAGTTTTGGACATGAACTGCTGGTGTAATGCTACAGTATTTATGTTTTGTGATTCTATCCAATTCCTATAGTCTGGGTAAGGCCTACCTTCTCTGCCCAGGAAGAATTTCTCTTTATTCAACTTCGGGCAATCTGTAGTTCACTCACTCTTCTCATGCTCTCCTTACCTGCTGATGCATTGATTAATCCACCGTTGTTGGCCTCCACGTAAAGGTTTTCCTTGATCACATTCTCATGATTTTTTTTTTTTAACTTCTCATTTTTTTTTCCCTTTATCTATACCCATTTCTTACCAGGTTCAACTACTGGCCAGCTCCTCTTGTAGAATCTTTAATCAAAGACTATTTAAAGGAAGGTTATTAAGGTTGATTCATTGAAAACTTGCCTCTATTGTAGCTTCGTTGCCTACTAGAAATTTAATGTACTGTGGACTTGCTAACAGTGAGAGAAATATCTAAACCCAAGTAGAACTTTTCAGCTAGTATTCATTCAAAGTTTTGCCGAAGTTCATGCATGAATACTGTGTCCTTGCCCTGTGGCAGCATCAACTCATCTGATGTGGGATATATTCAAGGGAAGATCACATAGTTAATGCATGCTGAACACAGGATCTGAGCAACTAGTCCATTTTCTTTTATTTCTAAAGCTGCATAATAACAGAATAAAATTACATTTTCACAAATGCATATTCTTAGAGACTATCTCTAGATGCTACATTCCAGTAATACAGGGTCTAAAGATTTGATGATGATATACTAGTCATATTTGCCTATTTTTGCCTTTTATTAAAAATGTGATTTTTGTGTGTATTCATTATGAGAGTTTTGCTCTTAAATTAGGCAGGTAGCACTTGGAATTCAGAACCATCAATATTCAGAACACATTTGTCATACCTTATCTATTTTCTCCATTGATAGTTGGCCAATTGGGTTATTTGCTGACTGATTTTCTTGTTTGTTCCCATGGTTATGAAATGGTGGACACATTTTTTATTAATATCATCTTATTTTGCAATGTTATGTCTTTTATTTTTACTATAGTGCCTTGAAAAACTTTGGTAGTTATAAAAGAATCTATAGGTAACATATTCCATAGGTAGTTATAAAAGAATCTATAGGTAACATTTTGAAATAGTGTGCAGTTGACATTTTCAGTTCCATGTTTTCAGATCAAAGCAAAGTCAGGTTGGTGATGGCTATCTTGGAAAGATTCTTATGAATGTTTTATGGATGAGGAAACTTAGAATGGTCACGAATCACGGCAAACCATTAGTTCTTAGCCATTTCCTCATGTCCTTTGAAGAAGTGGCAATGGTAGAAACTTTCCCTGGGCTTTTTGGAAGTTGGCAGGGGATCTCAGTGTTCATGGCAGCTGGATATGTGTATCTTATTCTCGGATACTTCACTGAGCAGTGTGAGAAAGGGGAAGCAAGCTTGGCCAGCCTATCTAACTCTGCAGTGGGGTGCAGATATGAAGCTAGGAAGCAAAACTAGAGAAACTGTCTGTCTTAGAGAAGATGATTTACTATAGTTGAGCAATTATAAATCTTTTTGAACTGTGGCTCTTCATAGGCATAACTCAGGATTTTTTTCCATGGTGGAGTTTTTTCCTGGATTATAGCCCTCTGATGTCAAAGGGAATATTTCATGTTGTCTGATACTTTATAAAGCACATCTTGAAAATATTCTGAAAGATTGTTTTCTTCCTCCACAAGGGTGAACATGCCTCTTTATTATCTCCTTCATTTGTAGCACATGCCAAGCTTGACAGACTGTAATGATAAAGGTCATATAAGCATTAGAAGAGAAATTTCATCCAGCGTAGGTTATGTATCAATCTTTTGCTTAAGCTTTCAAAGAGTATCAAAACAACCCAAAGATTTCTTCCCTTTTACTAAAATGATTTCCTAAATGTGTTTTGGGGAGTACCCAACTGTCAAGAAATAAGGGATGACCTGTGCGTTTCCATTTCTAAATACATATTGACTACACTTATATACTGCTCAATAGTAATATTTAGATTATAAAATGTGGAACAGAGTTGAATTAAGAAGAGGATTCAGTGTAGTTAGGCCATGTGTAACATTGTTCTCAGTAATAATATTGATTGAAGTGGAAACATTCCATATGCAGAAATAATAAATTTGAAAATACAGGGGTAAGGTGTAGTTCATGGGAGAGTACTTGCTGAGTATGCACAAGGCCTTCAGTTGCACCAGCCCTACCTGCAATAATCTCTGTGTGGATTAATTAGATACCAACTCATAAGTTACCTAATTGTGGAAATAATACCCTGATGCTTTCCAAGTCCTGCCTACTTTCAAGAGCAAGGTGTTATAGAGAATGAGTGCACCGACAGGTAGAGAATCTTAGAATTCGGTACACCATACTATTTGGGATGCACTTTGTAAAGGACTTCTCTAAAAATGACTAGATAAGGAAAAAGAAAGTTATTTGGAATTTTCATCTTTTCCACTGTCGTTTATCCACTGTCTTAACTACTGTCACCCAAAGCAATGAACTCAAAATGTAATCATTAAGTCTAAATTCCTTTCTACCTGATCTGCCTTGCACTTCCATTATCCATCTGTGAACCACAGATAATATGCAAAGCATTTCCTCAAGTGGCTGGTTTCCCCAGGGAGTGATGTGAAGCCCTGGTCTGTGCTTTGGTTAACACATGCTAACTAATCAACTCATTCTTTCAGTAAGCTGGTACACACCTGTTTCTGACTCTATCTTCTATAATTGATGATCTTTGACCCACAGGGAAAAAAATGCTAAACAGAATGAAAATTGGAGTAAAATGGCTTTTCTTTATGCAAACAATTTTGCCATAGGTTTCTGTGGAAGTTCCCTGTTGAATCTTCTTTTCTTAGCATTTCTAATATTTTCTGTGATTGCTGGTGGTATACAAAAATGGCAAAGGGACTTTGGAAGTCTTTGCACCCCTTTTCATTCATTCAGTCTAGACAGACTGTCAGAAAGGGTGAGCAATCACCTTTTATCTATGTTGGCCACTTTTTATTCTTCCTTACGTGATGGCCAATTTGCATTGTTTTTTTGTCCATTTTCCACACTCTTCTTCATTTGCCTAATACCTTTCTTTCTGAGGCCAATACTTTATAATGCAACCATTCAAACTTATGTCAGAGTAACCCCCAGCTTCCTGCTGCCAGCATGCCTTTGAGAGGCATTTTGTAGTGTTCCAGGTTTACTGAACTGCACAGTGTCTCCACAGCTCAGCACCAGCAAAATCTAATCTGGTTCCTGACTGCAATGTCAACTCGCAAAGACAGGATCAGGCAGAACTCCAGGAGTCAGAGTGAGAGAGCACCTGAGGGATGGCTGCTTTGCTTGAACACCTGAAGGTATGATGGAATTAAGAAGTGCTGCAGTCAGATCACATAATGAAGATAAAAATGATAATTACCCTGGTGGTAATCTGAATTAATCAACAAAATCTTCATTGGGCTGAGATGTTCTAGCAATAGACTTTGAGCTGTTTAATCTGTTGAGGTTTTGTCATTTTAATAAATGAAAGGTAGTGGAGAATTTTTTTCCAAATGAAGGCAAATTGATAGAATTTTACACATAGAACCTTCAGAACATGTAGAACCAGTTTATTAGACACAGTCCCAAATAAAAGTCAGTGAAATAATGAGCTCTATGGCTGGCTAAGTGTGTCCACTCTAGCTCAACTCTAGGAAGGGGGTGTGGTGTATTCACGTGGACATTACAGTGAGCTGGCATTGCAGAAATTGCCCTCTTCAATTTTGAATATGTGTGACCTTCTGCATAAATGTTACTCTAAACTTATAAATTGTAGCTTGACTTTCAATTGGGGCATTTATAGAGATCACTCATTGAATCATTTGTGAAATTCCTGTTAAGGGAGTTGTTAATGAACACATGATTTGGTACATGGGTGACATGAGTTCTAATGAATCACACAGAAACTGACAGGCACCTCAAGGCAGTTCAGGAAACTATAAGGACATGTAGGATTTTAGTGTGAGTCCAAATCCATAAGGACTTAATAGTATTTCAGAAAAATGAGCTTTATTAGAGAGTAGTTTTGATAGATTAATTAAAGTATTATAAGCAATGCCTTCACATTAAAAATTCATTAGTTTCTACTAACTGAAGTAAACAATGGGTTTTAGGACATTGTTGTAGGAGGCTGCTTGTTTGTTTCTGGCTGCTCCCAGCTGCTCAGCTATGAAATAACCACACAGAAACCATATTATTTGCAATAATGTTTGGCCCATAGCTTAAGCATATTTCTGGCTAACTCATATCTTAAATTAACCCATTTCTATTCAATTGTGTATTGCCATGAGGTTGTGGCTTATCAGGTAAAGTTCCAGCATCTGTTTCTGGTGGGGCTACATGCTTCTCTCTGACTCTGCCTTCTTTCTCCCAGCATTCAGTTTAGTTTTACCCACCTACATAAGTTCTGCCTTGCACAGGTTTAAGACAGTTTCTTTATTAACCAATGGTATTCACAGCATACAGAGGAGAATCCCACATCACCTCCTCTTTTCTGTTTAAATAAAAAGGAAGGTTTTAACTTTAACATAGTAAAATTACATAAAATAGTTATAAAACAAGAATTACAATTATAATATTTATATCTATTTTTTATCTTTTATCATAACTAAGGAAAACTATAACTATATATTCTTCAACTCCATCAAAGACTCCAGAAGAATATAATATTACCTAAATAAACAGAAAGTGCATTGTAAGCAATTTTCAAAACTCTAAAATTGACAGAGACATTTCACTGACTGGACAGTCACCCAAAGTTCTTCTGTTTTGTTGGAGCATCCATTCTCAGCCTACAGGCCCATAGTATCCAGTAGACTTTTTCATAAAGTAGGAAATTTCAAAGATAGTTTGGCCTATATTGACAGTTTGTCAGACACTTTCGTCTGTATCCTGCAGACTCTTTCATGAAGCAGGAACCCCAAGGACTGTTTTGCCTTCTTTAGGCAACGTCAGCAGTCAGTTCTCTGTGAGTCCTGCATTTCTAGTTCATCCAACATAACATCAAGCAGTCTAGGCAAGAGCAGTTTCTTGCCCAAATGAGTAGTAAGCTCCTTAAAAAGCCTCTTTAGTGCCCATCCTCCTCTTTAAGTAATTGGTGCTGCCAGGAGCAGATGTGACTCACTGTTATGAAAAGTCTTAAGTCCTTAAAAAATTTTAAATGCCATATTCTGGAGGTTTCTAAAAGATTTGAAGAATACCTATCAAACTGAAATACATCTCTGTACATCTAGAAAATCTAACTGACATTACAACAAATGACTATAATAGATGACTCTCTATTAACCTTTATTTATTAGTTTACACATTACATTTTTAAATGAGCTGCACAAACACAATACCTTAATCAAGAGCATAAATATACATATATAACAAATTGACCTTAAATTTGTATCAATAAAGCAAGATCCATACCAATGCAAATCTCTATAGCATTTAAATCCCTTTAAATGTAAACAATCATTTATAATCTATCATTTAGGGAATTTGAGCATAGTTCTCTACAAACTGCTTCCTGCTTTTTGTTGGGCAAAGTATTTTTGGGAGTATTCACTGTAACCTTTTGGGGGGGGTCTTGGTCCATCAAACCATATTAGTCTAGAAGGATTCCATAGGTTTTTATCCTCTGTGGAAACAAAAGAACTTCTTTTCCAAAGCAACAAATCCTTAGACCCATATTTTGAAGTCAAAATACCTTTATGTTGCTTTATCTTAGCAGCCCCCAGAATCAAATGTCTCTCTGCAATCAAAAAAATTCAAAGAAAACTCAGTAGTATACATAATCAAGACTCTCTGTATATTTTTCATCTTTATGAGGCTTATTTTTCTTACTCTATTACTATTTCTACAAGTTTACTCTGTCTCTTTAAAGACTTTGCTTTTTTAAAACAATTTACCTCTTTTTATAACTCTCTGTATTTTTCTTCTCTCTCTCAAACCTACGTACATTTATCCAACACTGTGACCCATTTAGAGGTCTTTTTTTTAATCTGAATTTGTCTTTATTATGTATCTGTAATCCTTTTCTGACCAGAAGTACCTTTTTTTCTTTTAATGCTAAATGGATGTGGCTAGGGACAATGTAGCCCTGCCTGCTTCCTCTGACTAGTTCAACATGCTTGAGGCATGTTCATTGCCTCTGAGAGCCAAGCACATTGCCACATATTTGGACACAGTGGGTCTATGTCTCCATTAAGCACATTGTTGCACTCTGCTAACAGACCCCATTTAAATGCTCGGCCTCCTGAAAGAGCCAGAGTTGGTACTGGCATCAAGACTCAAGAAGCTGCCACTTCAAAACTACAGAGCTTTTTTCCTGCTACTGCTGAATCAGGTAAACATCTCTTAAAGGAGCCACAGCATTAAGCTGTGCTTAACTCTGTTTTTTTTTGTTTGTTTGTTTTTTGTTTTTTTCTTTTTTTCTTTTCTTTCTTTCTTTTTTTTTTTTTTGCCTAGAATTTCTTCTCAAACTCTCAAATGTTTTAAGTGGATTTTAGTTGGTCACATTGATGCCAATTTGTAGTAGGAGTTCTTTCGTTCATACTATCTGTAGTAGGAGGCCACTTGTTCATTCCCTGGCTACCAGATGCCCAAAATAACCATACATACAGAAACCATATTATTTAAATCACTGCTTGGCCCATTAGCTCTAGCTTCTTATTGGCTAACTCTTACATCTTAATTTAACCTATCTCTATTTATCTTTACATCACCACAAGGTCATGATCTACCAGGTGTCTGCATTTGGCTGTGGTTCCGTGGTTTCTCTTTCACTCTGCCTCCTTTCTCACAGCATTCAATTTAGTTTTACCCATCTAGCTCTGTTCTTCCCTGCTCTGCTATGGGCTCAAAGCAGTTTCTTTATTTACCAATGTTATTTACAGCATACAGTAGGGAATCCCATATCAGGACATTATCATAAATGTGTATAAGGTGTATCTTTCAGTCATATTCATTTCCATTCTTCCCCATTTTCCTCTTCTTTTAGAATCACACTGATCTTCTATAGCCCTCTTCTACTTTAATGTCTTAATTTATTTACATCTGGGTTTCAGATATGAAAGGAAACTTGTATTTGTTTTTTTCACTCTGGCTTACTTTAACAATCATCAGTACCATTTATTTCCCCTCAAATGACTTAGTTTTATTTCTTTTTATGGATAGATAATGTTTCACTGTATATGCAAACTCATTTTCTTTATGTATCCATTTTTTTTTGTTGAAACCCTATGCTAAATCCATGAGGTGACATTCATGACATTTTTGTGTGACTGCTTTCCTCAGTATTTGTAGATATCATGCAGATACTTCAGTGGCATACACTTCTAGAAATCTAACTATTGTCAATAGAAACTCTGATATACGTTGTAGGGACAAAATGTATTTAATTTGCCATATATTTTGCATATATGGCACAATACATACTAATATCTGAGGAGGAAATAGTTATTATTATGAATATTTCTTTAAGTTGTAAGTTTTTTATTTTAGGGTTAAAGTCTACACACTGAATATCTAACTTGCCACAAGAATATTCGCTGGTTCTGCTCCTCATTGGTTGCTTATTTTTCTAGTATCTCTGAGCCTTAATAAAGTTTTTGATAATCGTGAACATTGACATAGATCATTAAGTTCCAAGATCAGTACTTCCCATTTATATACTTTACCCTTATAATTTTTTTAAGGGTCTTTTTTTTTGACTTATTTATTTATTATGTATACAACATTCCTTCCATATATGCTTGTACACCAGAAGAGGGCACCAGATCTCATTATAGATGGCTGTGAGCCACTATGTGGTTGCTGGGAATTGAACTCAGGACCTCTGGAAGAGCAGTCAGTGCTCTTAACCTCTGAATCATCTCTCCAGCCCTACTTTACCCTTATAATTATAAAACAAAATATGATTTCTAGACTATTTTATTGTTTACCATAATATAAAATAAGTGTTCAAAATTGGTAGGTTGTTTTATAATAAATAATTTTACTGGTTTTACAAATTACTCTGGTAAAGCATCAAATAGAAAGTAATATTTATTTCTAATGTTCACTTCTCTGGAATAACTATTATCAAATTGAGATGTTTTCTGTAAAAAGTATAAATATTAGAATGCAATTTTAGCCTATAAAATAGTAAGATGTAGTTGTCAACTAATCTGGTGATTGGGGGTTAATTCTCAAAATATATATGGAATCCAAACAAATTAATAGGAGATAGAAAATGACCTGGTTATAAATAGACAAAAGAACCTAATATACATTTTTGAAAATGCTGTATACAAATTTAAAACAGGCTATTGTAGTTATTTGAAATCACCTATTCTTGGAGCAAGGTAAAGAGTTACCTTTCATCTCTAGGTGGACTAATCAGTAGCAAAACAGCAAAATGCACCTTGTTAATCAGAATGGAGGAATGAGAGACAATGTTGGTGGAAATGCAAATGTGTCCAGGAGTTTGTACATGAATGCTTTTAAAATATTAAAAGTAGGTCTACTACATGATGAGGTAATCTTATTTTTGAGTATTTGTCCAAAATAACATGTCACAGAGACATGAGCACTACCCTACAAGCTACAGAACTTCTCACAAAAGCCAAGTCATGTAGACAATCTAAATGTCTAGATCATATGAATAAATAAAGAAATCATAGTCTGTGGGTCACAGTAGAGAACTATTCCGCTACAGAAAGAAGGAAATCGTGTTATTTAGGGCAACATAGATCAAACCAGAGGATGTTATACTAGGGAAATAAACCATCTGTTGAAAAACGAACACTGCATATTATACTACGCAATGAATATAAAAATGTCAAGCTCAGAAGCAGAGACGAGACTGTTGAGGACCAGTGGCTGAAGCTGGCAGTAATGTTGGCAGAGACTGCATAGATAAATGTTGGTAAATGGGCATTTCTAAAATGAACCATCGCAAGTGACAGTTTCTATTATTTTATCCTTCTTTGGAAAGGCAGATGAAAGAAATAGGGAAACAGGAATTCTGGGAAGTTTCCATCTAAGCTTAAGGTGTATTTTCTCCTTCATTCTATTAGTTACTTTGATTTTTTCACTTCAAGTTTTTTAGTTTCTTGAATAATTTTTTTCTTGGATGGTCTGAGATCTGAGTTCCTTGCACCTGGATCCAAAAAGGTAAATATAGGCCCATAACATCTATAAGAAACTTATTTATACAGAGATTTCTTGCTTAAAGTTTGTTTTATGGGATTACAGAACACAAAATGATAGAACTTTTTAAATGTTAAGAAAAACTCTAGAATATCCTGAAGCTTATGAAGTCTCAGTCTGCTATAAACTGAAAACCATCTGTTAAAAAGAATTACAAACATACATACATATGAAAGAGTATATATTAATGACAATACAATAACTTATAGCAAGTTACCAATTTTGAAAGTCTTACTAGTACCAGAGAAAACATAAATACTAGAAAGGGGCTGCAGAGATAGCAGAGAGATTAAAAAGCACTTAATGATCTTGTATATAGATGACTGAGTTCTATTTCCAGTATCCCTAAAAGGAGGCTCCTAACCACCTGTAACTGTAACTACAGGGGCTCCAACACCCACTTCTTGCCTCTGTAGTCATTCACATACACGTGCATGCATGTCAACGTGTGTGTGTGTACACATACATACTTTAAAAATCTTTTTAAAAACAATAACAAAAACAGAAGACAGTTCTCACATTTCAATCAAATGATTTTCTGTATGCTAGCTCCTACCTGCTTCAGCTTCAAACTTGACTATGACTTTAGGTGAACAATATTAACACTTTTGTTCCCCAGAGTTTAGAGAGACAATGCAATTTTTTTTATTAACTTTGGCCTTTTCATTGTTTTACAGTTTTTAATTTTTCTTTCAGTTTTATAATTCCCCATTATAATGGCAAGTAAATGTATAATTACTATTATTGCTATCAAATATTAGAAGGTGTCTCCAAAATTTTGCCACAGACATGCTCATCGGGGGATTTCTTTATTATTATTATTATTATTATTATTATTATTATTATTATTATTATTATTGGTTTTTCGAGACAGGGTTTCTCTGTAGCTTTGGTGCCTATCCCGGAACTAGCTGGCCTCGAAATCCCAGAGATCTGCCTGCCTCTGCCTCCCGAGTGCTGGGATTAAAGGCGTGAGCCACTACCGCCCGGCCTTGGGGGATTTCTTAAAGCACATATTTCCTTTGGTTTGCAATTCAATCATTTCCTCTGTTATCTACATTCTTCCATGGTTAGCTTTGGTAAGATATGCTAATTGTTACTCAGGATTTCTGTTTCAAAAATTTCTGATCTATTGGGAGCCCACCAAGGCCAGCTGGACTGGGACTGAATAAGCATGAGTTGAAACCGGACTCTCTGAACATGGCGGACAATGAAGGCTGATGAGAAGCCAAGGACAATGGCACTAGGTTTCGATCCTAATACATGAACTGGCTTTGTGGGAGCTTAGCCTGTTTGGACGCTCACCTTCCTGGACCTAGACAGAAGTGGGAGGACCTTGGTCTTCCCGCAGGGCAGGGAATTTGGACTGCTCTTCAGTATCGAGAGGGAGGGGGAATGGAGTGGGGGGAGGAGAAGAGGAGTGGGGATAAGGGGAGGGGAGTGGGGGGAGGGAGCAATATGTGGGAGGAGGGGAGGGAAATGGGAAACGGGGAGCAGGTGGAAATTTTAATTAAAAAAGAATAAAAATAAATAAATAAATAATTTCTGTCTCAACAATAAAACGTGCTAATGCAGTAAGCTTAGGAAGTAACCCAGGCACACATGCCTACTGCAGGGCATCTAGGCATAACTCAAATATCTATATCTACTTATAGAGAGTAGTGGTAAAGACTAATATGACTGGTCTATGTGTATAGAACTGACTAAATCAGCCTCAGTTCTTCCCAGCCCACCTCCTGCTCAGTTTTATTTTTCTTTTCCTATTGCTATGAGAAAAATAACCTGACAGAAACAACAAAAGCAAGGAAGGGTCTCTGCCTTAGAGTAGTAGAGGAACATGGTCCATCACGGGAGGAAGAGATGGAGAAGGCAGGGCAGGCTTGGTGGCAGGAGCAGGAGGCTAGCTGGCCACACTGTACTCACTCTGGAAACAGAGCAAACAAGTAGTAGGGGCAGATAATAAAGCATCTAGGTCCATTCCTCAAGACTCATTTTCTCCAGTGAGGCTTAACTATAAAACATTCCATAATCTTGCTAAAGAGCAACATCAGCAAGCACCAACGGGGCATTTCGCTTGACCCATAGTGCCACTGCAAATATGGTTCTACACAGGAAGTGTGCTAAAGGGTGAAACAAGTAGAAGAGACAGCAATCTTTACTGATTTTGGTTAAAGTGCCCTACTTTTATACATCTTGCACATTGTGAGAAAGGACACCCACAAGGAAGACTTCGACCTTTAAGTTTCATTAGCATGTGAGCTAAATCCCATCTGAGGTAGATGTTAAAAGGCAGACCTAATATTCTATTATTTGATATCAGAAAACTATTATAAGCCAGCGGTAAATGCCGTGGAAGAATGAAAGATGGCTGTTAGCCACGGTATTGGGATCATCAGATGTTCCAAGGATCCACACGATGACCCTTTGGGGTCAAAGTCTGCTTGATGCTGCATTTTTTTTTTTTTTCAAACTGAACAACATCTTTGCGACTTTGCAATAATCTTCATGGTTTTACATGATAGCTATTTACAATGTTTATTACTTGGAGCAGGAGTAAAGCAAGGGTTATTCTTTTATTTTCAACTAAATTTCAGTTATTATTGAACCTCTAAATTTCCTGTCAGCTGAGCTTTTTAATTATTTTTATTTCATTTGCCATTAAAATGAAACTTAATATCTCACTTTTATTTCTATAGTTTATATCTTCTGTTTAAATTTAAGTGCCTCAAAGGAATGGGCAATGTTTTTTTCTTTGCTTTTTTGTTTACTATCTCTACTGCTGACCTTATGCTGGTCACTCAGTAAATACTGCTACCCTGGTAGCACTTCAAAGCTATCTCATGACTTCACTTAACCATCTGTTTACTTTGAACACTGAACTTTTAAAAAAAAAATTATGCTCAGTTTAGAAAGTTTGGGAGGAATAAAAGTGCCAACAGTTTAAAGGCTGTGGAACTTTGGTGTCTTTTTTTGTAATATTTTTCCAATGATTTAGCATTGTGGTCCTGCAATAAAGTTCAAGCTTGTGCATAAACAAATTGAATGAAGCTAAAATGACTTGTTGGTTATTTACGAGGGATACCTGGTAGAAGAGGGAAGGTCAGTTTCTCCAGTGGAGTATTGTTGTTCCTTTTTATTATTCTTACCATGAGCTTAGTTAAGCTTCCTAAGGATACTGGGGAGGAAAGCTTCCTCCTGCTGCCTGCAGCAGCTTTTCCCATTCTTAATGTATGTTCCCACAACTGCGGCTCAACTGCTGGGGGATGCTACCTTCTGACAGGGATCTGTCTATGTGATCTGGGCATCACAGAGAGTGTCTCTGCCAGTTAGGTCTTGGGCGCTGAGATCTGAACCTTAGCTGTAGAGAACATGTCTCATTCCCAGGTCTGTTCTTTCCTGGATCCACTCTCCCTGCCACAAACTATGCCTTCAATTTCACTTTTTCTTGGTCCTGTACTACAATTTGTTATGTTAAATCCCTTGCTGAGATCATTGTATTGGTTCCAACTCCTGCTTGAACCTAGATTAATATACTTATTGATTCTCTGAGTACCTTATAAAACATCTTCCTGGAACCTTCTGTAACTGGAAATCTGAAAAGCGTTGCCACTAGTTTGCATTAGACTATATATGCACAGAGAAAATTTTAAATAATTAATTCAATTTGTGTTTTCCAATATTGCATAATTCCTTTATTTTAGTAAGAGTTGCATGGTTGAGGATTTGAACTGTTTCATTAAAACTCATTTTATATATCACAACACTAGTGCATTAGTTTGGGACTCAGCAGGCAACTTTCATCTTTTTTTGATCAGCAAAAAAGGCCAAATGACTGAATGTTGCTATTTCATCATCTCTATCAGTAAACCAAAGAATATGCCCTTTATTTCTACAAAGTCTTAGAGTTATTAACCTTTGTCCTTGAAAGTACTTATAAAGGTTTCATTAACAACCTAATTGCCATAAAGGATAGTTCACCCCCATTATTGCAAACCATTTTATATATTTTACAGAGAAGAATCTCAAGGCTAAGCCTGCTATCATCACAAGAGATGACTAACTCCAGCCCCAGGAAATATACAGTATTATAATTATCAAAAGAATAAAAAATCTTATAGTAGCTTCCATTGCTGTGGAAAGTATGTGTGAGTTTTTAAATTATTTTTTGAGATTTTAATCTTTTTTCTAGATACCCCTAGGGGACTATCCACCCATGGTGATTGATCTCCATGGGATGAAAGCTCAGACTTCTTATAATTCAGCAGACCTTTATGGGCTCCTTCTAACTATGCTCTTACAACTAGAAGTAATTTTTAAATGACATTTGCCATAAAAGAATGTAACATGAAGCCGGGTGGTGGTGGCGCACGCCTTTAATCCCAGCACTCGGGAGGCAGAGGCAGGCAGATCTCTGTGAGTTTGAGGCCAGCCTGGTCTACAAGAGCTAGTCCCAGGACAGGAACCAAAAAGCTACGGAGAAACCCTGTCTCGAAAAAAAAAAAAAAAAGAATGTAGCACGAGAGCCTGCTTATGGGGTTTCTGTACTGCCCAGTTTCCACAGCCAGTAAGTCCCAAAGAAAATCACACACACAAGTCTTCATGAGTTATAAACTGATTGACCCATAGCTCAGGCTTTGTATTAGCTCTTATAACTTATATTAATCCATTATTCTTATCTATGTCAGCCACATGGCTTAGTACCTTTTTCAGCAGGGCAGGTCACATCCTGCTTCTTCAGTGTCTGGGGAAAGAACTTCCCTCTTCCCAGAATTCTCCTGTTCTCATGGCCCCACCTCTACTTCCTGTCTGGTTTTCCTGCCTATATATCCTGCCTGGCTACCGGCCAATCAGAGTTTATTTAAAACATAATTGACAGAATATAGACAATTCTCCGGCACCAAAAGAAAAGGATTTAAAAATGAAAAGCACAAAGTAAGACACCTCATTCTCAATTCTGCCATCCAAGGAGAGGATGGCCCTGTTAGAATTTTGATACAAACTTTCAAATCAAGATTTCTAGGTGTTTTCTGGATGCTGAACATACAGGACTGGAAATGTCCTTGTAAGAATGATGATATTCTAGGGAAACAAACTGTTTGCTTGTATATCAGACTGCTAATACAAGGAGTCTAAGAAAGTTCTCCAGTTAGGCTGGACAAAAGTAAAGACTGAATCCTGGTTTCCCTGAGAGGGGAGCTTGTATCCTGAGTAAGATTTCACCCAGTTCTAGTAACATGTCAGGCTACTTTGAAGTGAGACAAGCTGAGATGAAGACAATGTGGATGAGTGGGACCCCCACCTTGGTCAGGGCTTCTGGCTATGCCCAGCTTTCCATGTAAACCTATATCTCAGGAGAGCACCCTCATGTTAAGTGTGGAGGTGGGACTTCACTGGACTTCTTACTTCCTTTCTCCAAATGTCCCCACACGGAATAAATCTCCCTTTTCTGCTTTTCAGTATGGCTTTGTCTCTAGTTTTCTTTTTTATAGTAGTGGTTTAGCTCTGTGCTGTCAGGACTTTTTCTCTGACCCCAATAGCTCCAGTTACAGGAATAAAGATTCAAAACCCCAGTTTTCATGGTGTCAATATTCTGAATAATTTCCTTCTCTTTATATTGTATCAAATTTTGTTGGCATTTTACATGACATTATCTGGTTTTATAGAGGATTCATATTTGTTGATAATTTGTCCTATAGAGTTTTTGTTAGTATTGAAGTATGCCAATTATCTAACAGTAAATAAATCTACATTTATTTAAATAGTAAATTTAAATAAACTAAATATATTAAGTAGTAATTAGACTTACATTAAGCAGAATTGTACACATCTTGATTTATACTAAGCCTTTGTTTAGTATAAATTAATAAGAGCAGTAGTAAATCAAGAAGAAAAGTATTTTTTGAATTCCATAATATGTTGAAATAAGTTATTGAGGGATGTTATCACCTCACAAAACAGTGTCCATGAACCTTGTCTGATGTGAACTTCTAAATACTTGCTCTGCATTTTGTTTGCTAACACTGTGTTCCCTGGAAAGAAAGCTTCTCCTATGCAAATTGTGTATTCTCTGATGTCAGCCAAAGGAAAGCAGTCAGGTTGAGTGTAGATTTTATTACTGAATTTATTCACCTTAATGTCACTACCTCCATTACTACTTTAAATACTTGGTGCTTTGATATTGGTACATTTCAGCTTATGAATAACTTAAAACCACGGACTATATAGGAGTGAATATTTTAAAATTTCCTGTATTTTAGGATTTCCTAAGTTTCTTTCTTTTTATTTATTTATTTATTTATTTATTTATTTATTTATTATGTATACAATATTCTGTCTGTGTTTATGTCTGCAGGCCAGAAGAGGGCACCAGATCTCATTTCAGATGGTTGTGAGCCACCATGTGGTTGCTGGGAATTGAACTCAGGACCTTTGGAAGAGCAGGCAATGCTCTTAACTGCTGAGCCATCTCTCCAGCCCTCCTAAGTTTCTTCAAGACTTTTCTTTATGCCTACAGTTGTCAGTTAAACCCTTTGTGTGGGTTCAGTCCTTTTAAATGTATTGAGACTGATAATATAATGTATAGATTATTCTTGAAATGTTTCACACTTATTTGCACTTGAAAAAACTGTTTTCTACTTCTATAGCTTATTCTACTGTGGCTAAAACTTTGTGTTGCTTCATAGAGTTATTGTAAATATTTTATTTTCTATCATTTTCTTTATTTGCACTATCAGTTACTGAAATGAAATATTAAAGTTAACCACTGTCATTTTTTAATTTATAGCTCTTTTAATTCTTTAAATATTTATTTATAGCAGTAAATATGGGGATGTTGTTCTATGTTAATATACCAATACATGTGTCATTATGTATTATCTCGGTACTTCTGTAATTAATGTTCATCATTGTGTCTATTTCAGCTGACTTCAACATGGTTTTCTTATGCTTGTTGTTTGTATTGTTTATCTTATTAGACCATTTCTTTCATCCTCTTTATATTTGAGTTTATTTTCATAATTGCATTTAAAGCCCTTTTTTTTAAGATATGCTATTGTTAGGTATTGCTTCACTTATAATCTGATATTATCTACCTTTTAGTTTGAAGGTTTAATCAATTCTCATTTAATGTCATATTGATACAGTTAGAATTAGGTGTTCTTTCACTTTTTTTATCCATCTCATATCTTACTCAAATATAAAGAAACCTTATTAAATTTATTTTAAAAATAATGGTATTTTAAAATTAAATAGAAATTCATTAAAATTATATTAATATTGCTAGCATACCCTTATTTAATTAAACATATAATAAATTTTTACTCAATTTTATTGAGTTATCTACAAGTTATATATGTGTATATAAATACATATATATTCAATTTGTGCAAATATATGAATTTCACAATAATATAACTATCATTCAATTTCTTCTCTAATGTGTTTTATGAGACTTGTTATGCAATATTAAACTATATTCTCTAAATAATTATGTAATTATTAAAACATAAGAAAATATATACATTGCTATACTAACATAAAACCATATACATTCTAAGACTATTTTCATTAACTTTGCCAAAGAGCAATGAAATAAAATAATATACATTTGAAGATGTTTCCCATGAACATATAATTAAATGCTATCTATTATCTTCTTTCTTATGAGAAAGTATGATAAGTCACATAGTTGTTCTTTTATATGATATGCTTCCTTCTTGATTCTTTCAGGATCCTTCAAATATTTTGACATGGAGTGGTGTGAAAGGTTCTAGCTGAGTTCAATCTTTCTATCTTCATCTCTAGTCAACCACTGATCACATCAAGTGAAATCCAGTGAAATCTGAACACCAGTTATTTTGCTTTTATTCTCCTTAACTGTGATTTGCATGTTCTTATAATGTTTTTCCTACTAGATCTTCTACCTGACTGTATGCTATCTGACCCTACTTAGTGCAAATTTCTGGTCTATTTGTTAAATTGAATATCACTAAGAAAACAGAGATAAGGCCAAATCCTATTGACTGCTTGCTTTAGTGGACATGGATATAGGGCACAAGCATTATTGTGGTTCAAACTGGGCACTTTTGTTAATAGAATGTAGAAACTTGTGTTCTGGTTTTATTTGTTTGAACTCTTGTTGTTTTATTATTGATTTCATTTAAATAACAAAATCCACTTCCTGATATCTTTTTTTTTTTTAATCCTTGATCTTTGGATAGACGCCCTGTTTCTTTATGCTTGGTCACTTGGTTTCTGATTATGGTAGAGAATATGTTTATATGTTACATCTTCAATACACTTTTTTCCTGCCACATATGGTATGACTGAACTCAGGATCATGCTGAAAAATATTGGGAGAGTGGTTCTAAGATTCTCAGTGAAAAAGACAGAGAATACATACAGGAAGACATTTTGAATACTTTTCAGCTCCTGCTAAAACTCTTATGATCAATGAGTAGCAAATACATTAAGTACTCATAGAAGATTACATGTATTTTTTAAAAAGGGATGAAATCTATCGAGGAAAGATCTTAAAAACATATCATAAGAGTGAGGCTGCAATGTAACAGATTAAAGCAGGGAGCCTCTAAGGAAAAAATACAATTCCCATATAATTTCTAACAAGAACTTATTAACATTTGTCCTAATGCCCACAATAAGTGTAGTCCTGACCACTCAACAAAAGAACTTATTTCTGCATCAGAGACCACTACAGAAAACTACAACCAATCAAAATGAAAAGTAGTGGAGACCATCACAAATGGATACATCTCTAAAATGCTAATGTACCCAAGACTCAGGAAACATTGTGAGAGAACAGAAAGATTGTAAAAGTCATAGGATCAAATAGAAAACAGCCGTGAGATGCTGTCTTGTTGTAATAAGAGCGGCGGGGCTGCGTCCCCGGCACCCAGCCGCCTGCATGGCTAGCTTATGCCCCGAAATAATTACACGGAAACTGTATTCTTTTAATCACTGCCTGGCCCATTAGTTCCAGCCTCTTATTGGCTAGCTCTTACATATTGATCTAACCCATTTTTAATATTTTGTGTAGTACCACGAGCTGGCTTACCAGGAAAGATCTTAACCTGCGTCTGTCTGGAGTGGGAGAATCATGGCGACTCCCGACTCAGCTTCTTTCTCCCAGCATTCTGTTCTTTCTACTCCGCCTACCTAATTTTCTGTCCTATTAAAGGGGCCAAGGCAGTCTCTTTATTACTTAACCAATGAAACAACAGATAGAAAGATGACCCACCTCCATCACTGTCTTCTTGTGATATCAGAAGTATCATGCCACTGCCCAATGTGAGCTGAACAAGGATGACACAAATGGATATGCCAAACTGGACAAGCAAAAGCCCAGGAATCCTCAACCCTACACAAAGAAGTAATAGGCAACTTCTCAGCTTTCCTCAAAGCAGGGAGTGAGGGAAGTGATCTTCCACAAGGAAGAGCCCACCAATGGTTGTTTAGTTTCAAACAATCCTGAGAACATACACACAAGCAACATTATAGGAACTGAGTAAGACATATTTAGGATTATACAAAAGTGTGTGTGTGTGTGTGTGTGTGTGTGTGTTTGTGTGTGTGTAAATGCAATAACAATTAAAGAAAGACAAAACCATGAATTTCAAGGATAGTGCTGAGGGGTATATGGGAAAGTTTGAGGGGGAAAGGGAAAAGAAGGAAATGTAATTCTATTAATCTAAACGAATAAATAAAAACAAAACAATTTAACTGTCTCATAAAGTGATCATTTTGTTGCTAAATATAACATTTTAAATGCTTTAAAAAAGCCAGTTGCCTCATTTTGTAAAAAGTAACAGCTGCACATTCCTTTTATAATTGTAGAATAAGAATGGTGGTGATGGTAGCTTGCTAGTGAATGGGTCTAGGAGATTCATTCTTTAGATTAGCTTCCTGTTTTTCCTGTGTTGCATGCGTATATAATGCCAGAACTTTAATTATTATAAATTGTTTCAAATGTAAGTTTTTGGAGCAGAATCTCCTTAATTTTGAATGTTGGCAACCAATCAACTGCTTTGTTATACCATTGAAGCCACAGAACATAGATAAGAAATTAAGGTTGGCATATAAATTATCAGTCTATAACTTCAGAGTTCACCCATGCTGAAAGACCGATTAAGTGTATGGTAGGAAAAGTTGTCTTCTATTTACTTTGCCAGAAATAATGACTTAATGACTTAGCATAGTCATCTATGCTGATTCCTCATAGCATTTGATGGTTGCAGTTCTAACTTAATAAACATAAAATAATGGGAACCTCTTCATATCCTTTAGGAAGCAGATATGTTTGAATTTTTATTTAGAAATTCATGGGTAAAAGTTGTAAACATGATCATTATTTTTATGTACTTAGTCTTTGGTTTCAGGGCTCTGTGGGTTTACAAAACTTAACATTTTTTAAAAGAGTCAAAAATCTTTGCAAATATCAAGTCAATGTTGCACAACAGATTGCAGTGTCTCCACAGGGGCTGCAGGCTCGTCAGTGCGGATCATACACACATAGTTTACCAATTTAAAATATGTTACTTACCAACTAGTTTGTAATATCTTTGATAAGCCACTAAATCTATGTTTGCAATGCCTGTTTCAGGTTTTTTAAAGTAATAATTATCTTTGTGTAACCTAATGGAAAATAGGTGATTAACTCCAACAGAGTTCTGCAAATAAATATTCTGTTTGAATTTTATTGCACAGTGAAGACCAGAGAGCAAACCTTTCAATATTTAAGTTTGTTTTCATATAATAACTCATCAGTGTAACATTGACCTCCAAACCTGATATTGTACATTTTTCATTTATAACAATGCAATAATGACAGAGAATTAAGTTTTTTTCTTATTTAGAAATATACTTATAATTACATCTTGATTAGTTAAGTATAAATTCCTTGACTCCACATGAATGACTTTCTCCAAGTACATATAGAATGAAAAGTAAATGTGGATCAGTATTAAATGAAACAGCTGAATCCAAATATTAGAATATTAAAGAAAACTTGTATAGATAACTAACCTCAGTTATTGTTCTATGTGAATATGCTAGTTAGTATGTGAATGTCTACAGTATACATGCATGAAGCAGGAGACATGTTGTGAATATGTGTGTGTGTGTGTGTGTACAGAAACTTATTGAGTAAATGGGATTAAATCAATTTCAGCAATTATTTTTGGTAACATTTATGTACTTAACATTTCACTGGGTTCTGATCTTCACTTTTTCTTTATTGAACTTGCAAACTAGAAATCATCTGAAGAATCTAAGTTCACACATAAGTAATCAGTGTAAGACTGACCAACAAAGCTGCTTTGGTATGCTTTGGAATCTTAATTAGTTCTTGATTATATTTTGCTTAACCAAGGTACTCTAGGATAATCATAATGTATATTCAAAGTGCTTCTTCCTTTTATTACCTAAAGTTTTGGTTTTTGCTCTCTTTCCCTCTACCTTTTTAAATTTACAAAGTGTTCCTTGGACAAATCAAATTAAGCTTACAGTTAAATTTTTAATTTCCAGAAATTCAGTTTATTATAAAACATTCCATTGTATGTAGACTTCTCAGTTTTTGCATATGTAAAACCAACTGAAAATATGATTCTTTCATTTTACATATGGAAAAAAGTACAGAGTTCATTTATTATGATACTTAATTTCTAGTACTATTAGAAAAAAACATGTAACTGATAATTGCTGGGGAAATTTTAAAATATATTTATTTTATGAAACACTACATAGCAAACTTCTGTATTTTGTCCATCTGAAACAAATACATTTTAAAATTTTAGGGAATTTCATGCAGTATGCTTTAATACTGTATAGGCAAATATGTAATTATAGCTATGCCTCAAATATTTAAATATATTTTGAATGTGGGAACTCTAACAATGTGTTAGGTGGTTTTCAAGGTTGAAAAGACACACTATGACATGTACAAGTTCCTGGCCTACATATTTATACTGGACAATAATTTGTACCTGAAATTGAATTTGGAAGAATGAATGCTAACACTGAAATGTTTATCCTATAAAGTTAAATAAATCTAAAATGAAATAGATTTCTGCTCTAGGTCTTCGTATAGCAACTACAAATATAGCAACTATTAGGAAAAGGAAATGTATTAGGACATTTTTTTAAAATTCTCCTAACTAAATGAGAAGAAAGTACATACAGTGTAGTATGGTGAGGTAGGGTAGAAGGTAATGGGGCACAGGTGAATGATTTCCATGCATGGTATTTCAGTTAGGAGGAAATGAGCATGCTGTTTCCTATGAAAGATACGGTGGATCATTTAGAAGTAGTCCTTAATCATATAATTCACAACAGTTGGATAATCGGGAGTCTGGAGTCAGAAAGGAGGTTTCTTTTGATGAGCAGATCTTCTCTCATTTTGATTTTGCTGACGTGTGCAGGATGAAATTTATCCTTTGCCAGTCCTTTCTTACTCCCGACAGTGTTGATTCAGGTTCGAGTCAGACTGCTTAATAGGTGAAGCGAATAAAATGAAATATAAAATTGCGAGAAAGAAACATACTGTAAATACCCAGGGAATTAAAAAAAAAGTTTATAGGTGACTTGTGTACAAATGGAGGCATTTAGTTGTAATATGTCTTCCGTGATACATGGAGGGAAAAGGCTTGAATAAATTTCCCATTATGAAATGAGAAATTGCTATGCTTTGCCCTTTTCATTTGCTCCTTGAGAAAGGTGAACTCTGAAGAAATTCCTACCAGCAGAGCTGCCTTGATTCAGCTAATGAAGTGCAGTAACTAGGGAAATGGCACGGTGCCGGATGGTATTCCAGGGCAGGAGGAATAAGACTCCTGTATTAGTTAATTAACACTGGGATTTTATAAAGCCTAATTTTATTTCCGATCAGTTTTTCCTAGAAAATAATGAGTGACAGGTAGGAGAGGGCATAGGCGCTGCATAAGTGGAAGGAAGCATCGGTGTCTAATAAGGGTCTCTGGAGCCCTGCACAAGGAGGTCATTTTCACAAATTTGCCTTCCTAGTTCAGGTTGAAGATGTACGTTGGCACTGTATGCTGTTTTCTGACGCTTCAGCATGCCGAATGAATGTTGTCTCTGAAGGATAGGCAGTTCATTACGGTCTGTTCTTAAGCAGGAAACGACAAGATTTGAACTTGGCAATTTAAAGGTGAGAAACAGGGTTTCTTTTAGAGTGTCACGTCCCTCCTTTTCAGGAAGGCAAACCCTCTACGTGGGGGAGAAGAGGAGGAATTGAGTGTGGCACAAATGGATGGCAGTTGGCAAACAGAAGAGTCAAGGACTCAGGCGCAATTATGAAAGAAAATAAAATCTGTTTTCTGATCTGATAACTAATTCCATCTCCATATTTCCATCACAATGGCTGCGTTCATGCTGCTATTGACGCCGCCTTTGTCATTCTAATTTCTCAGCTATGATCAGCAGTGAAAATGCAGACTTCTTGTTCCTGTTTGTATTAAGCTGCCAGTTACATCTCTAGAAGCAGTTTCTAAATCACTTTTATCTATGAATCTAATCTCTTCTATAATACATATTGCAGATAGTCTTTAAATTTACCGAGAGCCCTTGATTATGGAGTACCATAAAAATCATTTGTTGAGAAGAAATTCAATTTCTGCGTCTCCCACAAGCAGCCCAACTTTCCCAGGCAGAAACTTCACTGATTGTTGTTGTAGGCCAGTGGTTCTCACCAAGAGGGTGGAGAATTGTTTGTGGGGTGAATGTCAATTTCACAGAGGTTGCCTAAGAGCAACACATATATTTACAATATAATTTATAATAGGAGAAAAATCGCAGTTATGGAGTAGCAATGAAAATAATTTCATGGCTGGACGGGGCGGGGGGGCATCACCACAACCTAAGGAACTATATTAAAGGGTTGCAGCATTAGAAAGGTTGAGAACCACTGCTCCAGGCTAAGGCTAGCATTGGCCAGGACAAGTTTTGCTCTTTCTGTGCAATGGTCTCATCTTGTGAACATCAATGCAGAGGGCTGTGACTGATGAGGTAGTTTTAGTTAAAGCCAAACCGCAAAAACATTTTTTATGAAAAAAAATCTGAGTGGGCACACAAAATTCATAATAATTCTCCGTCACCTCCCTCATTATTTTGGTACATGTTCTGTAATAAAGGCAGTGAAGTGAAGCAGGGAATAGGTAACCTGGGTCTCTGCCACGTCTGCAGTGCCGCAGATACACTATTTACACAGAAATTATGCATGTTGATTTCGCCTTCTTAGAATATCTGTGCACTGGTCTAGAAATTATGCCTTTATTATGATTCTTCAAGGTGCTGCTCTTACAAATTATGAGTGGAAAGCCCTGTTATTAATAAGCAAAACCAGAAAATGAGAAAAAATTGAGTAAGCCTCTTTTGTCTGGACATGATACATAATACTTTCATGTTTTCAGTAGGGCCGGTACAAAATTTATACTTCTATTGAAAATTCTATTTAAAATCCTAAACTAGCATTTGTTGTGTTGGAAATCAACTCTAAATTTATAGTCTTATGTAAATCAGTGAGAAGTTTCATTTTGTTTTACTCAACTGAAATAGTTTTATTGTTCTTTCCAAAGAAAGATGAAATTCCCTTTACTTAGTGGAGAAACAAACTTCAGTTTTCTCAGACAGTTTTAGGACTCTCACATAACTGTAAAACTCACATTTGTTTCCTATAATCATATGTGTCCAATAATATTTGCAGTGATTGAGTTGATTAACTTGAATCAGGATGGTAAGTCTGATCAATACCTATGAACTTCTCTCTAATTTTCTTGGCTCTGTGGAATTTATTAAATCTGTACCCTATAAAGGGAACATTTGCAGGGAACTGGATATATTTGGCAAGTATAAGATTAAGCAATCTGACTAAAACTCAGAAAGAAAAATAAAACCACTTGTATGTTCTCCCTCATATTTGGGAGCCTATAGGATAACGCATACATGCATATATTTAACTGATACAAGTGGAGTTAAAGTATAAAATTTAGAAAGGAGACCAAGAAGCAATAATATGTGATGAGGAAAGATGGCAAAAGAACACATAAGTTATGAACATTCATAAGACTGTTGTTTTTCTCCTTTGAACTCCACCACAATGTTTCTTTTTCCTTTTCCTTGGCGGATAAGTGAATTCAACTTTCTGGGTGTTGAAATAACAAGAACCACAACAAATAAATGAAAGTGTGATTGATAGTGAATGTGTGAAGCCCTATGAAACAAAAGGCGTTCCTAATTCTAGATTTTAAACCTATGTATCATTCAGAAATGGCTCTATAAGTTCAAGAGTAACTAATGTATAGAGATCAACAGCTAAGAATTCACTGTACTTTGCAATGCAGATAATGCGCAGATATAGAAGGTATGTGACTGTGCACAGCTGGCAACTGAGTGGCTTTTCCAAGCCGGTTTAAGACCTTTTCTGTAGTGTTGTAGCTTAACAATCAGGGTGCTTTCTCCTGCTTTTCATTTGTTTTAGAAGAAATTCTGAGATGGTTTGCTGAATAGCAGCTATTACTTATTTACCTTATTTTATTGAGCTAGAATTGTTATTCTGACTTCCTCAAGTCACTAGTTGTTGATCAGTTGTGCTCATGTTTTCTTTGCACTGATGTCCTCTCAGGTACTAGCAAGGTACCTGCAAACTAGAGCATCCTGTTCATATCCATGGTGAATAGAACAATTCCATCAATGCATATTAGGACTACAAGGGCACATCCTATGAGTTTCCAGTGCTAAGAAGCTGTCTTTGCAATTAGAATCTTTTAGATTAGAGAATAATTTAGATTAGAGGATAATTCAAATTTCATTTGGACTTTAATCCCTCACTTGAGCATTGATATTGTGAGTTCCTCTTTATCACTTTTCTTCCTTTCTCCCTTTCTTTCTTCCATCCTTCCTTCTTTCTTTCTGTCTTTTGTCCTTTATATTTTTGCGTGGTTTTGAGAACTCACAATAGTTTTCTTTTCTTTTAAGACTTTTTGCTTATAGCAGTATTATTTTTGATGCTTTATCAGGGAATAATTTGGCTGACACACATCAGGGAAACCAATCTATCTGCTCAAAGCATTTAAAAAAAGAATTATTAAAAAAACACTACACAACTCATTTGTTAAGATTGCAGAGAAACTGAACATAAAACTACTCTTCTAAAATGAAAGCACCAGACAGACAAAGCACCCTGAACCAATCTTGCAACTCTAGCAGGAAAATCATAGATTCCCCAGACTCCATGCAGCTAAAAAATTGCATCAATTCCAAGAAAATCTGCCTTATTCTAAGACTGGCTAGTCCACAGACGTAAGCTCCCCGCCACAGTTGCCTTGCACCTGTATTTTTGTTATTCAGAACCTCATCAGGAGACCCCACATACTTTCGAATACTTACTTTTTTGGAGAAGCTTTTCTCCTTCAAATTAGGACCATTAAAAGCCTTATACTGTGAAAATCTTGACTACTCTTCCTTTGTTTTCATGTTTATCACATATTATAATGGATTCCAAAATATCCAGTTTCACATAAAATAGTCATAGCTTTAAGAAATTCTGGAACATTATCTGTAATAGAGAGACCATGATCCATCTGTTGAAATGACTCCCAAGGAGAATGTTTATGAAATAATTTAACCTTGATTAAAGCATGTATTGAAACTCAAGTTCTCTGACTAGCTAAGGCTTGCCTCATCTGAAAATAAGAAATAACATGAATGGCAAAGTTATAGAGCTAGACAACAAGTCTCTTGGAGAAAGAACCAATGTGATTACTTTGTACAAGGAGAATGATGCATTAATGGCATCAGTCTTGCACAGGGTTTCTAGATTGTTAAATATAAAGTAGGAATTAGGTTTCTGAATTTATGAGGCAGAGTCATCTAGAAGAACAGAACAAATTCAATGTATATGTTATATGCAAACTATATATTATAAAAGAGGGTTTACTAGAATGCTTTACAATTAATAGGCACTGAGGAGTCTAACAAAGCCATTGTGGACTAGAAAGGCTGAGAAAGTGGTAGCCACTTATTCTATAAGACTGTATACACCAGCACTCTCAGTCTCGTGCAGAAGGCCTGGAAGATGCTTTGGGAGTCATTAGCACTCTTACTGGTTGGAAGGCCAAGGTCATGGAGGCATGATATCAATGGATGGTAGCCACAGAAATGCAGAGAGAGACACAGTGACCAGCAAGTAACAAAGACTGTCCATTAGGCAGCAGTGACTTTTCCTTGAATCTTTGTTTTTGGGTGGCCCACGAGAAGGTGCCACCCAGTCTGGGAGGGCGGGTCTTTCCATTTATTTAATCTGCTAAAGAAACCCTCACATAAGTGTGTGGGGACTTGACAACAGTCAAGTTGACAAAATCAACCTCTACAATAGCCAAGTCTCTTCTACAGACTAAGCAATTGCTGGTAGCAACAGGTGGATGTCAAGAGTGAGGTCACTAAAGTTCAAATTCAAACTGCAACTCACAGAGACACTTCAGGCAAGTGGTTTAAATCTTTCATCTTCACAATGTGAACTAGAAAATTACATAATCAGGTTAACATTTAAAAATCATCCAAAAAATCATGTCAAATATTTAAATGTTATATGAAAACAATTGGGGGGGGGTAAATAACTATAGTTAAAGAAAAGCTCATCAGATGCTTATTGAGTTTTGAGCACCTATGACTACTAAGGAGTTTGCCACTGTTGCAAATGAGTAGTCACCAATAGTTGGTGAGGTGACCACCATGTACATTATGGTTTGTATCTTCCTTCTGGCCTAAGCCTGAATGCTGTATGTCTCACTGTGTCCATGTTAATACAATTCTTTCCCTTGAATTCTCTTTTCTATGTTCTAATTAATCTTTTTTTTGCTGCCAGTTAAAATGTCATTGGTATGTAGCTCTTTGTCTTCACAGCCAGTCCTCTGTTCATGTGTGTGCTGCGTGTGTGATTATATATGCGTGTATTCAAGACTTTTAACACAGCCTTTCTGACTTCTTATCTTTACAGACTACATGGCAGAAAATATGAGTACTCTGTGTACTCCTGGCTTTATACTCTAGGTGATCAGTTTCCTTTGACATCTTCTATTTAGAAATTCTGAGTGTAGCAATTGATGAGTCCATATTCTTACATTAATATGAGTAATTTTGTGATTTTTATGAGAGGAAATTTTGGGGGAGACAGATTTATGGGTTAGGACAAATGTATAAATACATATAATCACTATTACGGTATCATGTAGCACATTTATCTTCAACATAATCTGTTATGATCCGCTCATTGCTTCTCCTTTGTACGAAGAGCCCCAGTGATGACTAATGCTTAAGCTACCTCAAAATTTTGTTTTCCGGAATGTCACATAGATGGCACCCACAAATAATGTATACTTTACATGTTGACTTTGTTCATTTATCTGGATGAGCTTATCATTTCCATGTCTCTTCTTGGAATGACAGCACATGTCTCTTTATTGTATGGACTTAATACATTACAATACAAATTGGAAACATCCAAGATACAGTTTGGTAATGAATTGGTAAAGTAGATTCACTTACTTCAGAGAATTATGGTGGCTTCCAATTTTGACTGTTGTGACTAAAGCTTCAATATGCATTTACATGCAGTTTTTTCATAGCTGTCTTTTTAAATTTACCTCAGAAAAGAAAAGAGTAAAATTATTGAATAAAATGCTGAGTATTTTTCTCTGTAAGGAACTGATAAATTATCTTTTACACATCTATACCCTTGTATATTTCTATAAATAAATGATGAGAACACCTGTTGTTCTTCATTTGGTGGGTAGTGTTGGTAGATTTCTTTTAATAATTTCTTGTTGTGCAGTAGTAGTTGGTGCAGTGTAAGTTCTTGCAGTCAAAAAAATACCTGTTATATTCAGAAACTGCTTGTATTCCTTCACACATCAGTAAGTGAGTGACACCTTTTCTAGGGACTGAAGGAACCACCTGAAAATTGTCTCTGCCATTTCCAACCATCTCCCACATTTTAAAGGTTCCATGCTCGTGCGGTAAAGACCACTGCTCCCATTCTGATCTGAAGACAAGTCATGTGACCACACCCAGCTGCAAGGGCAGCTGAACTGTTATCCAAAGGTAGTCAGTAGTTTTTCACAAGTGACTGCTGCTAAGAAGCATCAGATCAAGAACTCCTAGGTGCCACTTAGGGATACTTTCCACATTTTCTGGAAGAAACCATGTCAGTTGTGATTGAGTGCCTTTCTCATTACCCACTTCAAGAACAGTAATTGGGTATATAGTTATACAAACTGGGAACGTCTTTGTCCATGAGGTGCTATGACCATTGACTATTATTATCCCTGAACCTCCTCCAATCCTTCCACAGGTCCTCAGACAAGATGCTTGGGCAGCACTTTTCCCCATCTTCCAGAAAGTAAAGGAACCGAGGGAAAAGACTGGTATGATTTAATTGTTGAATAAAAGGCAAATAATATTCATTTCAGCATATTGTTTCTGCTAGAGGGTGGTGGAAAAGGAAGGGAAAATAATTACAAACTTCAAAATCCAATCATCTCTGTGTACTTTTGCTCTTCTCCTTATGTAAACAGTAATTTAGGTTTTGTTTTGACAGGAACACAGAGATATTCATAAAACAAGAGGCAATATTTACAGATTTAGATTTAGTAGGTATCTTATCAGAAATGAATTATAAATTCCCCAAATTTCTCGAAGTCCTGGTTCCTAAAATATTCCAATTCTCCTCAACACACTAAAATCTAAAATTTAAAAAATCATGACTTTAAAATATATTCCAATTATGTATTGAATTGACAGACTCTTGAAATATGTTGATACTAACACTATTTTAAAAAAACCACTTTGGTTCAGTGGTAGAGCATGGTCTTAGTTTGCAGTAGACCCTAGGTTCAGTCCCTATCACTATAAACAACAAACAAGTCCTCAGTAACCTTAATAACGTCTAGACATATGGCCTATGGGGTACTTGTAAACTATTTTAACATTAACTTTCATTTACTTTCTAATTTCAAACAATCTCACTTGGTATATTTCTGTGTCTCTTCTGGTTGTGAGCATGAGAATGCACAGAGGGAAGGAAGAAATAACAAGACACGTTTCAAAGCAGGTGTTTTGGCTGTAAAATTTCAAGACCACACTGGCTGCTCAGTCTCAATGTATCACTTATTTTTTTTTCTATGTGCTGGTGCTTTTTTTATAGCATTCAGGTATAAACAAATCCGTGTTCAATTTATAGTTTATGGTGTACGCCAG
The DNA here is from genome assembly GCF_950005125.1 of Chionomys nivalis. Lineage (NCBI taxonomy): Eukaryota > Metazoa > Chordata > Mammalia > Rodentia > Cricetidae > Chionomys > Chionomys nivalis. Next base: position 34,629,307 of record NC_080099.1, read on the forward strand.
AAATCCATTCAGGATTTTAAAATGTGTTTTCTTTTTCAGATTTGTTTCCATTATCTAGTATGGGGAAAGTAGGGGTATTTAAATGTTATTGTGCTATATGTACATGTGTTGTATTGTGTTATATGTGAGAATATGCATGTGTATGAGAGAGAACTGTTTATGTCAATGCAGAACTGATGTTGCTGTAGGGTGATCAACTCCTCTTTGGATCTCTGCCTTATCACTGTTATTATTGTAGACAAGTATCTCATTGAATTTCATAATAAACAATTTAGCTAGATCACGTTGCCAAAGAGCTCCAGAGATCTTGTCTCTGCCCCTACCCCTCTCAAGCTGGAGTTACAGAGTTGTGCCTCCACACCTGGCTTTCACCTGATTGATGGCATTCTGAACTCACGATCTCATGTTTGAGCAGGAGAGATTTTCCCTACTGGCACTTCTTGTTAGTCGATACTTGCTTTTTTCTTGCCCCTGTTCTCTCTTATAGAATATTTGGGCTGAAGTTCAGTGTATGTTAACTAGCAAAATTTGAGTATCTGTGAGAGGAATCCATGAAAAAGCACTTGAAAATATTAAAGTAATAGTAAATTGTTATTTTGTCTCAATGGGCCAGAATAACTTGTTCTCATAAATAAAATTAACAACTTTTGATTCTCCAAACAAAATTTACACTTAAGCAAAATTTAATTTATGGACCATTTTTAATAGCTGGTTATTAAGGTCAAATATAAAGCAATCATATGTTTTAAAGGGCTAGGTGTTTTAATATCATTCGCAGACTTCAACTTTGAAGACACATAAGACATTTTTAGAGGTGTTCAGTACTTATTTGCTTAGTAAGAAAACATCTAACCTGTAGCTTCCAAAAGAAATCTTTGTTGGCTTTGCGTTTCTTCTTGAGTTATAATTGATTCTTGATCTTGCAGACATCAGTAATTTTACTTTGTTATTATGAACATGTGCCTTTAACACTTGTCCCTTCAAGGCCCACTGAATTTTAAGCCTGTATCAATATGTGCAGAGGAGAAAGTGCTGCCCTGATTTATAGCACAATAGTTTAGGTTGGTGCTGTCTGCACATGGCTTTTGACTGGTTTTTCTGGCATGCATCACTTGGCAATTCCACTCTTCCTTTTAAAAACAACATAACAGAGAGTTTTCACTGTTGTATTGCAAGCTAAAGAGATGCTTTATGCAAATGAGTCTGGTTTGAAATGGGCCAGTTCTTATATGAAGCTACTTCTGAGCAACTAGCTTTCAGGTGTTCAGAGTATTTTCTCCTTGACTTCACAAGGTGGATCCTGACACTACGCGTTTATTTCTATTGACAGGAGCATTCTCATCCATGGCTCTGCAGATTACAGCATTCAAGTTAATGGGATGGGTATACTAAAGGTGCTAAGTTGCACACTGCCCTAGAAAGGCTCTCAAAAATAAAACAAAATGAACTGTGCTCCCAGTCTTATTTGTCCCTCCATTTCTTCAGAACTTGGTACATCTATGAAAGGTTCCTACATTATACTATCATTTTTATGACCTGCTTCAGATTTTGTGAAAAACTACATTGATCCAAAAGACAAACACAGTCATCTTTTTACTTCCTTTAGGATGAAATGATTAGGATCAATCTTTTTTTGCTGCTATAGTCTTAACTAGGTACTTACATAAGAACTCCCTGAGAGTGGAGTTAACCATCAAGCTGGTGCTTCATGTTAATCCCTAACCTATTTGAAATGATTCTTTTAATCTAGTGATATAAAGATATAACATGAAAAGAAAATCAACAATGCCCTCAGTAACACCAAGAATTTACAAATAATGGTAGAGAAAACCATGTCCTATAAGGATATGCTCTTTGTACATTACATACATACTTCAAATGTGTATTAATTAAATTATGGAAAACAAGCACATTTTTGGATATTTTTATTATTTTGTTTTTTTATGTTTTCTACTTATGCACAAAATAGAAGGAAAATTAACTCAATATAAATGTGTAGTAATTTATAAATTTTAAAACATCTTCATATATTATTATTCTCTCTTCATAGCAACTCTGAATAAAAATGGACAAAAATAGGTTGGGCTCTCTCACTGCAGATGAGATATATGAGAATCAAAGAAATTATGTAAGTATGAGTTTAAATATAGCAGCTGTTGAACTTACATTGTGGTTGAACATACATCATACTACCTTTCTTTACAAACAAAAATTAGCACATTACAGTTCTCATTCAAACTCTGGATATATTTATTCTGTCCCTATAAGTTCTGCAGATCATGTACTCTTAGAGAGGTCACACGCAACTGATTCTTAAACCTGTTTTTAGAATTTTTCATCATCTTGCTGATACTGTTTTCTTCTAGGTTATTACCAGTTTTCAGAAGCCTTAATATAACTGCCGATTTTAATTTTTCATCCATGTGAAACTCTCTCCCTTGCCACTCACCAAATCTCTCCACCTTATTGTCTGTCCATTTGCCACCTATCCTTTTCAGTTCTTAAATGTGTGTGCCCTTTGTTTATTCTTTGTCCAATTCCCTATTAAGTTTCTTGATATGAGAAATCAAATAACTATCAGAGAGAAGCCTTCATCAGCACAGCTGTTCTGTGTCAAGGGTCCCCAAGATTACTCTCAGTCTTAGTGATTCACTGAACAGATTCCCAGGGCTCAGCAAAATGGTTAAATTGCATTTATAGATTATCACTGAGACAGCTTTCAGAATACAATAAGCAAAGGGAGGAAACACAGGGATGACTTCCAGGAGAAATGAGCTCTAAGCTTTTATGATCTTTTGTAGTGGCATTTCATGAAAGAAAAAATGCTTCCTCTTCACAGAAATATATGAAAACACATGGTATTGTCACCCAGAAAAGTTCACTGATGTCATGGTGTCCAGAACACTAATGGAGGTACAATTACAAAGGCACATGGGAACTGGATTTCTGGCCTCCACTCTCTAGATTTTAACTGCCAGAGTGACAACAGGCGTAAGTGGTCATATTATCATAAAATATTTGGTACAAATAGTACTTCGTGTTCCAAGTGCTTGCGCTCTAAAACAAAATTAAGAAACAAAAAGCTAATAAACAACAACAAAAAACGCATCAGTAATCAGCAGAATCCAGCCATGAAGGATTTCTTTATCATGCGGAGTCTGTGCAACTCAGACTGCTAAAACAGTATTTTTCTACATGAACCTTATACAGATGTGTCTGTCTTACACACTGGACCCCTGATTATTTGGGATTGGACCAATGGTGGTCACACTTCCCATAAGCTATGTAGGAGGTAACTCAGAAGATACGGAAGGATCAAGGAAGTATGCCAGCAGCACTGAAGGACACAGTTCATGTGCCCACAGGAAAGTCAGAATTGGTAATAAATATTGGCATTCAATAAACACTAACATTCTGTGCTCTCAGAATTTCAGATTCTCAGACTGGGTTTTTGTTTTACCGTGGCTACCAAAGTGGTCATTGCCCTTAATTGCATGGGTATTGTAACTGCTTCCTACTTGATCCTGTGTCCGACTCTGCAGCTGTGTGCATAGACCTCTGCCCACCACCCACCTCTCACTGCCACTCTGATTTATTCTGGATGTGGCTGAACACATTTCATTGTTAAAAGGCATCTTTGATCATTTTGCTCTCCTTGTCAAAAACCTTTTATGATTCTCTGTTGCTTGCAGATGAAAATTTACTGCTCTAAGTTCAGTATTCATTCTCCTGGTCTTTTTCAAAGTCTCATTTCAAGATAGGTCTTTATTTTGCTTGCTTTCTTTTGATATAATTTAAGTGTTTTTAGATGGCAAAAGAAAAAAAAATCTTTGCAATCTTTCCAGATTTGGATAAGTGTGGTGTCTTAGTCTTATTTGTTTGATCTCATGCAGGACAGTGCGTTTTAACAAATACCATAAATACCTCCACCTGTGTAAGCCTGTATATTATAGCTTTAAATTTTTATTGTAATCTTGATACTTTAATACACTGTGAATTTAAGCTCATTTTTGAGACAAGGAAGGTCTCAGTAAGTATCATAGGCTGGCCTTGAAATTTCAAACTCTGGACTAGTAGATTATAGGTACTAGCTGCCACCTCTGTCTGAGGCATGATTTCTCAAGCCTGTGATTTGTTTTCTCAATTTTATAAAACTTGTTGTAGGAACTCCTTATTTCGTCATCTTTAAATGCTACACATATCACAAAATTTAACTGATAAGTATATAATCCAAGCATTTATATTCTGATGTTTTCTCTTAATATAGTTATACATTTTAATGTATAAACCATTTCTAAAGATCCCAATACATACATATATATCTTTCAAAATATCTTTTTATTTTTCATAGTGTGTCTTTCTGTCACATATTTTTTCCTGTATAATATTTTAGGATTAACTCATTAAAGTGGAATTTAGTGACATTTCATTTTGGATTGTATGGACATAGTGTTTTTTATTATAAAACTGCAATCAATTTACATATTTTGTCTTCCCACTATAAAACATAGTATATCATTTTAATAAAGTTTATATTTCTGTAGCGTTTTAAATTTTTATTCTTCTATTAGTTTATGTATTGTGTTGGCTGAATCCTAGGGTACATTCTATAAACTCAATTTTGTTTTTTTAGGAATGTGATTCATATAAATTATACTTTGCTGGTATATGGAAAAGGTATTACTTTTTTCACATAAATCTTGTATCATAAATATTCAGGTAAGATCACAGCTATTTTTTTGGTTAGCATTACAAGAAAGACAATTTATTAAAATAATTACTAAAACTTTCAAACCAAGACTTCCACAGCAGTATCTATACATTCTGGGAGTTGAGGTGGCAGGAAAAATTTCCATACAGTTCAGAAAATGATTCTTGGAGCAGATAATGCCCTTGTTTTTAATGTCTTTTTTGTATATATTTAATTTGGATGACAGTATTTCCATTCATATAGTTAGTACAATTATTATATAGTCAGATAAATTAGCATATCCTTCATTTCAAATAGTTACCTATTCCTTTTCTGTTAGCTTTTTGTAAGATAAAGGCGAATGAAATCTATTGTGTTGCAAATTTCACATACACAATAAATATTATTAACCTCACCCTATATGTCCTGCTTAAAATCTCTAGATGCGTTTGCCCTGCACAAGTTCAGCTGTGTCCATTGGACCAGCTCTTTGAAACCCCACCCACGGTTCTATGGTTCTGAAACCCACTATGCTTCCATATTTACCTCATGTATTTAGTCCTATTTTCCATCAGCTTCCATGTGCAAACTGAATATGCAGTACTTTTTCTTCTTGTGTCTGGCCATTTTCACTTAGCAAGAATAATGTTCATGCAGGCTGTTGTAAATAGGAATGTGTGTTGGTTAGGTTTTTTGTCAGATTGACACAACTAAAAACATCTGGGGAGAGGGAACCTCAGTTAAGAAGTTGCCTCAATTGAATTGGCCTGCAGGCATCCCTGTGGTTTATTTTCGTGATTTACCATTGATGTTGGAAGGGAAAGCCAGACTTGGGCAATAGAACTCCTTACTAGGTGGCTCTGGTGGTCTAAGAAACCAGGGTGAGTAATCCATAGACAGCAATCCTGTAGGCAGCACTCCAGCATGCTTTTGGCTTCATTTCTGCCTCTGGTTCTGCCCTGACTCCTCTAGGGGCAGATGTGCTAAAGTGCATTAACCCTTTCCTTCTTAAATTGGTCATGCTGTTTTTTTTTCTTTTTTTTTTCTTTTTCTTTTTTTTTAAATCACAGCAATAGAAAGCAAGCTAAGATGGAGGTTCTCTTTTTCTCTTTGATTTTCATAGAACTTAATAATACTTCCCTATACTAATTGCAACTTTTGTATATAATATTGCATTATATATTGAATACATGGTTTATAAACATCAAAATAAGTTATTACTTATAGAGTTACTAAAAAATATCACAAGTTTTCCTGTTTATTAGCTTGTTTATAATCATGCTGTTTCCCTTCACTGTATACTATGAGTAACTAATAAGAATATCAATAATTCTATGAGGTATTGGCTTCATTTCCTTTGATGCATATCCATGAGGAATTGCTAAGTCATATGACACTTCTATTTGAGGGCAGGATAAGAAGAGACTTCTATAACATTTTCCGTAATAGCTGTTCTATCTTTTGTTTCCACCAATAGTAGGCATGATTTTTCTTTCGTGCGCTCTCCAACAATACTGTCTCATCTTTCTGATACTAGACACCCAATAGCTGTGAAGTGATAGATCATTTGGGTTTGAATTTTAATCTTCTTTATGATTAATGAAAATAGACAACTTTTATGTGCTTGCTGGCCATCTTTATAATCTATTTGGAGAAATGACTAGTCTTGAAAATAAACATGGAAATGAATGTGTTAGAATCTGTAGAGCTGAGGAGTAAATACTGCCTGCTTCCTGTGAGTAGCCCTCTCAAAGAGACATTTTAAAATAACCTTTCCGTGATAGAGATACTCTGGCCTGGCATACTTCATTATTTCTGATGGGGATTCACCTTTTGTAAATATATTTGTACAACAATGTTTATTCATTTGATAATGTGTTGATTAGGTGATTACAGACCATTGAACTAACTGAAACAGTGCGCTGTTTTATTCTTCCAGTACTAAGTATTGGCCATTCAAAGAGGAGAAGATCATAAGCTCTTCAGCCTCAGGCCAGAGATCTGTTAGAAAGTGGTTCTACCACCTTGTATCTTCGGAAAGGAAAGCTGGCCTGTGATTGGCAACCATTCCGTTGTCTACTAATTCAGTTCTATTCCTGAAGGACAGACATTTTGTTCTCACCCCGTTTCTGCTTTGTAACTTCATGGGAAATAACTTTATAAGGAAAAGGTTCTCTTCTTCAGAGTTATACATTTTAAAATTGTGGAATTAAGGGATTTAGTGAACAATCAGCTTAATCAACGATGGGAAGGCACAATTTATACTAAAAATAATATTTGTCTTGGGAAATATTATTAAGACTAAGCTTTTCCAGGGGGATTATTTTTATTTGGTACAGAAGATCTTTAATTTTCCATCATCATATCAAATTAGAAAATTCTGTACTTCAGTAATAAAACAATGAGGGGTGTGGAGAGAGAATGAAGGGATGGATAAGTTATCAACATAACTTGTCAGGTAGCTCATAGATCACCAGACATGACTGCTCATTCAGGAAAAAGCATTAAATTACAAACTCTTTCTAAACAAGGATATCAGACATGCAATATTTGGTCTTATCAGATCTAAAATTAATTTACTCTATTACTTTCTCTATGTACTTTGATATTTCCTATGTGGATATATTTTCTTTTAACAGTAATAATTATCAGTGTATATTAATTTACATGAAGTAATGGGATATGAATTCATGAGCTTTGATTAAGGCCACCCTTCATCCTGTCTTGTTTTCTTTCCCTTGGTCTCTTCTTATATCCCACTAATTTTTTTTTTATCATCCTAATCAATTGTACTTGTTTGCTTCCGGCTTATTTTTCTTAGTATAATATCCTCTAGTTCTGTGCATTGTCCTGAAAATAACATAAGTGTGTTGTTCCTAATGTATGCCCATACCATATTTTCTTTCTCTATCTAAATGTTAATGTGCACCTAGCTGGTTCATGGCTCCGATAATAGAAATAATGTCACAATGTGGATGAAGATGCAGAGATCTCTGCTTCACTCTGCCTAAATAACCAACAGTACAACAGCTGAATCATACCTTACTTCTACTTTTAATTTTTGAGGGAGTCATAAAAGCACTTGAAATCCACTGAGATTCTGTAGGATTAGATAATGGACTATCAAATAAAAACCTTAGTCTGAGATACAAGACCTCCTTATGAGCATTGGTTAAAGAAGCCCTGAGTACCTCTTACTCTAATAATACAAGCTCTTGCTGTTCCTGTTGGTTGTAAACAATACTAGTTGATAACACTCTATTTCTGAAGATAACACACATCTTGGTTGAAAGATATAGACAAAGCAAGCTGGAACTAGCTGGGGCTTCATTCCTGTTGAGTTGCTTTTCCAGAAGCAGACTACTGGAAAAAGGCATTAAGTGTCTGAAGTAGTTCCATTACCAACCATCTAGGCAAGATTTTCTCACTGGTATAGTTGTAGCAAGTTCTGGGGTTGACTAAAACTCTCTAATTGGATAGGAGGCCTGTGCCATAAGAGACTGTTTAAGCCCAGTAATGTAAAACCTGCCCACACCCTATGGCTGAGGAGGTCTTGGCACAGAGAAGGGAAATTATTCCTGTTATTTAGCTAAATTATTGTGGTATCAAGCTTTGTTTTGTGTCTGTATTTATACCCCCATTTGCATATTACTTTCATCCTTGGAGAAATTTCTTTTTGCAAAGAATGGCTAAAGGTCAGTAGTTACCTGTACATATAACTGCAATTGTGTAAGTAGCAATAGTGTGTTCACAACTAAAGGAACATTTATAACATCTGCACAAAGTCTAGTGAATATCATAGAAGAGAGAATATAGGAACTGGAAGACAGGGGGAATTCTTCTAAGCATGACACAACCAATATGATCATGATCTCATGATAGCCATGGCTACCTGGAGTGCGCCTGTTTAAGACTTGTATAGTCAACAGTCAACTAAGGATCCAGGAGAGACTCACCAGGCTACTGATGTATTATAGTGGAGGGACAAAAAGTCTACAGTTTATAGACAATAGGATACACCGTGTAGCTCACCTCAACAGGCTACAAAGAATTGCCCAAATCCATGGTCACAAGTGATAATATAAAACAAAATACGTGACAGAGAGAAAGGACCTTGAAGGGAAGAGGGTAGTGAAGGAGTTAATGGTGAGTAGTAATCAGAATGTATCATATGCATGAATAGGAACATCAAAGAATGAATTTCATAAAGTTTATAAAACAATCATGCCAGAAGTACCATAAGAAGAAAAAAATGGTTTATTTAGACTTATGGTTCTAGAGAGATACAGTTCATCATGGTGCGAAAACATGACAGCTGCAAGGGAAGACATGGTGGACATATCTGTAGCCTGGTTACTTACACTGTATCCGTTATCGGGAAGCATAGACTGAATGGGAAGTGGGGCTCAGCTAGAAAGCCTGAGGGTACTTACCTGTGACCCATTCCTTTCTTGATGTTCTAATTCTTTCTTAAAAAAATAAAAACAATCTTATTTTACATACCAATTCCAGTTCTTTCTCTTTTTCTTCGTCCTGCTCCCCCGAAACGTCCATCCACCCTATCCCCCAACCACTCCTCAAAGAGGATGAGGCCTCCCATGGGTAGACAACGAAGTCTGTCATATCACTTGGGGCAGGTCCAAGGCTCTCCTCACTATATCTAGGGTGAGAAAATTATTCCTTCTTAGGAAATGGGCTCCAAAGAACCAGATCATGCCCTAGGGATAAATACTGGTTCTACTGATAGTAGCCCCACAAACTTCCCAAGCCACACACAACTGTCACCCACATTCAGAGGACCTAGTTTGGTCCTATGTAGGTTTCCCATCTCTCAGTCCAGAGTCAGTGAGCTCCCACTTGCTTGGATCAACTGTTTCTGTGGTTTTTCCTATCATGGTTTTCCCAACTTTCCCACATAACACCATCAGCCGGTGATCATGTGTTCAAACACGTAAGTCTGTGGAAGGCATTTTATATTTAGATCCCAATCATGGAAGATCAAACTGGGCTTCATGACTAGAAAATATAGTGAGAGAATAGTAGAAAGATCACATCCTTTCAAAGATGACAACGACAAAAACTACAGCTATTCTAATGACAATCATACTGCAAAATTTATTTGTTGATCTTCTACTGCTTTGCACAATGTGTCTTTTAGAAGGTATTTATTGTCCATGGTTGCCTTTCAGAGGACTTTTTCCATTTTCATTTATTAAGGAAGTAAATGAACTCTCTTGCTCTATCTCATAAGTAGTCTAATAGTTTAATATTCCTCATTCAACTTTCAGTGAGATGGTTTTATGAACAAATATTAGCTTTCTGTACTTTAATGCTTGCACAGGATCTCATGAATTTTTATTTTTAATTAAAAACTGAATCACTGATTGCTAATCCCTTTTTATTATTCTTTAGCCTATTTGTATCATCTAAGCAACTTTTCCCTCAGCCAATTTCTTTTCTTTGGTACTTCCATGTAGTCTTATGGGTAAGGACTATTCTTTGCATATTCTCACAATTAGCAAATATTTTTGCACCAAATACTTTCTTGAGAGTTAAAAACACATGTTCTCTTGAAAAGAAATCACATACTTCAAATAAGTACGCAATAAAAGCTTTTGTTTTAGAGTGTGTTCATGCTTCATTGAAAAGATAAATATTGAAATTATCTATTTTTAAGCAGTCTCAAAAAGGATAATATTATCACTGCTTAAGAATCAATTTTTATCATGAGTTGAAAAAGTCTAGGTAAAACAAAAGAGACAATCATACTACAAAATATATCTTCTACCCCATTGCCTAATGTGGTGTCTTTTATAGGGCATTTATTGTTCATTTTTACAAGGCAAAGTCAAGTTAGGTATTCCCAAGAGAAGCTGTAAGTAGAAAAGGATTGCTAATAAATACACAATCCATTTTTTTTTTTTTTTTTTTTTTGAGACAGGGTTTCTCTGTGGTTTTGGAACCTGTTCTGGAACTAGCTCTTGTAAACCAGGCTGGTCTCGAACTCACAGAGATCCACCTGCCTCTGCCTCCCGAGTGCTGGGATTAATGGCGTGTGCCACCACCGCCCGGCCACAATCTAGATTTAAATTTATGAATGGAAGTTGTTTTGTCTTGAAAGTTATTGATAGGACATTAATCCCATTGTCTTAAAAACCATATATTATCTGCCATGAAAAATATTAAGTAGTCGCATAATTTTATCTAAGTAACAAAATTCAGTAGGAGAAAGGTTAGATAAAGTGTTCATTTGATAAGGAATATACTTGTTCTGGAATTTAGGAAAATGTTGGAAGAGCTATAATGAGTTTAGAAAGTGTGGGTAAGAGAAAAATAGTCACTAAATTATCAAAAAAGTAGCCTTCTATGATTGACCATCTCCATATACATTGTTAATTTTTATTTATAAAATTATGGTGCATTTAAAAACACTATTACACAGTTTCTTTTAAAAATCAGTTTATCATCTGAAAAGTACATACTTTACAGCACATGACAATCTGTTTCTTATTTATTTAGAAAATGGCTATGAAGATTCTGTACTTTTATATCACAAACTTACAAATGCAAAGTTATAAACAAATTATGACAGATATTTTGAAACACAGTTTCAGCTTTGTGTTGAGATAAAATAAATCCAAAAAGTCTCTTTGACGACAAGGAATTGAGCTGAGCAGTTTCTTCTGTTTGCTTTATCTTCACGGACCAATCACAAGCAAACTAGTTTCTAGTTGTATGTCTGAATAGAAGTTCCTGCTTCTGGTATCATCATGTACCTTCATTACCCTCGTCCCATCTCATCTTCATCAACAATAAAGAACACTCACTCTTATTCATATCTTCTTCTAAGGAAAGGAGACATTTTGGTGATATTGAAAGGAAGAGACTTTTGCGCAAACGTAATTCTGGCTTTTTGTTTAAGTGCAGAGTGTGAAGGACTAGACACATGAGACTTAACTGTGTCAAATTTCTGGGTCTGTATAACAACAAAACAAGGACTCCCCAGGTCAGGGAAGCTAGGCATGACAAAAGGGAGGAGACGGGAGATTTCCAGGTTTCTGTCATCCTCCAGTACTGCAAGGTATCCCATGATTAACTGAGGAAAATATTCTGTCTATACGGTGTTCGAGTGGGCTCGCTTGTTGGCAAACTTAAAGAACTTCACTACTTATTCTGGAGGTCACTCTGCTCTCTACGGGTGTGTCAGGAAAGTCTTTCTTCCTGGATTGTGGCCATCAGTGATTCACTGTTACTACCCAGGTTTGTGTTTACGGTTGGAAATGACAGTAGAGTTTTAAATTCTATGCCAGTGAAGGTTGTGTTCAATTGTATAAATTGAGCTTTCTTTTTTAATTTAATTTATTCTTTTAAAAATTCTTTTTTATTTTACAGGTCAATCCCAGTTTCTTCTCCCTCCCCTACTTCTGCTTGCTAGACCTTCCCTGGACCCCACTCCACATCCATTCTTCAGAGAGGGTGTAGTGTCCTCTGAGTCAACAAAATCTGTCACAACACTTGGGGCAGGAGCAACCCCCCCCCCCACCATTATCTAGGCTGAGCAAGCTATTCCTCCTTATGGAATGAGCTCAAAAAAGCCAGTTCATGTACTAGGGCTAAATACTGGCTTCATGGTCAATGGTTCCAAAACTGCCAAAGCCACAAAGTTGTTACCCACATTCAGAGGGTCTAGTTTGCAAGTTCCACAGGGGTCAGTCCAGAGTCAGTGAGCTCCCTCCAGCTCACTGATATTATTATTTTGTACACGACCCTTAGACAAACAGCATATGGAAGCATTGTTAGGTTTAGATATTGCAGCTCCTAAAATTACTTGACAGGATTCCTATAATAGAAGCAAATTTTTTCACCTCCCTGTGTATTCACTGAATCTCTGTTCCTTTTCTATGTTTTCTTTCTGTTACCTTTTCTTTTTGCTATTCTCTAATCCATGTAACGTAGTTTTACGAACCACAGCTGAGGTAACAGCAGATCTTTACAGAAAATTGAACACTTCGTGTATTTTGAATATAATTTTGTAGCTCTTGGAAACTGAACTGTAAATAAAACTTTAAAAAACATCTTTAATCCCAGCACTCAGGATGTAGAGGCAGGTAGATCTCTGTAAGTCTGAGGCTAACCTGGTCTATAACAGCTAATTCCAGGACATCCAGTTCTATTACACAGAGAAATATTGTCTTGAAAAACAAACAAACAAACAAACAAAAAAACCCCAAGAAACAACAACAACCAAAAAAGGAGAATAGCAACCAACAATCACACTGCATGTGTAGAACTAGCTTTACAAAGACGTTTTTAGTCCTCTTATGGATCATGGCAGACTGATAAAGCTTGTGTTTAAGTTTGCATGCACAATAGTGTATGAACAGGAAAGATCACTTATCATTAGAACCTTTTCAAATCATTCTCTCTTACAATACATCACAACTGCTGCCTCCCCTCCCTCCACTCCTTCCAGTCCTTACCTCTATTTTCCCTCTCCCCAAGATCCATTGCTCCCCACTTCAGAAAACAGTAGTATGATACTATGCACAGGAAATGAAGAAACAAATTTTGATGACTGAGATAGTCTAGACCCAGCCTTCCACCCCATCTCTCTTCCTCCTAGTCACCTCTCTCCCTGCACTCCATGGTCTCATTGAACTGTGTAGGATAGGCTGTCTTCCAACTCATGGCATGCTTTTAACTGGTATGATCAGAAAAGAAATTTTTTAAAAAAGACAATATACTAGGAAAAAAACAAAGCCTTGTTAGTAAGAAAATTTTTCAGTGGAATTTAGATAGTGGCCTACCAGTTCCTAACAGCCCTGCTTGATGAGTGGCTTATTTTCAGTAACTATTAGTTCATTTCAATTCAACTCTTATGGGTATGGGGTTATTAAGTTATAGCAAAAATAAAACTATAAAACAATTTTGTAACTAAAGTTTCTTAGATATTCTTGCCCTTAGATCTAAATTTTTTCAAAAGTTATTTCTTTTTTTAATCATTGCTCAAAAATACAAGAATATTTAATTTAAAAATAGGAAGAAACAGTGAATGATGCTCAGAATATGTGTGCGACAAGGAGGTGGGAAGGAGGAAGAAAAGATGAAATCTAAATGGGAAGGGAATAATATTTTATTTCTCCAGAAAAAATAAACAAGGGCAAACTCTGCCTACTTCCTTCTCTAAGTACATCGAAATAATCCTGGGCTATTTAGAAGCGCGCGGGGGGGGGGGGGACTAATCAACACACGAGGAGATGAGGTGAGACTTGATGACATGACATGACTGATATGCTGGGCTGGGCTTTTGTTTGCTGCGACTTCATGGTGCTTGGACACAGTAGAATGGTGACTTCCTGTACTTGGATCTTATGATAAAATATTGTCCATGGATTCTTATCTGCTCTCAGCTACACAGTGATGTAGAAGGAGGAAAAGAAGAGGTCAGAGCCCCAGTGTAGAAGGTGATTCCTTTTCCAGGGGGTTTCCTTGTCTTCTGTATCTTCATTATCTTCTATCTAGCACTGTGTTCTGTCCCCATCACTTGGGGGAGAGCAAGGAAGAGAAGGTTGGGAATGGCACTATCCTGCATTGTTGGGTAGTATTTAAGGAGAGAGACATTGCTTTCCCTTGCCAAAGGGGTTTTTTCTTCTAAATGTTTTCAAATGATTGATTTGATACATTGTCAGTGATACAAATAACGAGAAACATTTATCTCTTTGCACAAGCAGAAAGATGATTGCTCCACAACATGAAACAACAATTAGCACAGGCCCACACTGAAATCAGTCTGACTGATATTTTTACCTGCTTTAATCATTGCAATGTAGAACAGCATCATGGAGAAGTCTTTGATGTGTTAGTGGCACTGGTTGACAAGCAAAAGTGATCATGAAGAACATAAGCCATATTTGTCACAGTGAGTATCAAAGAGGCCAAAATTAAAATTAAAATTAAATTTTCTGGAATAGTGTTTAAAATTCTCTATCTTATCCCCTCCCCCTCGCCATCTTTTTTCTCTTTAAGCAGAGCAATAGTCAATCTATCATAGCAAGGTTATCATCCAATGAAAGAATAACCATTTTTGCTCCTCCTGGTATCTCTTTTCTCATTGTATGATGACTATTGGCTACCTTAGAATATTAGGCTGTATTATTTTATGTTAACATTTCTGCAGAATTTCAGTGTTGATATTCTTTAGCCAAGATCTACAGTATGAGTGTACTTCTAAACCTTGTCTCTGAGTTGCTCACAAAAGAAAGTATGTATTGTAGGCAAACCATCCTCAGTGAAAAACACTTCAGATCCAAGGACCCACTTGGATCATTCTTGTTTAAATGTCTGCACCCTGTGCTTAGGCTGCCTAGAGGCTATGTGTTTTGAATCTTTCCTCATATCTCCTGGAGGACATTACACCTGAATCAGAAGCTCAACCTAGGATTTAAGCAGCTTCCAGTTTTCTTATAGCATCCACCTTTCGCTGAATGGCTAAATCAGGTTCCTTTGCATTTCAGTGAGAAGCAGAGGCCCTTATCATTTAAGTTACCTGGCACTATCAGGAAGAAAAAGGCTGCCTCTGAACAAGATATGCTAGGGGAACCAACTCCCTCGAGATGTTTTCCTCCAGTGATTGGAGAAGGAAGTTTGTTTCTCTGCAATCTGAGAATGTGATGGTGCTTTGGCATCACTGCCAGTGAAAAGTTTCAAGTGCATGCATTTTAGGGTCCCCAAATTGTGGCCACATATTTAGCTTGTAAAAGACAATCAGAATTAAGTTCCATTCTGCTCATATTTTCAACGCTGATGAATTAAAAGCAGATGCACTTCCTAAAGCTGTTTACTTGGCATGCTAAGCATATTTATTTCCTTCAAAATTAAAATTTAGCTTAGGTCATAAACAGCATGATATTTTAGTACTGTGTTGAGAACCTGAAGTCATTTCTCATCAAAATGTTTTCCATGATGGTAAAATTCACAGATCAATCTACCAAAAGATACTATCCAAAACATAAATTATAGACTGAGGTTTTTTTTGTCTTAACCCTGATTGTAAAATTATATTTATTTAGACAAATGCATTCACACATCCAACTTAGATTGACAGTAAAGTATTGCATCTTGTTAAAGTCATGGATATGGAGATCATGACTTCTGAGGTAATGGATGGTGAGTCCCACCTACAGGGCAGAATTTGTTCACACAAATGAGAACTACGGACAAAGTTGTTAGGGAGGATGTATCTCAGGTTGGGCAATCCTGGGATGCTGTCCAATTGTAGCTTCCACCTCAAACCCCAAGTTCTGTTTCTCAGATACTTACTACTTAGGTTGGACCAACATAGAATTTTTTTTAATTTGCCTTTTAATTTTTGGAGAACTGTATACATGGGTATCAAGTTTATATTATTACTGCTTCTCCCTCTATGCCTCTGACTCTTTTTGTGTTCCCCCACTTACTCTTAAATTCACAACCTTTTCTTTTTAAATTATAATTTCTTTCTATCTGCCAATCTGTCCATCCATCTAGATAACTCATCTCTCTCTACTGTCTGTAAAGTTCATTTAATATTGCTCGCACATTTATGTGTTTAGGGCTGACCTCTTGTGACTGGATAATTGTTGGTGGAAACTGTTTGTTTGTTCCTGGATGCCCAAACCTGAAATAATCACACAGAAATTATATTAATTACAATACTGTTTGGCCAACAGCCTAAGCATATTTCTAGCTGGCTCTTACATCTTAAATTAACCCATTTCTATTACTTTATATTTTACCACGTGGCTGTGGCCTACTGATAAGGTTCCAGGGTGTCTGTATCCTTTGGAGGCTACATGGTGTCTCTTTGACCTCACCTATTCTCTCCTCCTTTTTCTACTTGGGATTTTCACTTTGCTCTATTCTGGACTGCAATAGGCCAAAGCAGATTCTTTATTAACCGATGGTATTCACAGGCTACAGAGGAGGATTTCACATCAGATAACCTATGAAGGGTTCATCCCAACAGAAGAGTAATTTTTCCTCTCTTAGATTCCATTATTATGTGTAGTTTTTCATTTTTGGATAGGACTTTTGAGATGTCCCCCATTTGAATTGGCATGTCAGTAATTTTGCATTCAGGTCTTGATTAGGTGATTATAGGTTTTCGATTTCACAGTTGCAGCTTCCTTGTCACATTTAGAAGTAACTATCTCAGAGCAGACACTGTGCTTCTCTGGTTCTTGAAATCTCTCTGTCCCCTCTTCTGTGATGCCCATTGATCTTTAGATGAAAGATTAATATTGTAGACTTATCTATTAGCCCTTGGTACTCCATGCCCAATTGTTCTTTGTATTTTGATCAGTTTAGGATTATCATAATGGTCTTTGTCTGCTTCTGCTGCTGCAGCAGCAATACAAAAAGAACTTTGTTAATGAAGGGTGAAAGCTAAACTTATCTGTGGATTTAAGTACAGGTCTTTAGAATGCAGTTAAATATTATTTTGATGTAGAAAGGCAGCAGTAGTAGGTTCTCTTCTAGAGTCCGTGACCTTATCAGCCAAGGGTAGTGTGCTGAATTACAGTACCAGGCAAGAATTTCCTCCTATTAAATAGGGTTTAAATACAATTAAATGGATGTTGGTTATCCATACGATGTAAGTACTACTATTACACCCTCGGGGATATTTTGCCATGATGTTCATTGTTGTGGTTCATAGGCTTTACAACTGGTAGGAACACAGGTTGTTTTTATCTCTTGGCAGCTTGCATAATAGCTTGTGCTACTGTGAGAGCTCATTGTTCAACCATGTCCATCAGGCAATTTTAAGTTCTCTCTCTGATGTTGCCTGCAACAAATTCAATCTTAGACTTTATTTGGGTTTTAAAAAATGATTCAAAATTCATCTTCCTATGAAGCTTTAATTATTCTCAATGTGAACCTACCTTGGAATAAAATAATACTCTGAAGATACCTTGGTAATGGATATATGAACTTTAAACTTTATTTCAAACTTAAAATAGTATTTCTTTGCTTGTTTAAGACACTAATTGGATCAATAAAACTGGGATAGGAGTTTGCTGATGAAGGAACGGATTTGGAATGAGGAGTTCTGACGTGTTTGTTTTTCTCACTTATCCATTCATTGAACAAGTAGCCTCAGAGTTTCAGGTATTGTGATACATTATAAGAACTTAGAAATCAAAATGACTTGATCTCACTATTTAAAATACATTCCAGTAGCATGAGATGGACATAAATAGATGAAGTAATACATTCATGGATTATCAGTGTTGAGAGAAGCCACAGGATTCCTGTTTTAACTAACACAGTTAGTGACTTTACAAGGTTTTATTTCTATCCCGTAGCTTTAATAGTCTTAAGTTTGGAAATAAGGGAAAGTAAGATTTTTTTTTTCTGGAAGTCTAGGAAATAACCTACTCTTTGTATTTTCTAGCTTCTAGAACTTGTTTGCTTTTCTTGGTTCTCAGCCACAGTGTCTGTCTTCAAAACCGACAATATTACATCTCTCAGTCTCTCCCCTCTAAGTTCTAACTCTATTCCCCTTTCTTCCATTCCAGCATGTTACTTTGACTTTTTGCCTTTCTCTTCTATAGAATTTTATAACTCTACCAGAATCATCTTGTCAATCAAGAATGATTTTCCTACACCCAAATCTGTAAAGAGTATCTTTGCCTTCATCACATGAAGAGACATTGAGATCACCATATCTGAGGCATTATTCAGCCCACCACAGACATGGTGTAGATTAGGAGAATAAAGGGATCAGTTGTGATTATGGGTAGAGTCAGGTCATTCAAAATGGCAGTTTCAATTTGACCACCGAGTTTTGGCAAGGAGGACATTATGCTCCTCCAAAGACATGTGATGGAAGTTATTTTCATGATAGAATGCAAAGACAGGCATGCTCCAAGAACAGGGATTAGTTGGACGTAATTTAAAAATAATAACAGTGGGAGATTTCCATGAAAAATGAAACTAGAGATAAGATAAGATAAGATTTTAAAAAATGAACTTTCCTTGACAACAGAAAGGGTTTAGACTAGCATGGTGTCTACTTGGGAGCTCTAGCAATTATGGTTTTCCCTTGCCTCTGATTCAGTGAGGATATTCTGTGAGGACTTGTTACTTCCCTTTGCAGGGTAACCTTGAAGACTTTTGCATGTATTAAGCCACTGTAGTTAGAGGTAACCCCTCACTCTTCATCTACTCTCCATCTCTCATCATTACTTGCTCATTTATGTCTGATATGCTGGTTCCTACTGTTTGACAGTATTTAAAAAAATGAGAGCTGACGAGAGGCCAAGGAGAATGGCACAGGGTTTTGATTCTACTTCATGTTCTGGCTTTGTGGGAGCCTAGACAGTTTAGATGGTCACCTTTCTAGACCTGGATGGAGGGGGGTGGACCTTGGACTTTCCACAGGGCAGGGAACCCTGACTGCTCTTGGGACTGGAGAGGGAGGAGAAGAGGAGTGGGGGGAGGGGAAGAGGGGCGGGAGGAGGGGGAGGGAAATGGGAGGCAAGGAGGAAGTGGGAAAATTGTTTTTTTCAATTAAAAAAATGTAAAAAATAAATAAATAAATTTTATCTATGTCTAACTGCTATTTGACTTTATTAACTCCACTTTTGATAATAATTAAGCTGGAAAATGTTATTGAGGTCACCTCTGAGGCCATACTTCCTTTACTCTAGAAAAGGAAAAATCTTGACAGACCTTTTCAGTATGCAAATTGAAGCAAAAAATGCAATTTTGAGAAAATGGTGTTATAGAAAGGTATTTGTTTTATATCTTTGAAAGATTTAATTTCAGACAATAAGTGTCTTTCTTCTGGGAGGACGCTCAGAGTAAGCAGTTTATACAGGAGCCTTATGGAGTCACATTCCCAGTTTTGGAGGCTAGAAGCTCCTTATAGGTCAAAGGCTCAGAAGTAAAATATTTAGGAAATATTTTCATCTGTGGGCTCCAATGATAACTCTTCTTTTGTTTCATTCTCTTTCATTTTGCTTTCAGCATCCAAGAGTAAGCCTAGCACATGCTAGGCATATGATCTACCACAGAGGTACCCACTCACTCCCTCAGCTTCTGGTTAAAAATATTTGTAATTCTGTGCATTCCTGCCACCCATCCCCAGTTTCACTCCACTCATTATATCCTGAATAAATGGTATGTGAGCAATAGATGAAAACTCTGAATTGGTGTTTCTGATGACAAAAGAGGCTGAATATATATATAGAATGTTTTGTGATATCTGTAAGGATTCCTAGCTATGTGGAGAGGCAACTCTAATAAAGTTGGATTTGCTGAGCTCAGGTCTGGTGAGGATTATACAGTTTTTAATTAGACACTAAGGGGCAAGATCTACAAATCTACTGGGCATATACATTTCTATTTACACAGCTACCAAACTCTACCATACAGCTTCAGACATGATGTCAATAGTTAATGTATGGATAAAACCATAAACACTTGAGGTGAAAGATGTTTTTCTCTCAATACATCCACATCCCAATTCTTGCCACTATTTTTTTTTCTTTTTGGTCATTAGGTATCTTTATATTACTTTGTTCTTTTCATCAGAGTGGAATCAGCACCTGAAAGCGACTCAGAACACTTTCAGCAGATCTGGTCATTTTTATTTTCCTTGCAGCAATTATTCACTGGTCAGAATGCTTATACGTACCCTTGGAGCTTAAATCTGTTCTTGTGTACTTCTTTCTGCTTATGGAATTTCTGGCACATTTTTCCTCTATAAGTATCAATACTATGTTAACTTGAGTGGTCTTCTAGCTTAATAACAAGAACAGAAGCTCTGTGGAATACTGTTAAATGTATCATGGTCAGATTGTCTTCCAGGATGATTGTGGTCTTGGAGTGCAAAGGCAGAGGATTAATTCCATATTATTTTGTTGCAAGAGTATGAACATATCCAGTAATTCCAGTGTAATGCTTA
This sequence comes from Chionomys nivalis, assembly GCF_950005125.1. Taxonomy (NCBI): domain Eukaryota; kingdom Metazoa; phylum Chordata; class Mammalia; order Rodentia; family Cricetidae; genus Chionomys; species Chionomys nivalis. Next base: position 34,649,946 of record NC_080099.1, read on the forward strand.
TATGTGATTTGTGATGTCTTCCAGCTACCAAAACTGCCAGTTTTAATATTAGCAATGGATATAGAGGATGGTATCTCTAATAAGCTTTGCATAATTTTAAATACCACTGCTGTTTCATGCCATTTAGAAAAGCATGCTGCAGTGATATTTCTCTTTGGGGTAAAAAATGCCAGTGACCTTGCTCCCTTCTGAGTAATGGCTTTTATAAAAGGAATTTATAATCTTTTCTGCTTTGCAACCTCACGGACACTGCCTAACCTACTGTAGTGTTTTCTGACACCTCTGTTTCAGAAAAAGAAATCCACACATTATCAGCAGTAACAGGCAAGTGGCAAAAGCTGTCATTTTTAGTCCAGTCCTTGTATTTGTCATTTCAGTTATATCTGCCCCTGTTATAATTCTCTCTTCTGTAACTTCACTGAACTCTTTTAATTTTTATGTTATATTTCAGATAGTTCTCTCTGAAACTAGATATATAGTTCAAGTAACTCTAGTTCTACAGAGTTATAATCTATAGTTACTTTCTCCTCCTGTACTCAATATTACAAAGTAGTTCTTAGACTGATAACTTCTAAGTCAATATCTATCATTCACAATCTTTCTTAAATTGCAAAAGACTATACAATATTTACTTGTGTACTGTCTTAGCATTTTGTGCGGCATGGTATGGATATAAAACTGATTCATCTCCCACATAGGATTGAATGGAATTCACTATTTACCCAGTCTCCAAGTTAAAACATCAGAATTGTATATTGTGACCTGGATATTGTTTATCCTGAGAAAAGGATTCAAATAGCAACATTTTGTCAGAGAAATGGAAGACTAGCTTTGTGAGGAAGAGGACCAATGTCATATGAATCAAAGAATATAGAAGCTATGTGATATGACCCTTGTTGGTTTCAGCTTTTACAGCAGACTATAAAGAAGCGGGAACTCTTTCATGAGTTATCTTTCTTCTGCATTCATTCCTTCTCTAGTCATGCTAGGCTGTGAAGCAATGATGTTAAATAGTCTACAGAAAAATGAAGGCAGGAAGAAATAATTTACCTATTGATAACCAGAGACTTGGTTTCTCTCTTTGGTACCAGCACTGCAAGGAACTAGATTTTAGCTTACACAATGCAAGATCCTGATGATCATTTAGGAAGTTAGGATATTTCCTCTCAGGTTGAATACCATTGTTAGCGAAGGCAGATAGCTGGGGAAATGTGAGAATGACCGCATGGCCATTGCCATCCCAATTCATTACCCCAAACTGATTCCTGTGTTTCATATTTTCATTTTGGATTTGTTATGAAGTATCATTGTTTCTTTCTCATGATATATCTCAATGTGTGTCCTCTTATTTCATGAATTTGTAGGATCACTGAATTAGTTATTCTCTTTATCTCGCCTTGCTTGTCTCCATTGGCTATCAGATAAATTTTCCTAAGGGAATAATTTAGTTGCCTCACCCTATTCCCTAAAAACGCTCACTGTCTCTCTGATGACTCCAGTAAAATCTCTATCTTTACCACAGGGAAGATAGTCATCTAAACCTGGCCTTTGTTTGCATGTATCACACATCAATTCTTGTCATTTCTCAATGATCATCTATGGCTACACAAGCCCTAGATGGTTTCGTTGGTAAACTTCAGCAACATAAACTGCCTCCCATCCTTTACCAGGCTATGGTCTAACTAACCAGGTCAAATATTACTATGTTAAATAAAGAGAAAAAAACCAATAAATAAAATATGAGTGTTTATTTATTTAGCAAATACTTAATTACCAGGCTACTTTTTTATGATCAAAAGAAGCAGCTGTTAACAATTGCAACAAAAAATATGTATATTTCTATCACTAATACTCCTGCTGAGAAAGTAGTAATAGCCAGCATACATAAAATATGTGAAATATTATCAAGTGAGAAATAATGAGAAAATTAAACAATGGAGATCAGTGGGAATGGTTTGAGGTTATAATTTTAGGTGATATGGACTGGGAAGATCTGACCAAGATGGTTTTTTAGTAAAGACGCAGAGAAGATAAAGGATCATTTTTTGAGAGGTTCTTGGGAAAAGAAGAACAGATACAGGAAAGTTAAATACAAAGTATAAAGTAATGTGGGGTGAAAGGGTACCTGGAGCATTTGGTGAATCAAAAAAAAATTAGACAAGGGAAATTAGTGAAGGGGAGAAAAAAGAGAAAATGATTTTAAAACACAACAAGCTGTCAGAGAAGTGTGGAGACCTTTCTTTGACTAAGTTCATTTCTTTAACCATAAAGTAAGCTACTGGAGAAACTTTAAGGGAAAGCAGAACCCTGCTCAGGATGTGATGTTGAGAACAGAGAACACAAGAACAAGTGCTGAAAGAAGCTATTGTGGTATTGTGATAATCTAGTGTGAGATGATCGTGGCTCATTCAGGTGGCAAGGATGCTAGTGTTATATATAACCACTGCCCGTGTGTGTGTGTGTGTGTGTATGAATTTGCATAAATAAGAAATGTTGGTACAAGCAATTATTAGAATGGTATGAGAGAGGAAATATATTTGGAAAGAAGTTAAAGGGACTTTCAGTTATTTTTTTTTGTTTGAAATGACTAAGAGTTCACTATCTAGCAGTTGGATAAATTAGTCTGAACTGCTAGGAAAAAAATCTTTGCTAGAAATAGGCATTTATATGTATGAATTTGAGTATAATTGTGGGTACCAGAGACCACATAGGTTAATGGGAAGGAGTAGAGAAATATTGACCAATGATAATATATTGTATGACTTAAAAAGCTAGGAAATACATCCCCATGTGTATTTTCATCAGAAAGTAATGATAAATATTGATGAGTTAGATATGCCTATGTATGCAAGTATTGAAATGACTCATGGTATTCCATAAAACTGTAAACCCTTTATGACTTTATTTACTGGTTTAAAACAACTTTAGAGGCTTGAGAGATAGGTCCATAGTTAAGAACACTTATTGCTCTTGCAGAAGACCAGGATTCAGCTCACAACATTCACATGGTGGCTTACAACCACCTGTAACTACAGCTCCATTGTATTCAGTGTTCTCTTCTGGCTTCTGTATGCATTCCAGGACCCCACCGAAATGCACAGAGTAAAATTATCTTTAAAAATATTTTAAGGAATTATTATTATTGAGATTACATTTAAAGTCATGAGATCAAATGATATTTTCTCACCCCCAAGTAAAATCAAAATTCTATAAATCATTGAAAAAGAGGTTGCAAAGTGTTCCAAGACCGTTTAAGAACGTTTTGAAATTTAAGAGTTAAGATTTTAAACGGACCAGGAAAGAGATCTACCTAATAAGCAGAAAGAAAAGTTGGAACAAATATCTAATGGGTTCAGCATGATAGATTTTCTCTCTCACTGATCTCTTTGAGACACTTCTTCCAAGGAAAATGGTGTCTGTGTTTCACATACCCACTCAGCTAGCCAGGTTCCCTCTAAGTCTAGTCTGGACTTGCCATTCTTTGAGGCATCACTTTTTGCATTTTAACACTTAAAAGGAGGAAGATTATTGGAGAACCTATCTACTCTTTTATTTGACCTGGCAGCAGTATGCAAATTACTTCCACACATGATTCCATGTTTTATTAGTGCATGCCATGTCTGTGAATGAGGCTTAGAAATATGGTCTAACAGTGAACTATGTTATATTAAAATGAACTTCAAAAAATGAATCAGTGACAGTGTTCTATTTTCTACTCTGGAAGGACATTCTGCACATCATTTCTCTGAATTTTCATTTTGCCTACTCCTACATTGTCCAGTGGAGTCACTGACAGCATTTATATATATATATCCATAATGGTTTGCCTATTTACTGAGTATGTAGATGTTCAAAACATATCATTGAATAAAAAGATGAAAATATTAAAATTGTATAATATTTTATACTTTATAAATTAATCAGACAATTTTTGGTATCAAGCCTACTTTGACCACTTGCTTGGGACTCAGAAAGGTTAACTGCCTTGCATAAAATCACCCCAGCGGTAAATGATGGATGTGGCCCTTCCTTGAACCCAGCTTTCCTATTTCAGGAAGATGAATAGCCTTGATCATTCTTCTCATTTAGATTCCGTTGCAACGGGCGTAAAGTGAAAATGAAATATTTAAATGACTAAAGTCTGATATGTAATTTACTAAGAGTTTTACTATAACCTCTATTTAAGTATTGATCTAGGATTATGATACAGACCGTGATCTATTTTAGTTTCTAATGATATTATATTGTATGGAATCTATAGTGACAGAGACACTGACATTAAAATTTAAAATTATTGAAGCAAGTTAGAAGAGACAGCAAATGAAATTAAACAAAGATGTTTCAATTAAAGGACTACAGGGTAGAAAAAGAAACAAATACCATCACAATTAACACTGAGACAATGAATAAGAGAGTCTCCTTCAAAGAGTCAGGAAAACCCATTGGAGAAACAAATTGCTATCTTCGTTTTGGTCAAGGCTCTGCCATGAGCTATTTATTAGAAGCCTGGAATCACTTTTTGACTCTAGACCTTGTGATGCTTTTCATGTGGATTACTCAATATCTATATCAGGGATTAGGAACATTTTTATGATAGCTGTTAAAATATCAATATTATCAGGCAGCAGGAATTTACTAGAAAAGGTGTTTGTACTTGTGACAAGAAACTTCAATCTTTTTATAATCATTCTTTCAGCTTTGCCCTTTGTGGATTGACTGTCTACAAGTCAGCAGTTTCTTCATGATGATGTCATTGCAACAGGTTCTAGATTCATACTGTCTCTTGTCAGAACCTAGAACAAAACAGAGCTGAAGTGTGTGTGGGTGTATGTGGAGTTTTTCTGTATCAGGCAGCCACTCCCAAATAACCATAAGAGATTTTTATAAATTATAAATACTCAGCTGATAGTTCAGGCTTATTACTAACTAGCTCTTAAAACTTAAAATAACCCATTTCTATTAATCTATGTATTGCTATGTGACTTATGACATTACCTGTGCTCGAACATGTATTATGTTCTCTGTGTCTCCTGGAAACTCCACTAACTCTGCCCATCTTCTTCCCAGAATTCTCTCTGCACCTAGCTATCCTGCCTACACTTCTTGCCTGGCTACCAGCCAATCAGCTTTTTATTAACAATGAGAGTAAGACATTATAACAGTGTACAGGATTATTCCACAGCCTGTGGGTATGGGGTGCTAGCCTTCCCCTTGACCACTGCCTCTCCTACAAGAGCCATGTGTGCAGATTGAAGCTAGTAGGGTTGATACCTGTTCACAGCAGAAGGTGAGAGAATTTCAGAGAAAGACAATTATTTCTCAAAAGGAACACATGGAGGTAAGATTGGAGTTTTACTTTATTATTTGTAGGAAATGAGCGAAGTCTCAAGTAAATGGGCATTGTTTGATGTCTACAAAGTTTTCCAATGCCTAAGTCCCATGGGGAATGACTTAACTGGGGTAAGCCTACCAAAATGGCAAAGCCTTCCTCCAAATGAGCTTATGCAAATGACAAAACCTTCTCTCCTGGCCTGTGTTCAAATGTGGGTGTGAGTGAGAGGAAAATGTGCACCGTAGCTTTCTCCCCATAGATGTTTTCAACCTGAAGACTGCTCCCCTACAGACTGCTCCCCTACAGACTGCTCCCCTACAGACTGCTCCCCTACAGACTGCTCCCCTACAGACTGCTCCCCTACAGACTGCTCCTACTGAGGATAATTAAATCTGCCTTATTCAGCTGTAATCAGTAACTCTGCCTCCTTGTTCAGATCTCCCACCCAGGCTTCCCAGTTGCTGTGACTTCCCCATCAGAGAGCCCAGTCCACCTGACCTCAGTCTTCCTGTGTACCTGTGTTTGTCCTTTAATCACTCATTTATTATTCTAAGCAGGTTAATCCTCATGGCCACACAAGAAAACAGCAGTGGCTACTTGTTTAGATATAGAATAAAGATTACACACAATACTTCATCAATTGCTATTTAACAAATGAATAAATGACAGGTTTTAATTTTTTAGATTTTCATAGAGTTCCTCCCTGCTCTGTTAAAGGACTTTATTAAATTTACCATTTCTTTGACTATGTGATTCAATTCTTCTACTTAGTTTTCCAAATATGGTATTTTCTCTTTCATGTGATCCAGTTTATTGGTGGGTGAGGCTTTCCAATTGAGCTTTCTATTAGCTTACTGAAGTTTTCATTTTCAGTTTATTTCTTTTATGATTTCTTCAGATATACTAACTTTACTAAATTCTATTTTCATGATTTGAATTCTATTCCCATTTCATCCAAATTCTGTGTTTTTTTGGTCTCTATTCTGGAATTTATTCATATACTTTCAGAGTTCCCTGAATGTATTTATAAATCCCATTCCAAACTCTTTTTGTGTGTGTGTGTGTGTGTGTGTGTGTGTGTGTGTGTCATCCAAATAGCTTTCCTAAGGGCACATTACTGTAGGCAGAGACTGCTCATTGGTTTCCCATCTGCCCAGACCCAAAATAATCACTCAGAAACTATGTTAATTAAATCACTCCTTGACCAATTACTTAAGCATATTGCTAGCTAGCTCTTATATCATAAATTAACCCATTTCTACTAATCTGTATATTGCCACGAGGTCATGATTTACCAGGCAAAGTTACAGCATCTGTCTCCTCTAGTGGCTACCTGGCGTCTCACTGACTATACCTTCTTTTTTCCCAGTATTCAGTTTAGTTCTCCTGCCTAACTCTTTTCTGCCCTATCACAGGCCAAAGCAACTTCTTTATTCATTAACCAATAAAAGCAACACATATACAGAAGGACTTCCCATATCACATTACTATGGGAGTATTACATTTCAAAGGGGACTTATTACCTTGGATTTTC